>NC_143557.1:122803000-123407000 GCF_054136105.1 Typopeltis vanoorti | reverse complement strand
GTACAACACCAGAAAACTTCTTGCAAAGGTGGAGCAAGATACCAACACTCCTATCTCAGTATCTCCCATAATGCAAAACACATCTCCTTGCAGATATGTCTAATGTTATGCATTAAGGGAAGGGCCACAACCCAGACTAGTTTCGGCCTTTACTGAGGTCTCTTCAGTGGGAGCCAAGCCCAAGTGAAGATACCAGGCAGAAGCATTAACAGGTCATCTCTACCTATTGTAGTTGCCAATTGGTGAAAAATAAACTTTCAACATCTTTCTCTAAATCCAAAGTAATTTATTAAAAAAAGGGTGGCACACCAATTGGCAACTCCAATAGGTAGAGATGACCTGCTAATGCTTCTGCCTGGTATCTCCACTTGGGCCTGGCTCCCACTGAAGAGACCGCAATAAAGGTCGAAACTAGTCTGGGTTGTGGCCCTTCCCTTAATGCATAATATTAGACATATCCGCAAGGAGATGTGTTTTGCATTATGGGAGATACTGAGATAGGAGTGTTGGTAACTTGCTCCACCTTTGCAAGGAGTGCCCTGGTGTTGTACCACCTTACCCAGGTCCTGAAGATACTTTCAGGCACAAACTTTGTTTGCTCACACTTGGTTAAAGGATTAAACTAAATTTATTATACTCTAGCCAAGTGAAAAATAAACTTTCAACAGTGATACAATTCTGAAACATTATAAACAACTAAAATATATATAATTATACTGTGATTTATACTCCACAACTGACTATAAATGTATAGGTTGGATAAAGATGGGGAATAACATAGTTGAACAAATCGGGCTTATTATTTCAAAATATAACATGTTGTGTATCAACCACTCTTATCCATACATAATCCAGAAATGCTGCTGTACCAAGAACACACATAGAGCTTCTTCAAGCTACTTGGGAACTCCAATAAGCAGGAGTGGTGGTCTCACAATGGGTGATGAAATTCATCGCCCTCCTAATGACAATTACAAACCACTGATGCCCAAGGCTGGATCTGAGCATGCACCGAGTTGGTTGGAGGTCTGATACAATAACTGCACAACCAACCAAACTGATAAATCCATCTCTCTGCACCCCTCCCCCACTTTTTTCCCTCAAGTTTATGTAACAGGGTTCTATGTGGTAACATATGAATTTCTTCTGCATGCTCCAGTGGTATCATCATAAAGCTATTTCTTTTATTCAAATGAAATGTCACGTCACTTTATTATAAAAAGTGAGTAAATTACTAAAGAAAGACCTACCATTCACCAAACCATGTTGTCCCACAGTATCATATTCATATGCATCCATTCCTGAATTCTGGCTTGTATCAACTTCTCCAATACTATAAAAATCTCTTCTGAGATACCAATTGGTCTATAATTTATTCGTGTCTTGGCACCTCCTTTATGTATCAACTATTTGTCCTGGACAGATGAATTGCCAACTCCTTTGCACATTCTTGCAATACACAGGCTGATATCCCATCTAATCTCATGGCTGTTACAATTTTCTATCATATTAATATTCAACAATATCCTAAGTTAGCAGTTCATCCAATTCATTTAATTCTCAGTCACTATCACATCTGACATAGCGATATCTTCACCAAAAGGAACAGTCCACAAAGTGATTACTCAACTCAAATGATGGAAGTTTTTTTCTCCCCTCTTGGCTAGACTATAATAAATTTAGTTTAATCCTTTATCCAAGTGTAAGCAAACAAAGTTTGCACCTGAAGTATCTTCAGGACTGAGGCAACTCGTGGTAAAGGTGGACCAAGCTCTCATCACTCCTTGTCTCAGCATCTCCCATAATGTAAATCACATCTCCTTGCAGAGATGTATAGTGCTATGCATTAAGGAAAGGGCCACTAACCAGACCGGTTTCGCCCTTTATTGAATGTTCAAGTACAGGTCAAACTCCAAAAAACTCAGTGTTGTTCCCCTCAGTAACAGGCTCACCCTGCCACTGAGAAGAACTCTCAGAACCAGTTGGCTCTACACCATGGCAGGCTCACCCCACCACCGAGCAGAGCCGCTCATTTGCTAATATCTTGTCCGACAGGTAAAAGCAACAGCTGTGTCTCAGTTAACTTCACAGGCTACAGCATTGCCATTCATTACTCCCCCCTACCCAGGACCTGGGGGTGACAGCAACAGCCGAGCCACAGTTTAAGTTACATTTGGATAAAGGATTAAAATAAATTTATTATAGTCTAACCAAGTGGGAAAAAAATCTTCAACATCTTTCTCAAATCCAGAGTAATTTAATAATAAGGTGGTACACATTTTGGCATTTCATATAGGTAAATATGACTTCTCCATTGCTTCTGCTTTAGTATCACCACTTCTGGGTCTGAGTCCCACTGATGAGACCTCAATAAAAGTCGAAACCATTCATCACCCAAGCTTCCGGTTGGAAGCTTGGGTGATGAATGGCAATGCTGTAGCCCATGAAGTTTTAACTGAGGCTCGTCTGTTGCTGTCACCCAGGTCCTGGGTGGGGGAATAATGAATGGCAATGCTGTAGCATGTGAAGTTAACTGAGGCACGGCTGTTGCTGTTACTCCTCAGACAAGATATTAGCAAATGAGCGGCTCTGCTCGGTGGTGGGGTGAGCCTGCCACGGTGTAGAACCAACTGGTTCTGGGAGTTCTTCTCAGTGGCAGGGTGAGCCTGTTACTGAGGGGAACAATGCTGAGTTTTTGGAGTTTGACCTGTACTTGAACATTCAATAAAGGTCTAAACTAGTTTGGGTAGTGGCCCTTCCCTTAATGCAGCAGTGGGACTCAGACTCAGAACTATACATATCCACAAGGAGATGTGCTTTGCATTATGGGAGATACTGAGACAAAGAGTGATGAGCGCTTGGTCCATCTTTACCACAAGTTGACTCAGTCCTGAAGATACTTCAGGCACAAACTTTGTTTGCTTACACTTGGATAAAAGATTAAACTAAATTTATTATCAACTCAAATGAGTTATCTGCTTCCATCAGGTTGAGAGGAAATTGGCCTGATTTCCTCTCAATCTGATGTTGCCTTCCTTACAATATGGGTCACCCTTCTTGCTCATGAGCTTGCATACTGCTGACAAACTGTTTTTATTTTATTTTATTTTTATTTATTTATTTTTTTAAGTAGCTCTTATTTAGTGATACTACTCTCATTCATTTAACTGCTTAGTTTATCCTCCTGAACATCATTATATATAATCTGATACTGTTTCCTGAAACATCCATTGATCATTCTCCCAGGCACTGCTAATATTTTTCCCTTCCATAAATTACTATAAAGATAATACTACAAAGGAAATAACATAAAATTGCTTAACTGTTCACATCAACTTCTATAAGAACATAAAAAATTTTATAATTAAGCTGGATTGGATAATATTGGATTCAAATCATCATCATAAGAAAAAGAAACACTTGTCACCAAAGTGGTCCAACAATCAGAAAGCTACTGGAAACAATTCAAGACTGTAATGCTAAAAAAAAGAAAAGGATATACAGGTAGCTTATATTAATGGGCTGAAGGTGGTCTTAAAATAGCTCCAATATTTTAGATGAACTGATGCAGGAGTGCTTCACTGTTGAAGTTCAGTCTAAAATAAAGCAGCACGAAACTATGTAATACTTTGGCTATAGGGGATGGAAATTACTAAATTACTTTGCTATGATCCTGTGTAATGTTACTGTACAAGCAACAGAGGGATTGGACTGCTGAATGATTATATGAGCAGTTTCTGTGTTAGTTTTTCTATAAATCAAAAGAATGATAGGAAACCATTTGAAAGACACTGCGAATGTGTTCAGGAAGGAAAGAGTTTTGATTTTAAGTGAAATGTAGCATATTTTGGGATAACTAAATGAAATAATAATGTATTTCGATAACAGGAGCAATAAGCAAAGACAACTGTAAAACAAAGATAAGGGAATGTGGCAGGAAGTTGACATCTTCCTCGACATACTTGTTTAATATGAGTATTACACTGACAAGTTCCAAAGGAATGGAAAGAAGACAAGACCGTACTGCTTCATAAGAGAAGTGAAAGAACTCAAGCTACAAATTATAGGTCAATCTGAGTGTCAAGCATTGTTTGGTATTGGAGAGGTTAATGAGAATCAGAATTCAGAATCGAGTTGTTGACAGCAATTTTCTTTGATGGATGGCACAGATTCCTAACGGAAGGTAATCTTCTTTTTTATGTTGAGCCCATACACGAGAGGTTGGTAGCTCAACCTATAGTACATTTAGTACCATGTATGAGTTACTTATTACTAATTATTCATCTTATGCTGCCTCCAAAGTGTCTTCTTTGAAGGCAGCACAAGATACTTAATCCCCTCCATCCATTTTACACCTATCTTATTAATCTTTTGACCTTCGGAATACATCCATATATTAATCTGTTTATTTATTACAATAAGTTGACAGGTGCACTGGGCAACAGAGAGAGATGGATATACAGTAGTATATTTAAATTTCACAAAAGCCTTTGATAGATTGTCACATGATAAGCTTATAGTTAAACTAGAACAGATGGGGTGGGTTAACAAATTAGTGCACCGGATTGGAAACTGGATATTCGAGAGATATAAGATATGCTAATTTCTCTTCATATCACACTTTTGTTGTCCTTACTGAGTCACTCTGCTGCTTTGCTCTTTATACTCTTCATGCAACTGATTATTATTATTCTTCATCTTATGCTGCCTCCAAAGTGCCTTCTTTGGAGGCAGCACAAGTATCTTGTGCTGCCTCCATCCATTTTACACCTACCTTACTAGTCTTTTGACCTTTGGAATACATCCATATGATAATGCTGTTATGTATTTCTTTGTTCAGTTCCCAAGCAGCATTTATTTCCTTACCACTCAACTCCTCATTCCATGCAATAGCTCCAAGCTGTCTCCTAAGCTTGTCATAATCACTAGCCTTGTACCTCCATATATATCCTTTCTTCAGAGAAGTCTGCATATGGCTATCCATAAATCAGGTGATCACTTCATGATCACTCTCACCAACTGGAGAGAAGTGCAAAACCCGACTCATAATTACATCCTCTGATGAAATGATGAGATCTAAAACTCTCAATCCTCATGTGCCCTCCTTTACATGCTTTCTGGGATAGCTGTTTTTCAAGAAATTCATTTTCCTTATTCCCAAATGCTATCTCTTCATTTCAATTTATACTGCCATAATTAATATCTCCCATAAAAATTACCCTTCTTTGTTCACCAACCCAAGTTGTTCATACATTCCCTGGTCTATAGCAACATCCAACTAAATATGTCTTCCTGTCAACCTCACTGCCTCAAAACCATTGCCACTATTTCCCTCTTATGTCTACCTTATGTGGACATAATTCCCCTGTTATCAGCAGCACTTCCTCTCCACTTTTTTGTCCTTTCTATCCTAGCAAAAAAACATTGTACCCTTCTATTTCTAATTCCATTAGGATATCATCTTCATTCAACCATGTTTCACCTTATTTCAATGTGGGGGGGGGGGGTATAAACTCAAATGGGAGGAGGAATAAACTCAATCTGTGAAACCATTTCATCTCCATTATTTCTGATACTCCTGGCACTTGTAAATAAACAGCAGTTCACTTTTTTGATCTACAACCAGCCTTATGAAAGCCACTTGTTGGCAGTGATTTCTCCACCACAGCTGCCCAATCACCTTTATCACTGCTTATCACATATGAGTATTCCCATGGAGTCAGAAGACTCAAGGCAGGAGACCCACACCAACCCTCATACACATGCCACCTATCATGCCTCTCCTTAAACTCATTCACTCTCAAGGCACTCAACCAATCCTGTAATCTTTTTGTTAAAAAATAATTCTTAAATACCTTCTGAATACCTTGGAGACCAAGCCTTCAGATCCTAATGGCATCCTTCCAACTGTGCTTAAAACATGTGCACTAGAAGTAGCATCTTTTTAATCTTTCCTATTCATCTACATCCATTTGCTGGTAATCATACACGCAAAAAAAAAAAAGCCAGCTTTAAATGCATCTTCACATCCCAGATAATTCAAGGTCTGATCTTTCCAAGCAGAGTGTACTCTCATTAATGATTGAGCTAGGAATCTCCTATATACTTCCCATATAAGTAATATTTCATATCATAAATTCGATTTAAAATAACATTTGCTTATAAAATTTTATTGAAGAAACGCGCCCCTAAAAGAGTATTTATCCTCTAAATCTTTATTATTCTGTTTTACATGAATACCATTCACAAAAAGTTGGAAACCTACAGTCACTAATCCTGTAAATGAGCTCATGTTAAATAATTCATGAAGCATGCGTAAACCGCATTTGAAACTGTTACTTCAAACCTAATAAGCAGAGCGATATTCTCAGAGTGGGGATGAAATTCACCACAAAAATACATGCCACCACAGTGAGATTCAGAAATCTCATCACCTGTGGGTTGGAGATCGGGGAGGTTAACCGCAAGACCAACCAGGTTGGCAGGTTACATTTATGGGAACAGATGGGGGGGGGGGGGGGACATATATCACTACAATTAGAATTAGGGGAAAACTTCAATTAGAGTATCCTGGCTATTACACTGGTTCATGTTTGAACAATTAAATATTACAGAGATGTAGTTTGCTTTTTTTCATCATTTTTTTTTTTCACCGGAGAGTGCAGAACGAATTGCTGTGCTCGTCAACTCTAAATAGTTTCACTTCATCAAGTGGAGTTCACAAATATCTTTAAGTTTTTATTTCGTGCCTTAATGTATAATAATTCGTTTTCTCTAAAGGTAAAGAAATAAGAATTTCTTACTTTTATGAGAACTGCCGAAACAGGCAACACTACTTTCCTCAACACTCATCCAAATCCCGTTAACATAAATTCAAACTTCCCACCACACGAGAGCGCTTGAAGACTGTTACACAACCTACCGCTCAAGTGAACCTACATTCTCAGCGTAACCGAAAAGCGCATCAGGGACTATCAGCAATTTTGTGCTCAAATAGAAGGGGTAGTGATCTTACTTTTAAGCAATATTTTTAATTAAAAAACACACATATTATTCATCACTTTGTGTGCGTTAATTTGTACTTATACATAACTACATGGCTAAAACAAAATTATCCCGAATGCCTTTTCATTCCACAAAAGAGCGCCGGAGAAACTATTATAAATAACAATTCATGAAAAAAAAAAAAAAATTTTTTTAATGGCTGTTTCCAAAGTAAGTATACTTTTAAATTAATAAAAGCTAAAACCATAAAATATATGGTAAACGCTATTACTGAATTAATATACAACAGAATGCCTTAACAATAACACCCAATGTACAAAAAAAAAAAATATAATAAAAAATAAAAAAAAAATATATATATATATATATATATATATATATTAAAAATGAAACTGATTTTTTACTAATCTTTTTTATCAGTACCATAACTAAGAGATAGTAACTCTGCGAGAGCAACAAACACAAAAAGCATTCGTTCATTCTTATTCTTCTTCAGCAGCTTTTCCCACTTAAGTAGGGTCGCTTTGTGGTGAGTTTCCTCCACAACTTCCTGTCTTGGGCTGTAGCCACATCCAAGTTCTTCATCCTCAAGTCCTCCTCCATCATCTCCCTCCGTCTCTTCTTTGGCCCTACGCGTTTCCTCCTCCCCTGCACATCCATCTGCATGACCTTTCTTCCCACATACTCTTCCTCACCTCCTAATCACATGACCAAACCATCTCAACCTTGCCTCCTGTATCTTTGCTCCCAAGTTCGTAACTTTCACCGTTCCCCTTATATAATCATTTCTCAGATGATCCTTTCTGGTCACACCACACATCCATCTAAGCTTTCTCATGTCTGCTACCTCCATCCTGCTGATGTTATTTTTCCTCAGGGCTACAGTTTCCAAAACATATGTCATAGCTGGTCTCACTACTGTCCTGTAGATTTTGCCTTTTAGTTTGATCGGCACCCTCTTATCACATAGCACTCCAGCCATCTCTCTCCAGTTCCTCCATCCTGCTTGGATCCTACATCCCACTTCCTTCTCAGCCTCACCATCCTCTTTCGTTGTTGAACCTAAGTATCTAAAGTCACTGACCTACCCGATGACATTTCCTTCCAGCTCCGTCACCTGGTTGCCATCCACTTTGCAACACAGATACTCGGTCTTACTTCTGCTCAGTCTCATACTTCTCTCTTTCAGTACTTTCCTCCAACTGTCCAGTTTGGCTGCCACTTATTCTCTTGATTCTGCACACAGCACGATGTAATCTGCATACAACATAGTCCAAGGCATGTCTTCTCTCACTTCCTCCGTCACCACCTCCATCATAATATTAAACAGGAACGGACTTAATGCTGACCCTTGATGCAAGCCAACTGTCACTGGAAAACTTTCTGTGTCTCCCAAGCAGGTTTGAACTATTGTCTTAACATTTCTGTACATCTCCTGCACCAACCTGACATATTTCTCCGGTACTCTCTTCTCCCTCAAACACCTCCAGACTTCTTTTCTTGGCACTTTATCATACGCTTTCTCCAGATCAATAAATACCAGATGTAGCTCCCGTTGCTTCTCTCGAAACTTTTCCATTATCTGTCATACCCCAAAGATAGCATCTGTCGTCGATCGACCAGGCATGAAGCCAAATTGCTCTTTTGCAATCTCCACCTCCTTCCTTATTCTTCCATCAAGAACCCTCTCTAGGATTTTCATTGTTTGGGACATCAACTTTATTCCTCTGTAATCCTTACAGTCTTGTGCATCCCCTTTACTCTTGTAGATGGGGACAGCTTTCCCTCCATTCCTCTGGTATATTTTCCTGTTGACAAACTTTTATTAACAAGCCCCACAGCAGGTCAATTCCTTCTTAATTCACTTCACTGAATTAAAACGAGTTGAAAATTTATTATTTTATTTTTAAATATGGTCATTCTTCGACTTATGTTGGGGTTCCGTTCCATCTGGCAGGACGTAATTCGGCCGGAATTAAGTCGATACATTAAATCAACAGTTACAGGGGTTAGAAATCTCACCATAATAAGTATACAGTACTGCCATTTTAATTTTTAGACCTTATAAAAGTGTACTCTGCGTTATTGCCACTATGAAACAGGAGAATAATCACATAAATCTTCCTCCACAATCACATCTTCATTTCCTTTCCTATGTGAAGGACCAGGCGTCGGCTTTTCTGGTGTAACCTTTTTCTTTTTTCTTTTGATCATAAGTTTGTTTATAGCAAACAAACACATCATGTACTTTCCATTCTACTAATAAGTAGCTTCAACATTTGGGATCCATTTCTTCAGCCATTTTAAGAACATTTCAGCAAGGCCGCTCACTGTGAATTGTTTAACTACCTCTTGTTTCTCTTTTACCCTTACTTTTCTCGTTCTTCGTCTTCTGCAACAAGTTGTTCCTCCAGTTCGACCAATTCTTCGTCTGTCAAGTCTTCATGGACACTTTCTATAAGTTGAACTATGCCATCATCATTCACTTCGTGATTCAGATTCTTTGCTAGGCCCACGAATTTCTTTACTCAATTTACAAAGGTCTTCATTTTTTTAAAAACTTCCAAAATCGTGCAAAAATCTTTTTAATGTCTTTTTCCATATGCCACTCATACTTTGAGAGGTCACTTCGTCCCAAGCCACAAAAATATTTTTAACAGCATGATAAATATTGAATGCTTCCCAGAATTGCATGAATCTGATCATTTCCTTCAGTGGCAGAAATGGCTTGTGAAAACGTTCACTGTGGATAATGCCTTAAACACTGCAAGAACTCCTTGATCTATCAGTTGGATCAATGAAGTAGTGTTTGTAGGGAGAAACATGACCTTGATCTTGAGGTGAAGATCATCGATGTAAGGTGGATGACCTTGAGCATTATCAAGAATTAATAAAATTTTAAATTCTAGATTTTCTTTCACACAATAGCTTTCCACTTCACTCACATAACAGTTATTTAAGGCATCCTGGAGCAATAAGAAGTCATCCACGACTTCTTATTGTTCTGATAATTAACTGGAAGAGTATGCTTCCTAATATTTTTCAGGGCTCATGGATGTGGCACTGTGCCACATCACAAGGTCACTGTGCCATATCGTATTAAGGTCTTTAAGAGCTTTGAAACCAGGCATAGATTTTAGCTTTTTGTGGATGAATGTCCGCTCGGGCATTTTTTTTCCAAAACAAAGAGGTCTCATCCATATTTAATATTTGCTCTGGCAAATCATTTTACTCCGTAATAATTTTATCCAATTTCTCCACAAACTCCTTGGCAGCCTTCTCATTAGCACTTGCAGATTCACCTTATATGTTTATTTTATGCAGCGCAAAACGCTTGAATTCATAGTCGTAATCGGGCCCTGCTTTCTAATTAGATATGTTGAAGAGACTTAGTGCCTTAGTGGTTATGGTCCTATTGCTAAGGGGTATACGCTTTTGGTTCAGGTCCACTATCCATGATGCAAGTAGCTTTTCCACATCACCGATAGGACCCTGTCATTGCTTTGTCACTATCATCGATTTTGGAAGCAGATCCTTTCACAGCCTCTATAATCTTATGGTTATTTTTCAAAATTGTCGTCACTGTAGACTGAGACCATCTGATGTCACGTGCGATCATATTGAAGGGCTTACCAGCTTCATGTTGCTTTATAACTTCCAACTTCATTTCAAGATCAATTGCTCACCTCTTTTTCTGTGATTCTTCACTAGGGGTTTTGATAGGGCATGTAGGGGGGGCATGCTACACAAAGCATGGCGAAATATTTAACGATGAATACACAAATAACCTATTTCTCAAACATAAAATTAACAGAGGAACTGATTGCCGACTGACGAGGGAGATTGCCGCTGAATGCGCTCTTGCCACTGTGCATGATGTATTGTTGCTAAATAGAAACATTTTACTTTAAGCTTGCTTGCGTCTTGTTCGAAAGTATAGTCGAAAATGTTATTTATTCCCTTATGGGATCAAGAACGTATCTTTGAGCGGATGTAAGTCAAAGCTGACTATATTATTGTGCTGTTTATGGAGAAAAAAAACACTACCTTAAAATCCATCTTCAGTCTAAATAACTTTTTAAGGAACAAATCTGTAGTAGTCTCCCCTACCCCTTCAGTCATTATTGATAACTGATCTCAAGATTATCAATGAATCAAGACTTTCAGAGAGAGCGAGAGAGAGAGCATGACAATAACTGAAACCATCTTGTAGTCCAAAACACTCGCAGGTATATATTATAGTAATAATAATAATAATAATAATCTTTATTCCCTATAGGAAGTAGGTGAAGTTATTTAGCCCTATCTAACTTCTAAAGACCATGGGAAGCTCAAACTCCACTGGTAGCCAATCAAAGATAGCTGGCCAAAGACTATCACTAATTATAAACAGCATTCAGTGAAGAGATGTCGGACCAGTGTCTCCATCTGGTGGAGACACTGGTCCGACATCCTAGCAATATATTTATTGTCTAAAATAGTGCGGATTTTGCGGTCGATTTTCTTGAGTTTATGAGGAAAAAAACCCCAAATTTCCTGGAGAAAAATCGCCCTTGCCCATGTCAGAGATCAACAAACTCGGGAACTAGTGGAAGAAATTTCTTCTAGTCAGCGACTAGAATTGAACCGAAGTCATTCCTCAGGCGACCTAGCGCAAAGCAGTGCAAACTGCCACTAGAGTGAGATACACAGTCTCATACATTTTATTATTATTAAAAAGTATAATTTATTGTAAAAACAGTTTTCATTTATTAAACTTTTTTCACATATATCTTATTATTAGTAGTAGGAGGAGGCCGGTATAGCTCAGTGGAAGTGACGTTTGCATCCTCTATCTTTGGTAGAGAACTTAACGTTAGGCCTACCGAAGAAAGACTAAAAGTTCTAGTCTAGTCGCAGATTAGAGGAACTTTTCAGTCTTCATGTAACCCTGTCAGAATTGTGTTTTTGTATCCATTTTGCTAGGTGTCCTGAAATGAGACGTTTGGATATCACTCTAGTTGCCAACTTTTTAACCCTTTCTTGGATCAATTTTATACATAGTCGATCTATGGCAAGGGCAAACGGATATTTTTTTCTTCAGAAATCTCGAGATTTTCATCCCATAAACTCAAGTAAACTGATCACAGAACCCACATTGTGTAAGACAATAATATATTGTGTTACGGTTAAAACGTGGTGTACTTGGCTGCCCTGCCATTTGAAATTAGTGATAGCCTCCTTCGGCCAGTTGTCTAATTGGCGAATGGTTGAGTTATGCCTCCACAAATAAATCCAAAAGCTAGATACCACTAAACATATTCCCTGTGGAGTAAAAGGCTTTAGGATTTATTTAATACCAGTGATAACATAGTATTTTGTATAAATGAAAGTTAAGGAAAATATGAAATATGTTGAGAAGAAAACTGGTTTTGGATTCTCATCAATGGCAAAGCGACTAAACACATCGATTTAATTATATCTCATTGATTTTTTTTTACTGGTATGGGATGGTATGGAAACCAACGCTATTGCCTTTTACAATTTAATTTTCTTCACTTGTATCACCAAAAACTTCTGTTGTGTTTACAATTAGATTTGTTTTTGATGCAGAGTGCAACTGTATGTATAACCTTTCCAATTATTACAATTTATATATATTTAACATGTTCGGTATTTATTCACCCTACCTTATTTTAAAAAATAAAAGAAATCCTCTGCTTTTATTTCTCAAAGGGAACGCGTGGAGCTACTTTAGCACTAACCAACTTTTTGAAACTACCGAGCACCTGGTGTCCATCCATCCAGCTTATACTGGTTGTGAGCCAAAAGTATCAATAAGTAAATCTTTTCAGGAGAAAAATGATTTTCGAGAGTTTAGAAGACAGCTGACGCCATCTGATGGTACTGAATTCCTATCATATATTGTATTTAATAATGTGAGGTCTATGGTTGATTTTGTTGAGATAGGCTTTCCTGCTGGAAACCTGGGTTTCTAGTACGAAAAGCCCTACTTGCCTTAAGTAGAGGGTGAGTAACTCAAAAACCGTTTGAAGAAAGGCTTAGAAAATGTTCCTCTGGCTGTCACCTAAAATCGACCTTAGAATAGATTGAATTATTTGTCCTAGCGTTATGGATGTAAACGTCTTTTCAGCCAGGCTACATCAGTATCTCACTAGACATTAATTTTCTGTCATTATTTTAATGCTTTCATATAGCTGGTCTACACACAAATTGCAACATATAGTAAACTTGAAATTTCAGAAATGATTACTTGTATTCAATTAAAAACAAATTTGATTATAGTAATTTATACAGAATACAATGCCCCACAGTGCAGTTCAGCAGAAGTGGCGTTTGTACTCAACATTTGAATGCCCGAAGAAAGACCTGGGTTCAAATCTAGTTGCCGACTAGAGGAACAAGTCTTTCTTCGAACGGTTCACAAGTTAGTCGATCTCTGACACAGGCAAGCGGTTTTTTTTATCTTCTGGAAAACTCAGGTTTTTTGTCCCGTAAACTCAAATAAGTCAACAATAGAACCCACACTATCTTAAACAATAAATATATAGTTTAGTGATAACGAGTTGGCAACACTTGTCAGTCGCTTCTGTTCACTAGATGCTGGATATCGTTAGTGATAGTGTTGGGCCGGTATCTGTAATTGGCCTCCGGTGAAGATTAAACTCCCTCCCCATCTATCTCCAAAATGTGTAGAGCTAAAATGGCCTTGTTTACTCCCTGTAATGAAATCAAAAGCGTCACAGTTTTTTTTATTTTTTTAATATTGTATATTAGCTCACTTTAGTTGGAGAGACATGTTTTTAAATCTCATCATGAGAAATTCAACAGATTTTTCTTAGTAAAACAGACTTTCTGCTGAAATGATCTTAAAACACCCCAACCGGCCAAGATGTCTATAGACGTTCAACAAAATCTGGATACGATTCTGTAACATCTATTGAATAACATGGATAAGAAGTGCAATTTGGTATCACTATTTCATCCACCACAGCCGGAAGAGAGGTTAATATTCTGATTATTCTTTCTATGTTAATTAAAATAAACCAAAATAGCTTAGCAATGTATTGAATTTCATTAAATTAGGGATCCCAGACGTCCCGTAAAATACGGGATCGTCCCGTTTTTGGCTAATGTGTCCCATTATCCCGAGAAAACTCTTTGGGACAGCTTTTTGTCCTGTATTTTAGAGTTCATGACTAAATACGAAAATCGATGAGTTACAATTTCTATTCTATTACAAACATCGCTCTCCGTCATTACAGGGCACTGTAGACGCGTTGTTATTTTCTCAAGGCGAGTGGTGGCAACACTGCAACAATGATAAGTTCGTTAGAACAGTACGCATGTTCTAAGGAAAGATTATTTTCTCGCATGAACGCCCTGTAGACTGATGAGAAAAACAAATTGTCTGTAAGAACTGCAAAATCAATGCTTATTGTAAAATAATTCTTCAGTGAGGATTGTGTAGCTTTTGATGACATGATTCTTAAAAACAAACAATTGTTAAGCGAAATTGATTCTTCAGAAAAGTATGGCAAGAATGAGCAAGACTGTTTAATAAGAATATTGTCAGATGAGAAGAGCATTACTGTATTAACAATCTATTTTGTATCGATAATAGTAAGTAAAAAACCATTTGAAGGCAACTTAAAGTAGCTTAATGAAAATATGCAGCTTAACAATTGGATTTATTATTTGTTTACTTATACTTAGTAAAGTGTGTGTGCATAGTAAACCTTACTACGCACACACTTGGAAAGTTAGAATCATTTTGAAAGAGTGGCATATGTGATGGATGCGTACTAAACTTTCACCCTCAGTTATAAGTGTGCTGTATTTTTTTCCAATGTATCTGGGATCCCTATATTAAATTCGTGTATTTCTTCCGTAATAACTTCTGTATAACCTTGTACGTTAGGCCAAAACAAGATCAAGAGAATATTTCTTGCTTTTTTTTATAAATTCCTTGATATAGATTAGAGTGTTTAAGCCAGAGCTTATTAAAATCGGTAGCAGAATATTCCGTTATCGATAGTAATAAATTACAGAAATTTACAGTAAGCAATACAGACACTTTCCAAGTAAATCTACAAGTTCTGGGTATCAATGAATCCAACTAAATATGACAAAGAATAGTAAGTACTGAACGCAAATGCTGACAAATTTCGGAACTTGAAAACGCGAAAAAGAATTTTTAGAGCATTAATTTACAACAAACAGCATATTTTTACATTTTATGAATGATATTTTAACAAACATTATTATCATCAGATTTACACCAGACAATTCAAGTCAGTCTGGAGTAGCAATCAATTACCTAAATTCATGCTTCTTCCTTTTATATTACATTTAACTGCTATTAGAAGTATTCGAGTCAGTTTTATCTGTGTGAAAGACAACCAGCACACCAGGGAAGAAAAGTTAATTACACAGTCCTAGCCAGAAAGAGAAAAACTCATGGCTGGAAGAAAAAAATCGCAAAACAGGTGAATCTTGTAATCACTAAGTAGACATTCATCCCAGAAAAGTAATCAGAACTTTTATTTTTAACCAGACTTGTTGAAATCGGTAAGATAGCTTAATATAACCAAAAGTATACCATAGTGGAATTCGTGGCTAAAGATTTGAATATGTAACAAGAGTACAGAAGTCGATTCCAATAAGCAATCTTGTGTTTCTGACCTTAAGTATTGTTATTAAAATTTATGTTCATCAGTCGTTTTCCTGAGTTGTGGAGTTAAACCTGAAGTTTCGACTAAAAAAAGCCCTGCAGAAATGGCGTTTGCATGCATGACGGTAGGATAAGACAGCTGGAACAAAATACTTTCGAATTTCAGTTCTAGTCTTCAACTACAGGAAATTTTTCTAACCCTTTCTTTGTTATTATTATATTCAATTAACAAAACTCACAGTCAAAACAGTAACAAGAAACATGAAATAGAATAGCAAAATCTTTGACTGGCAAATGAGTCCAATTGGGGCCTCATTCAAAGACCTCAATTAGATATTGTCTAAAATGTGGATGTCAATAAAAGTGTGCTGTTTTCTGGGGTTGTAATGGTGTTATATCTGAGAGGTTCAACTTTTCCAGATGTTTCATACATGTTCATGGTAATGCTCCTAGAGTTCCTATGACAATTGGAATTGTTGCTTTCTTGCTCCAAATTCGTTGAATTTCAATCTCCAGATCCCTACACTTGGACACTTTAATGCACTTCTTCTTCTACTCTACTGTCCCTTGTTATTGTCACATCAATAAATCGCAGATGCTGTTCGGTGATTATGTTCAAGTATTTGTCTGAATTTTTTAAAGTCATAATATCTCAGCCTATTCCTTTTCAATAACTTTTTCAACTGTGTTTCCCAATGGATTTTGTAAGTCGGGAAACCATATTTCCTTCACCAGTTCCAGTGCACAGCTTTTGCTACTCTATCAGAAAAAAAAAATCAGCTAACGCCTTTTATTCACATATATAGGGAGTAGGCGAGGCCGTTTAACCCTATCTAACTTTTTATAGCCCTGAGTGGGCAGTTCAATCTCCACTGATACCCATTCAGAGATAACTGGCCCAAGGCTATCACTAATTAAGTGCCGCCATCTCGTTGTCCCTGACCATAACACTCTCGTTTAACGTTTTAAATAATGTGGGTTCTATGGTCGATTTTCTTGAGTTTACGGGACAAAAAACCCGAGTTTCGGGAAGAAACATCCCGCTTTCCCGTGCCAGAGGTCGACTAACTCGGGAACCAGCTGACAAAAGGCTTAGAAAAATTTCTTCTAGTCGCCGACTAGATTCAAAATCAAGAAGTCTTCCCTCGTGCGGTCAAGCGTCATGGTGTGCAAACGCCACATCCACTAAGCTACACAGGCTCCTCCATCATAGCTTTGATTATAGTCCAATCTTTATGCAAGTACAAATTAGATGGTCCACTGTTTTTTTATCTTTACCTCTGAAGAGTGAGCATTTGCTATCATTGAAGATCTTTTTAATATTCGCCTTTATTGCATTCAATTGTAGTCCTTGTTCTTGAGCAGTAAGTATCAGACCTGTTTATTTATTGACTCTGCCCTGCTGAAGCCATTCCCAAGATAAAGGACTATAAATTTTCCCATCAATGTGTATTAAATATTGATAATGGAATGCTTTATTTTCCAAACCTTCTAATCTTATTGTCATTTCTTTCTTTTTTGCCTTGTTCTGCTATTTTGAATCACCACTTTTTCTTTGTAACTTTCAATTAACATATTTTCCGTGCTTTCCTGGATGTAATCATTCACTGCTCGCTTTCTTCTTTTATTGTTTGCTTAATTTGCAAAAGACCACATCATCCACTTTTCCTGGCTATAGATAACTGATCCTCATCACTGCATGGGTGCAAAGCATAATTCAGTCTCATTAAATTTTGTGTTTTACAATCAAGTTCATCCAAGTCGGCTTATGTCCATCCAGAAATCTCAGTTGTGTATCTAATTACAGGGTTGGCGCATGGATCGATTGCTATTAGTGTTGCCTCCATTCAGTTTGGACTTGAGAACTTTTCTGACTTTTTTCGGATATTCGCACGCTGTTTTTGATTTCTGAACATAAAATATCGTCAGTCTCAAGAATTCCTAGATGTTTATGAAATTCCGGTTGTGGTATGTTTTTAATTTTCCTTCCATCTGTAAATGTAACTCCTTTGTTGCCTCTTATTTTCCCTAGAACCATGAAAAATATTCGCATTTCTCATGTCCAAATTTCATAGAAACGTCTTCACCAAAGATTCGGAATTTATTGAGCAGTGTCCTCAATTTCTCTGGATGAATTTCCGTATGGATGAATTTCAATTTCCGTATGGCTTAAGGTCATCCATGCAAATGAGATATTTTCTTGCTCGCTTTGATGTTTGATATCCAAAGCTAATTTTTTTTTAGAATTAATGTAAGAAGAATCATTGCTAGTATAAAACAACAGAAAGGATAGTGAGTCAATTTGAAAAATTCTTCTTTTGATATTCACTATACCCAGATTATCTCCATTGAGTATTAATTGAGTTTTCAAAGCACACATAACAGCTGTTAAGAATTTTCTGATGTGTTTACTCACTACAAAAATTTCTAAACATTTTAAATCCATCTGAGTGTCACAGAATCGAATGCTTTATGGTAGTCAATCCATACCATATACAAATTGGCTTATCGTCCTTTCGAATTTTTCAAAACCATTTTGTCAATTCACAATTGGTCTTTTGTTCCTATGGATTTTCTGCAACACCCCTTTTGTTCAATAGGCAGAAGTTGGAACCGTGATAAATATTGAATAATCAAAGTTACTAGAAGTGAGTAAAAGATTTTTGGATTTCATAGCCAAAAATCTTTTTTGCTGTGACCACAATTCTTTGTCTTAATTCTTCTGATACTTCAGTTATCGATTTTTTTTTTCAATGTTGTATCACTTTACTAGATGTTCATGATCTTTTCCTGCTTAAGTTTTCTTTGCTTTAAAGTCTTTAAATTGCTAACATCTCGAGACTTTTTTATTTTTTATTCTAAACATAATTCCCAATTTGGGATTCCTCTTTTTTGTTTATTTCTCTGTTTTTATTGTATAACCAATTTCTCTTGTAAATACCACTGCAGCACAGTATATCAGCTGATTTGTTTCTCCAACTGTTTTTGTATGAATCGTTTCCATTACGAGTTCATATTTAACATTGCAGCTAGATGTTGACTTCAGCTTTGTCCAGTGTCAGTAGTTGCTGTCTTTCCTGGTACTCTGCATTTGTTCTACAACCATATGTCTCAGTTCTTGTTATGTAATATTTAAGTGATCCTGTTGGTTATTATTTCTGTATTCAATGAATTTACCTGAACTGTTTCTTTCATATGTCTTGCAGCTTTCTCAAGTTCTTGGTGGCATTCCATCACAAATTCTCATTGAAATTCTTCAAGTTCAACATTACTGAACTTTAAGAATTGCAATAATTCTTCGTTGACACATTAATCGCTGCTCAGGGATTCTTGTATCAGAAAATATCTGTTTACAACATTCACGTTTTGGTATCCTCTTTGTGCTAGATTTGATTCATAATTAACTTGCATAGTCATCTTCTTGTCAGATAAAGTCCATTTCTTTCGTTTAAACTGTTCTTCTTCCAGTCGAATTTTATGTCTTTACCCAGGCCGCTCAGCAAAAGAGTCTGAGTTCCGTAGCTCATTTATTGCCTGATGCCTAGGAGCTATAGCAAACGTGGTCCTAGTCAGGAACGACGGAAGCGGGTCTGAAAGGCCTGCATTGCAGGCGGGCGCTACTGCAAGGTGGGTGCCGTTTCGAAGTGTTAGTATGAAGTTTCATTCTTTAAATTTTTGTAAACGAATTAAGTAATAATAATTAGGTAAGTCAATATAATTGCTGCAAATGTACAGTCAGAAAAAGTTACAAAGTTACAATTATAAATTTACAAAAAATTCTTGTAAATTTTTTCTACATGATTATGACAAAATAAAAATAAATAAATAAATTTCCATTTGTTGGTGAGCGCCCATTTCAGCTTCCCAGGCGGGCGACGTCCAGCCTAGCGCCGGCTCTGGTCCTAGTTATCCCGAGATACGAGCGCTCCGGTGTGAATGGCATCTTTCTTGTATTCACCATTTAAAATGGAGGACACACTTAGTCTGGCTGCTCTGCCAAGCACTTTCTGTCTTGGGAGGCCTTGCTGGTAGCTATGCCAGCGTAGCCCCTCACATTTTTAGAGCGAGCAATTCCATCCACCACGACAAGGTGGTGGTGCCCCATGGAGGGGAATTATTATTATTAAGCTTCCATGTATGAAGAACCTAACTTCATATGCTGCAAAGAAAAAAAGTAGTCTAAATCAGAAAGGTAATAATTATGATACCTTAATCGTAGATATATCAAAACTCTGTAGACATGATAACAGTAAGTAATAATAGTGTTATTTAATAATAGTATTAAAACAGAACTGTATGTTATATATATAAGTAGTAGGAGTGGCACTAATAAACAGATCAAGATCAAGATAAGATAAGATAAGGAATCGTGACGTCATTGGTTTATAAGAAGATGACGTCATTGTGTGTGTGTGTGATGTCATGAGTTTGGAACGTTTGGAATTTCTCCAGGGGGGGTATATGTGTCAGTGACGTCAGTCTTGTGTTTTAGTACGCGTGTGGAATTATGGGTGATGCTAGAGATAAGGATTCGTGTCGTGATAGGTGGGACACTTTCATCCAGATCAAGATCAAGATAAGATAAGGAATCGTGTCGTGAGTGTGTGTTGTTTTCAGACGTAGATAAGTGACGTCATTCGTTAGTTATAAATAAGTCACGTTATTGTTTTGAATGGAAAAGGAAGATATTAGTGGATAAGGATTCGTGTGGTGATTGGTAGGACACTTTTAACCAGATCAAGATCAAATTAAGATAAGGAATTGTGCGTGAATGTTTGTTATTATCAGATGTAGATAAGTGACGTAACCGGTTAGTTGTAAATAAGTGACGTAATTGTTTTGAATGGAAAAGGAAGATATTAGTGGATAAGGATTCGTGTGGTGATTGGTGGGACACTTATAACCAGATCAAGATCAAATTAACATAAGGAATCATGCGTGAATGTTTGTTATTATCAGATGTAGATAAGTGACGTAACCTGTTAGTTGTAAATAAGTGACGTAATTGTTTTGAATGGAAAAGGAAGATATTATTAGTGGATAAGGACACGTGTCGTGATTGGTGGGATACTATGAACAAAATAGAGGTAGGGTGAATGGGGGCAAGCGACGACTGTGTCTTGGATGTGTATTGTTATGAGTTGTAGATAAGTAAAGGTTTCCGTATGGCATTATGGGTGATGGAATATTGGCTTCGCGTATAGTATTGTGGGTGATATTTAGAGATAAGAATTGTGACGTTATGTGTTTTGAAATTTCTGGGGAATATATGTCTCTCTGTGATATCATATGGTGTTTTGGATTGCGGGCGATGTTTTGAGATAAGATATCTTGGAATTTTCCCAGGGTGACACATATCCGTCATTGTCGTCCTGTTTTGTTTTTGGTTGTCTATAGATGGCTGTACTAATTTTCGAATACAGTTTGGGGTATTTCTTTCCTGTTAATGGCGGAAATTCTTAGAGTAGAGTCGTGATAGCGGCAGTAATTAGGCTTTTCTGAATACTTTAATTATATGCTGATGTCCCTCAAACACACACTTTTTTTTCATTAGCTCATATATATTTTGTTCATATTCGAATTCATATTTTATTCATAATTCATCTGAATATTTTGACTTGTCTAAATTTAAGATTTTAAAGTTCAATAAATAAATAAATTGTGTGTGAATTCACTGTGATTTCAAAAGTGATCTTACTTAAATATGCATAACACATCAACGAAACCGTTTGTTCATTTAAGTTTACACATTTTATTTGATAGATATTATTTACAATGTAATATGCAGAAATAGGAATTTACAGATATCACCAATGCATGTGGTGTTTTTGTTGTCGTAACATTTCTTTGATGAGACATGTGCGATTGGGTGATTTTGATACTGCCTCCCATATGAGAATAGACAGTTCAAAATACATAAGTATAAATAGTACTGCTATCATAACAAACATCTGCCACCTTCGCGATGGTTCTTGATCCTGCAAAGAAAAAGCTTATTGTTAGTGATGGAAAAGTTAGCAGATTACTGTAATCCTAATACAGCAGTTAGTTTTGGAAGTATCAAAGCTTGACAGAAACATACAAATTTGCCACATGAAATGTGAAAAGTTGGTTAGCAACACAGCCTACTTATGTGAGACATAAACCCATGAGGAGAAAGTTTAAACGCAATCAAATCAAAGTCCCGACACTTTTGCACACTTTACAATGTGATTTGTCAGATATGTCATCCCATGCAAAAGAGAATGGGGGGGGGGGGAGTATGTATCCTTCTTGTATGCATTGATAGTTTTTCCCGATTTGCGTGGGTTCCATCACTGAAGAAGAAATCAGCAGACGCTGTTGTTAATGCTTTTGTGTCTATTTTTAAAGAAGAAGTGGCATGTTACATAAACACTGATCAAGAAAGAGTTTCGCAACAAGAAAGTTCGTGCATCATTTAAGAACCATAATATTCATTTCTACACAACCAGGAGTGAAATGAAAGCATCCATTGCAGAAAGATTTATCAGAACACTGAAAAACAAAGATTTACAAATGGATGACGTATACTGAAATTAAAAGTTATACAAAAGTTTTGCCGACCCTTATACATACTTATAACCTCACAACACACCACACTGTCACTGTGGCTCCTTCGGAAGTTAACCTTCACAATGAGGATCGTGTTTGGAAATATTTGTACGGAACCCAAGAGGAGACTATCAAACCAAAATTTCAAGTAGCTGATAGTGGTTTTAAGTGATGATACCCACAAATTTAGAAAAGGGTATTGGGGTAACTGGAAACGAGAATTGTTCACTATTGCCCAGGTTATTCATAGAAACCCTGTAGTATATAGAGTTCGCAGTCGGGACGGAGAGAGAGTGAAGGAAACTTTCTATGACCCTCAACTGCAAAAGGCTGATATACCCAGTGAACTTCTGTGTATCTAATCGAACAAGTACTTAAACACCGCAAACAGAAATGAAAGCGTCAGTATTTTGTTAAGTGGCTCGGTTATCCCTCATCGTATAATTCTTGGGTTCGTAGCGAAGATGTTTTACTTAACCTTTCCCAGTAACGCCAGTATGAAAATGTTTCCTACTTACAGGCAAACGAAATTTCAAGTAGAATTACCACACGAGATCAGTCTTAAAGGTAAATGGGAAGTTGCTCTTACCGAAATTCATCTTCCGGGAAAAGTTAATAACATCGATTCCGGTTACGATGAGTTTCATATGATACGTGAAGTTGGAGGAGGAGGAGAAGTCAACACTGTTGACAACAAGAACATCACAGGAAATAAAGTTTTCGAAAAGTCTAAAGAAGGATTTTACAAAGTGTAGAAGATTCCCCATGGTAGTTACAATTCACTCTCTGAACTTCTTCAAGCAGTGTTTGATGGGAGTTCTGTGATTACTGGAAAAAAGAACCCAAACAACACCATTTCTCTGAGAGTCCCAAACCTTTACAACCTGTTGTTTTCCAAGGATGCCTCGGGTTTGGGCCTCCTACTGGGTTTTAATCAGTTTGGTGTTAAACTGAAAGGTACAAACACAGGGAAATATCCAGTTGATATAAAGAGGGGTGTAGCCGCATATTTTGTTTATTCTGATTTAATCCAAGAACAGATAGTTGGTGATGCATGTGCACTATTGTTATGAGTTGTTCAGTGCAGCACCAAGTGTTCCTTCGTTTTTGATCACCCTGATTATTATCCGTTACGAAAACAAACATTTCAGTCAATTAGCATTCAAATTCGTTCTGACAGCGGCGAACTATTTCACTTTCGTGGCAGCAAGACAATAGTTAAATTACACTTCCGACAAGTGAAGGATGACTGATTATCTCAGATATTACACAGTGCAGGCAGGTGTGGCTCAAATGTTTAGGGGCCCCCAATACAGCGTGGATACGGATTAGGTAGAATTTTCAGAAGTGCCTTCTCCTTTCTAAGTCCACTTTTAAAACCTGCAGCTCAATTTGACGGTCGTCAAGCCTTATAAGTCGGTCAACATATGATAGAAGATGTATTGGAAGGGGTATCTGTACGTCGATCCTTTATAAACAGAGTATCAGAAGCTGGGAAAACCATTGCTTAAAAGGCTCAGAGCCGATTACTTCAGAGAGGTCAAGGAATCAAGAAGGAAAAAACGCATACTAAAAAGCGCAAGCGAGATGACACTTTTGCTGAGGATAGATCTAAGTCTGATGATGTCAGAGTTAGATCTTTTTTCCCCACCCTCGTGTCAACATATGTGTGGAAAGAAGTTATTTTGTCACCTACCAACCAACATCCAGTTCTGACAGTGGAGGTCCTGTGGAATTTTGCATACCAGGTACATCTGAAGAATACTCGGATTTGGGAAAATCATACCTACGCGTTCGTGTGTGCATCACTGACAATGGTGGTAAACCTATCGAAGATTCTTCAGTTGGGGTTGTGAATAATTTTTTCCATTCCCTGTTCAGTCAAATTGACTTTTTTCTCCAAGATAAACTAGTGGATGTGGCATCAGACACGTATCCTTATAGGGCTTATATTGAAAACCTACTAAATTATGACAAAGATGCTAAAAACAGTCAACTGACAAATGAACTATTTGTTAAAGATGATGTGGCTAATGTTAGTGATATGGTTACTAAAAGTGAATGTAGGATGCGTAGACGACAAGCTCGAATTAATCAATCGAAAAGTATTGAGCTGCTTGGGAAAATGCACGCTGACATCGTGCATCAAGGCCGGTACATGATCAATAACGTTGATCAAATATCATACCATATCAAAAAAAAAAAAAAAAAAAAATCCGCATTGAGAGATGGGAAATTACCGATTGCTGGTGGATATATTAGTCAGGAAAAGACAGTTTGAGCATACACTCACCCACCTTGGGAATAAAAACATAGTATTACCCAATGCGAAGGAATCAACTTGTTAATTAAACTGTACTAAACGGACATAAAATCTAAGGGAACAAAAGTCAAATAGCTTTTCAGGTTATTACAGAAATTTCGTTCTTTCAAGCTTGTGTTTTTGTGTGTGTTGTGTTGTGGAAAAATTCAACTATTTTGGAAAACTATTTGCATTAAAAGGATTCATTCTGGAAAGAGTGTAAGTAAATTTAAATTATCATTAGAATTTCTAGACTACATACAAAAAGTTATTGTAAAGCTTTGGGTCTCCGTTTATTTTTAATTTATTTTTTTTAAATCACGTTTGGTTTTTTCTCTTCACGCAAACTAAAAAAAGACCAATACCCATATATTTCTAAACACGATAACGTTAATTCGAAAAAGACGTTGTCATATGCCAATAATCTTTTAGTGATGTCATCTCCAACTGATAATCACTACCGCATCGCGACTCTACTCTAAAAATTTCCTCCATTAACAGGAAAGAAATACCCCAAAGTGTGTTGGAAAATTAGTACAGCCATCTATAGACAACCAAAGACAAAACATGAAGCCAATGATGGATGTGTGTCACCCTTGGAAAATTCCAAGATATCTTATCTGAAAAACATCGCCCACAATTCCATAGGCAAACCAAAACACCATCAAATATCACAGAGAGACATATGTTCCTCAGAAATTTCCAAACACATAACGTCACGATTCGTATCTCTAAATACACCCACAATACTGAACGCGAACCCAATACACCACGTGATGTCCCTGACAGAAGGGGGAGCGCCAGCGAAATTCCAAACATTCCAAAATTTATCTTATCACTATCCATCACCTATAATGCCATATGGAAAACATTTACTTATTTACAACTCATAACAATACTCATCCAAGACACAGAGTGTCGCTTCCCCCCATTCACCCTACCTCTATTTTGTTCATAGTATCCCACCACTCACGACACGAATCCTTATCCACTAATAATATCTTCCTTTTCCATTCAGAACAATAACGTCACTTATTTACAACTAACAATTACGTCATTTATTTACAACTAACAAATTACGTCACTTATCTACATCTGAAAACAACATACACCCTCGATATGATTCCTTATCATATCTTGATCTTGATCTGGTTAAAAGTGTCCCACCTATCACGACACGAATCCATATCCACTAATATCTTCCTTTTCCATTCAAAACAATAACGTCACTTATTTATCACTAACAAATTACGTCACTTATTTACAACTAACAAATGATGTCACTTATCTCCATCTGAAAACAACACACACCCTCGACATGATTCCTTATCATATCTTAATCTTGATCTAGTTAAAAGTGTCCCACCAATCACGACATGAATCCTTCTCTACAATCATCTATAATCCCATACGCGAACCAAAACACAAGAACTGACGTCACTGACACATATGCCCCCCCGGGGAAATTCCAAACTCATGATGTCACACACACACAATGCCATCATCTTCTAATCAACCAATGACGTCAGGATTCCTTATCTTATCTTGATCTTGATCTGGTTATTAGTGCCACCCCTAATACTTATATATATATATGTATATATATATAGACACACACACACACACACACACACACACACACACACACACACACACACACACACACACACACAGAAAGGAGACGATTGAAGCGATTCAAATAATGCATCTTTAAGAACCGTATATACATGACAAGGAATAGCCTTACAACGTAGATAAGAAGTGCATAATGAAACTAATAAAGGCAAATTATCCTCCTCTCAAAATGACGTAAAACAAAAATTGTCACGAAAAGTTTCTTTGAGGGTTTGGGATGAATGTACAGTACAATGTCCCATAAAACATCTGTTGAAGTGGTCGACAGAGCACTGGGGGGGGGGGGGTATCAGATCAGACAATCGAAGAATGGGTGGAATAACAATTTCATTTGCCGGTTATTTTCGACAAACTCTGCTTATCGAATCCGTCAGGATCAGGGCGGAAGAAGTGAATGCCTGCCTTAAGAAATCGTCACTATAACATGATATAGAGAAATTTTCTCAAAACCAATATGCTTGCTCACCTACATAGAGACTCTGATGCACATTCCTTCTCCTCAAAATTGGTAAAAATTAGCAATAGTTGAAATGCACCAAAGAGACGGAAGAATTATATTAACACACCTTTAAATATTGAGAAAAGTGTCCGAACTGTTGGGAAGTGTCTACCCATCTATTGAGAACATAACATAAAAGTAGTCTTCTTAGTTCAGGGAGAGAGTTGTCTTCACACCTCGAAATGACGCCGTGTCAATAATGAACGAGTTGGTTCTTAATAGGGTTGATGAATCTGTTAGTGTTTACAAATCAATAAGTACACCTGTGGATGATAAAATGATGCAGTTCATTTTCCCATGGAATTTTTAAATTCGCTTATGCCACCTGGATTGCCTGGTCATGAAATTAAATTGAAAATAGTGTTCCAGCAATGTTGCTCCGAAGCATAGTCCCATTTGCAAATGGAACTAGGCGTCAAGTAAAATCATTGAAACTGAATATAATAGAAGCTGTGATATTTACAGGTCCTGGTATCGGGGAAATTGTCTTCATTCCTTGAACATTCATTCCTTCAGACTATTCATTTGCATCCAAACGGTTACAATTTTCAATAAGAGTTTGTTTTATAATTATGATAATAAAGCCGGAGGACAGACCCTGAGATACGCAGGTTTGGATTTAAGAGGTGAATGTTTCAGACATGGATAGTTATATGTAGCATGTCCACGAGTTAGCAGTCCTAAGAATTTAATTATTTTTTTTACCGACAATGATGAAATTTCCTGAAATAAACAGCTGGCAGAATAAGTTCACCCCAGCGAAGTGGGAATGCTCAGCTAGTATTTTCCTCCTCATCATCAAATTCCTAACACGTATCCCCAATGGGTGTTCAGGATATTATGCTACTACATGAAAACTAACATCATTGCTAGCTCGTTTTCAGCAATTTTCCTCCAAATCACTCTGTTATCTGTCAACTCCAACATTATCAGATCTTATATTTCTGTCTTCTAAGGCACTATTTACTGTACCAGTCCACCGAAATCTTGGTCTTCTTCTGGGTCGTTTTCCTGCCAAACTCGCAGAGAACACTTGTTTTGCTAATGTTTCTCTCCCATTCTGTTTATGTGAACCGTACCTGAGATTAACTCTGCTTAAACATTCTTGGATGCTAACAATGTCCAAGTTCAAAAAATTGTCAACTGTAGAATTTTACATTCCTTTCATTGGCTCTATGCAAATAATTACAACCCAGATGTAATAATTTATGGTTTATGTTCTTGTAAGCAGTTCACTTAATGTTTTTCCTCAGTATCCTGAAGAAATTGGCCATGCAAGGTTTAATTTTTCCAGCGCATATATCGGTTATTTTGCTGTTTCATTTTAATATCGGATTTGTTTCCTACTACTTTTAGAAGGCCTTCTTGTGATTTGCTCAGTACTATTGTCGATGTAATTTTTTAAACCAATTTCCTCTTCTTCTACAGTCTGTCTCATTTGCAGCAGATTCCGTCCACCTATTTTCCTTGATAGGTACAACCGGTCAACATCACTTCGTAGACGTAATGTATGATGCACAGTCATTACATTTCTAGTTATGTGGTCCAAATTGTCCAGGTCTTCTTTTGCCCAATCTATCATGCCAGTTGTGTATCGGATTAATGTGTAGCCCAATAGTTAATTGCGTTTAATCCATTTAGTTTTATTTTCAGAATATTTCGAACTCTTTTGATATATTCTGATGCTGCCTGCTGTTTAACTTTCGAGTGGAGAATATCACTAGCTTCTAATATTCCTAGTTATTAATAGTGTGCTGAAACTTCTTTTATATATTTCTCCTGATCAAAATTAAAATTGCTAGCGTGATTAATTCTTCCTCGTTCAATGGAGAAAATTGCATTTATCCAAACAATTCCATTTTCATGTCCTGACTTAAAATATGAACCATGTTCAGTAATGAGTCTATTTGCTGTGCCGATTTTCCATATGACTTCAGGTCATCCATATACAGTAGATGGGAAGTTTAGGAATTACATATCCAAGTTTTTGTTTTCTTCAAAATCATAGACAAAGGTATCAAAGAAATGTTGAAGAGTAATGGTGACAAGGAATCCCCTTGGAAAATTCCACATTTAATGCTAATATCTCTGAATCGTTCATTATTGACTATTCAAGTTGTTTTCCATGATTTCACAGTAGGAGCCAAAAATAAGCATATAAAAAAAAATCAGCTAACGCCTTTTTATTCCCGTATATACGGGAGTAGGCGAGGTCATTTAGCCCTATCTAACTTTTGGAGACTGAGTGGGCAGTTCAATCTCCACTGGTACCCAATCAGAGACAGATGGCCCAAGGCTATCACTAATTAAGCGGTACGCAGTGAAGAGAGACGGCTCAAATGTGCCGCCATCTCGTGGTCTCTAACCCTAACACAATATATTTTAATGTCTGAAATAATGTGGGTTCTACGGTCGATTTTCTTGAGTTTACAGGACGAAAAACCCGAGTTTCCGGGAGGAAAAACCTGCTTGCCCGTGCCAGAGATCGACTAACTCGGGAACCGGTCGAAAAAAGGCTTAGAAAAATTTCCTCTAGTCTCCGACTAGACTCGAAACCAAGACTTCCTTCGTGCTGCCTAGCGCGATGGTGTGCAAACGCCACATCCACTGAGCTACACATATGTCTTAGCTAATTTCAAATAGAGTGATTTTAGGGTTCAGGAACGAGTAAAAGAATCGAATGCTTTCCTATAGTTCGATCCCATCTTTAAGCTAGTTTTTCGTCTTTTTGAATTTCTGAGGATTATTTCATCAATAAGGATGTGATCTTTTATTCCTCTAAATTTTTGAAAATTGCCCCTTTGTTTAATTGATAAATTTGATTATCAATTTTGATTAAGTAGTGGTATATAGAATTTGCTACGATTGTAAGCCAGCTTAAGCATAGTACGTAGCATGATATTGAACGATAATTACTCGGGTTCGCATCCTTATCCTTATCTTTTAAGAAGAAAAAAGTATGCCCAGATATCATATAGTCTTCCACAGAGCCAGATCGAAGAAATAATTAAATTTTACTGCTATTCGATAATGTAGACTGGTTAAATGCTTTAGCCAAAATCCATGTAAGTAGTAGGCTAGCCACTTCTGACCAGATCAAGATCAAGATAAGATAAGGAATCGTGACGTGTCTGGTTGTTCATTTTATGACGTCATTGTGTTGTGACGTCATGAGTTCGTAATGTTTAGAATTTCCCTGGGGGTATATGTGTCAGTGACATCAGTTCTTGTGTTTTGGTTCGCGTATGGAATTATGGGTGATGGTAGAGATAAGGATTCGTGTTGTGATTGGTGGTGCACTTCTGTCCAGATCAAGATCAAGATAAGATAAGGAATCACGACGTCAATGTTTGTTGTTATCAGATGAAGATAAGTGACGTCATTTGTTAGTTGTAAATAAGTGACGTTATTGTTTTGAATGGAAAAGGGAGATATATTGGTGGATAAAGGAATCGTGTCGTGATTGGTGGGACACTTCTAACCAGATCAACATCAAGATAAGATAAGGAATCATGACGTGAATGTTTGTCGTTATCAGATGAAGATAAGTGACGTCATTTGTTAGTTGTAAATAAGTGACGTCATTTGTTAGTTGTAAATAAGTGACATCATTTGGTAGTTGTAAATAAGTGACGTTATTGTTTTGAATGGAAAAGGGAGATATATTAGTGGATAAGGAATCGTATCGTGATTGGTGGGACACTTCTGACTAGATCAAGATAAGATAAGGAATCGTGACGTGGATGTGTGTTATTATAGAGTTTTGAATTTTGCTGGGGCCTCGTCTGTCAGGGAGATCACATAGTTTGTTTGGTTCGCATAAGCATTGTGGGTGAATTTTAGACATAAGAATCGTGACGTTATGTGTTTGGAAATTTCTGGGGAACATGTGTCTCTCTGTGCTATCACATGGTGTTTTGGTTTGCCTATGCAATTGTGGGCGATGTTTTTGAAATAAGATATCTTGGAATTTTCCCAGGGGGACACACCTCCGTCATTGTCGTCATGTTTTGTCTTTGGTTGTCTATAGATGGCTGTACTAATTTTCGAATACAGTTTGGGGTATTTCTTTCCTGTTAAAGGGTGGGAATTCTTAGAGTAGATTCGTGATGGCAGAAGTGTTTAGGCTTTTCTGAATAATTTAATTATATGCTGGTATCACTCAAACATACACTTTTTTCTTCTTCTATAGATGGCTGTACTAATTTTCCAATACATTCTGGGGTATTTCTTTCCTGTTAAAGGGTGGAAATTCTTAGAGTAGAGTCTAGTGACAGCAGTGTTTTGAGATTTTCTGAATAATTTAATTATATGCTAATGTCACTCAAACATACACTTTTTTTTCTATAGATGGGTGTACTAAATTTCCTGTTAAAGGGTGGGAATTCTTAGTGTAGAGTCTTGTGGTGACAGTGTTTCAAGTTTTTCTGAATAATTTAAATATATGCTGGTGTCCCTCACACACACACACACACACACACACACACACACACACACACACACACACACACACACACACATTTTAGACATGAAAAGTCGCTAATGTATCCATGTTGATACTCTATTATGTACCGTATGATTATTCTTATGAAAAAATAATAATTATATGAAGAGCCAAAGGCTTCAATTCGTCGACATGAACTTATTTAAGTTAAGGGATATTACATCCCATATTGTTTCTTAGCCAAATAAGAAACTCAAAGAGTTTCATGCCGAATATAGAAACTATATAAAGTTTGGCAATTCCAAGCGTAAGCAAATACCTGGATAGTGCAACAGCAAGGCAACTCATAGGAAGGATGGAGCAAGCTCCAATCACTATTCTTGGTATTTTTCCCATAATGTGAACTTAGCTCCTAGGAGCTGTATTACTGTTCTACATTATGAGAGAAGGTCACTACCCAGAAAAATAAAAAAACGCGTTTTTTTTATTTTTTTTCCCTCCAAATTTATCAGTATCAGTTGGAAGTGACATAACTAAAAGATATCTGCAAATGAGGAGCGCATCTCCACTAGGCTGAGCAGACATTTTCTGGAGGAGAGAGGGATGAGGGGGTTAGAGGGGATGGGGAGCATTGCAGGGTAGCATTTCTTTCTTTTCGCTCTGCATTTATCAGTATCAGTTGGAGGTGACATCACTAAAAGATATCCGCAAATGATGAGCTCGCTCATCTCCACTAGCCTGAGCAGACATCTTCTGAATGAGAGGGAGAGAATAGGGAGATGATCGGGTTAGGGGGGCGGGGTGGGGGAGCATTACAGGGAAGACCTCTGTCACCCTCTTGACAACCTTTTCATTTCACTTCCACCACCTAATGCTATTTTTTTCCCATCCCAAGAATTTTGGACATATGAGTGAGAGAACTAGTTACATGGTCTAACATCACAAACACTTTTTGAGGATAAAATACTTAACATAATAAGTAGAAATAATATAGAATACCCTTCGAGCCATGGAAATAAGATTTGCCCTATGATGTCTCAAAGTAAGATAATCTCACATCAACATCATATCCACTAGCATGTAGAAATATGTTCGTGAATCATCTATGCAAAAGTTTCATTTTGGAAGGAATGTTCAGGGTTAAGGTTCAGATAAACAGTACTATAAGGAAAAACAAACAAGTCAAGTGTCTTTGCAGTTACGGCAATTCGTTCATCCAGTGCAGCTATTGTATTATGTTGTGGTGTTTTGTATCCAGGAAAGTAAAGTAAAATAATGGGTGAGCCACAAAAGTCATTGAAATTTTCTTTCTTCAGGAAAATAGCACGAGACAAAACTCTTCACGTAGCTCTAAAAGGAAGGAAACAGATTATTATTTTAGAAGACCCGTACATTGTATTTATCCAGGACCACTTGGGAAAAGTTACGCAGGAAATGATCTCATATCCTCAGCTACTTCCAAAGAAGAGTTGACTATGAAATGGACCTCGGTGAGTGTTATATTCTGAAATGCCAAGATAGGGAACTAATACTTGATGATATAGGAGTTGATTGAAGTAAAGTTTTTTCTATTAGTTGTGAAGAAGCTGAGAGATTTTCACCAAAAATGTACGACATTGATAATCATTTACTATTTTTGGAAACTGAAATCACCAGCTATTCATATCATGGGGAAAATTATTGGTAATCATTTAAATTCATCAATGGTAAAATTAGACTTTCAAGATTTTATCCATTTTGATAAAGATTCTTTATTTTGGGACATTTCGAACATTTTACAAAAACTGTTTTTGTATATTTGGTGACAAAAGAATACACAGAATGTTTAGGGAGGCATGGTGTTATTTCCAGACTGACACAATATCAAATGTTGGAGGTGTGATTACCATGGTATCTGATTTAAAATCTCTTGTGCATGACCAGTTATTTTGATGTAATGTAACCAAGAAACAGTGAGTAACAAAAATTTTATTCATTGAATTCTTTGGAAAATGTTAAGAGTGTAAACTAAATATTGCAAAATATTTTTAGGTAATTACATTTTTCAAATTTTTCTCAGTGAATATACTTGTAAATAGTATTTCAGCAAAATAAAATATGCATTTGTAAACTTAAATGAACAAATATGTGCGCTTTTGTTGTTGTGTTTTTCCACAGTGAATTTTTACTCAGTTATTCTGATTAGAACTTGATATTAAAATCCACAACTTTATACCTTAATATAATTCTTAAATTATTTTTTTTAAAAATCACTACTGTGAAATTAATGCCAGGAACAGGAAAAAAAATTATTGAAAACTGATGTCCACGTATTGATTATTTTAGAAATTGTCTAATGCTACCTATTGACATTGTTTGAGTTATATGAAAACAATTCATTCACATAATCGAAAATTAGAACTGTTAGAATTTTGTTGCTTTACAGAGAGATAGCAGATAATTAACCCAAAACGTGACTTAAACTCTTAAAGTTTGGTATAGAAAAAGTGTTTGTACTCTCTCCAGATAACACATATACAAATTTTGCCTTTTCCCACAAAAAGTAAGATAAAAACATACCAACAGTATATCCAACAGTATGCAAAAACATGTTGTTGAGTCATCTGCACAAAAGGTTCATTTTTGAAGGAACGGTCAGGGTTGGGCATATAGTAAGGGTAAACAGTACTATAAGAAAAAAACATAGAGTCGAGTGACTTTGAACTTAAGGTAATCATTCATCCACTGCAGCTACTGTTTTGTGTTGTGGTGTTTTGGGTTTGGTAATGTAAAAATAACAGGTGAACCTCAAAATTCTTTGAAAGTTTCTTTGTGAAAAGTTCTAATTGTTTAGAATTTTGTAACAAAAATTTAACATAAAATATAAGATCAGAGCTAATAATCAGTGAAATAATAATAATAATAAATAACTATTTATTTGCGCTGCCATATGAAGTAATCTAAGAAGAAGAAGAAGAATGAAGGAAAACGATTATGAAAAATCGACAGTGGCTAAAAAATATACGAATTTTCGGTTATCATTGCTATAATTCATTGTCCATTTCTTTTGAATAAGACTTCAAATTCATTTCCTAAAGAAATTTGTATTTTTGATGGGATTATTGTAAGATATGCATTGACAAAATCACCTTGTATTTGGAAAGAATTACCTGAAAGAGTTAAAAAACAGAATTCTTGGTTAATAAAATATAACCATCAGCTGAAGTGGGAAATTGTTTCACTATCTCTGGACAAACTAAGAAATTGGATGATAGAATCAACATGCAAATATCAAATATTACTCACCAAAGGAATAGAAAAATCAAAAACATTAACGAGTTTAATAGGGAGGCCTGTTCTCTTCTTGATTTAAATGAAATTGGATGCCCAAAACATGAAAACATAATGGGTACTTTTAAATGCTTTTGGAAACATAACAAAAGATTCTCTGCTTTTAATATTTCTCAGAAGTATATGTATTGGTTTCAAAAAATATATTGCAACCCTTAATTTTACTACAGTAATAAATTCTCAACGATCACCAAATGAAAATTAACTTTCAGATGAGAATCACATTGTCAAAAACCCCATGATGGCAATTCCACAAGCATGGGAAGAAGCTTTGAACAACAGTGCAAATTTAACAATAAGAAGATTAAGGAACAAAAAATAGATTGTTTAAGAGGGAGATGTTAAATCCCGTTTTATTTTATAGGTGGGTACAAAACTCGGATCGAAATTCATAGAGTTTCAATGCCGAAAAAACTATCGGCGGAACCAAGTGTAAATGATCACTTTAGTACAACACCAGGGCAACTCCATGCAAAGGTGGAGCAAGCTCCCTCACTAACTTTAATATTCTTTCATAATGTAAAACCCAGCTCTTAAGAGATGTATATATATTGTTTTACATTGTTTTACATTATGAGATGTCACTACCCAGACCGGTTTCAACATTTTTTGAGGTCTCATCAGTGAGTAGGTAGACCTGGAATATCAAGGTTTTAAGTGAACAGAAACTTACATACTTCTACTATCGAATTGCCAAAGTGGTGTACTATATATTGTTCAATATTGTTAACTACAAAGATAATAAGCCTAAAGGCTATTTTACCGGTGAATTTGTTAATTAAGAGGGAGATGTTAAATCCTGTTTTATTTTATAGATGGGTACGAAACTCGGGTCAAAATCCATAGAGTTTCAATGGATTTAAAAAAAAATGTAAGTTTCTGTTCACTTAAAACCTTGATATTCCAGGTCCACCTACTCACTGATGAGACCTCAAAAAAGGTTGAAACCGGTCTGGGTAGTGACCTCTTCTCATAATGTAAAACAATACATATACATCTCTTAGGAGCTGGGTTTTATATTATGAAAGAATATTAAAGTTAGTGAGGGATCTTGCTCCACCTTTGCATGGAGTTGCCCTGGTGTTGTACTATCCAAGTGATCATTTACACTTGGTTCCGCCGATAGTTTTTTCGGCATTGAAACTCTATGAATTTCGATCCGAGTTTTGTACCCACCTATAAAATAAAACGGGATTTAACATCTCCCTCTTAATTAACAAATTCGCTGGTAAAATAGCCTTTCGGCTTATTATCTTTTTAGTTAAAAATAGATTGTATTTTTCACTTTATTTATTTTCTGTATGTTAGATTTAGTAAATACAATTTGTAAATACTATTTCATTCAAATAAAATGTGTAAATTTAAATTAACAAATTGGGTGTCATCGATGTGTTATACAAATTGAAGTAAGATGATAACATTCTTTTCCTCCTTGTAAAATTTCATGCCACAAACTAACCAGAGACTTTTTTTTGAAAATCCACTCAGTGAAACTGTGTGAACTCTTGGAAGCAAAAGGAAATGGGAATTAAATTAAATTGAATTAAATAGGCTGAATTTTATTGAAGAATATTTCACCTGAAAAGTGAAAAATAAATAACAAGGTATCATAGTATGCAGATAACTAGTGAATCAACATGGGTATATCAAATGATACTCATCATTGGAAGAGAAAATAAAAAAAACATTAACGAACTTAATAGCCAGACACGATCTTCATTTAAATGGTACCAAATGATGAAAACAATATTTGCATCAAACTTTGAAAAAGCTGATGAATTTCTTCTTTGCTGTGATATTTATTTGAGGCTAAACATTTTTTTCTTTGTTTCATTCTGTGCTAATTTTCATTTGAAAGAAGAATAAATAATTATTTATTTGTATTGGAAAGAACATCTAATATAATAATTGTGTTAAAAATATATATATAAATATCCCCACTGTGAAATATATGTCGGGCTGAGAGGACAACAGTCAATTGGTACTAACGGAAATGAGTTTTACATAATTGAACTATCTAAAACCACATAGTTCAACTTGTTTTGAAATGTCACTTGGAGAAAAATCACGTGAATTATACATAAGCACCAGTGGGAAATCATACACTATGAACATCAGCGCAAATGTGAAATGAGAAGAATAAGAAAAAAATCTCTTTTTCACTTTATTTAATTTCTGTATGTTAGATTCAGTAAATCTCTTTTGTTTTGTTAAGAATATTACAGTGAAATAAAAGGTAACATGGATATTACTAATTTTTTTAACAAAGTATATATATTACAGAGCTAATATTCATTTGAAATAAATCCAAGTTTCCTAGCTACACAAAATGTAAACAAACAAACAACCCATCTGCTTGAAAGCAATAAATGTATAAAATCCTTAATCAGGTATGAATAATTTTAGGATATGTGTCATAAGAATTTTACACTAGAAAATAGTCGTACTTCCCCGAACTGAATATACTGCACAAAACATCAAAGGGAGAATACGAGTCATGAAAAAAGGTGACGTTCGGATTGTCATGTGGGAAGTATTATCGAACCCTCAAGTAAGACCAGGAGAATTCCAATCCCTCCCAGTCAGAAAGTTCACAAGTAGACACAATAATACCGATCGCTGGCGTATATATTAGTCAGCAAAAGACAGGTGCTGTGAATATATGTTAGCCCCAGTAACCTATAATGAGTAACCTATAACCCAGTAACCTATAACCAAAGTCAACTGCATTTTCAGACTTGTGTTTGTGTTCTGTGCTGTGAATATATGTTAAAAATCAACAATTTGGAATATTCAGAAAACCTAGATGATACCAAGATATTCCCATTCTGGAAAGAAATGTAAGTTAACTATTATTATTTTTTTAACTTAAACATAACAATTGATAATTGTAATTTCAATAATCACTGCTCGTATGTTTGGTAAGCATAATTCTAATACGGAATAGTTTTTTTTCCATAAGAACACAAACATTCCAAACTCTATAATAGCACACATCCATGTCATGATTCCTTATCTTATCTTGATCTGGATCTTGTCAGAAGTGTCCCACTAATCACGACACGATTCCTTATCCACTAAAATATCTTCCTTTCCATTCAAAACAACAACAATGTCACTTATTTACAACTAACAAATGACGTCACTTATTTACAAATGACGTCACTTATTTACAACTAACAAATGATGTCACTAATCTTCATCTGATAACAACAAACATTCACGTCACGATTACTTATCTTATCTTGATCTTGATCTAGTCAGAAGTGTCCCACCAATCACGACACGATTCCTTATCCACTAATATATCTCCCTTTTCCATTCAAAACAATAACGTCACTTATTTACAACTACCAAATGATGTCACTTATTTACAACTAGCAAATGACATCACTTATCTACATCTGAAAACAACAAACATACACGTCACAATTCCTTATGTTATCTTGATCTGGTCAGAAGTGCACCACCAATCACACACGAATCCTTATCTCTACTTTTTTAAATAACGAAACCTGTGGTGCGTTCATAATGAGAAGAAACACACGTATAAACCACAGTGAAAATTATTTAATTGTAAATTTTTCATCCTAAGTATCTTAGGACATCATCAGTACAGTATTTAAACAAAAATTAAGAATAACATACAGTTAGGGCGCATGATTACAATAGAATCTCATGAAAACATGCATAACGTGCTAAAGTAGTACAACAACAACAAAAAAAAAAAAAACATTAATTATTTAACACAGTTTTGTATGATAATTTCCCATACTTTAGGAATAGTAAGAACGTCGTTGCGGTTTAGGTTTGGTCTGTCTAGTAGGGCTTCAGAACTTTCTTTGTATAAACGTTCATGTTTAAATAAAGATATATGTAAAAGTTTAGCCTTTTCCCAATGGATCCTATGGTTTGGATTTTCAATTCCGTGTTGAGAGAGGCCAGATTTCTGCGGTTTAAGAAGACGAATGTGGTCTTGATGTTCCGAGATGCGTTTCTGAACAGACCTACCTGTCTGTCCAAAGTAAGATAATTTGCATGAGCATGGAATCTCATAAACACCAGGTAACATAAAGGGTGAGAATTTGTCCTTAGGAGAAGGTAATAAGTTGTAAATTTGGTTGATAGGTTTGTAAGTAGTTTGTAAGTAAGTAATTATAGCAAATCAAGAATTGCTACAATTAATTATAACTGTCTCAAAGAATTCGGGAAAAAAAGCTTTTGATAAAAACAATAGTGCTCTACATATTAAATACCTTAATCTATTATATCGATCAAAAAAGATCACTAACAAATTACCAATGGAAAAATGGGGAGTCAATTTATCTAACCGTCAACTAACAAAAGATGAATTAAATGTCCTAGCAAGAGGCCATAAATTTGAGATTTCACCAAAGTGTTTCCCATATTTAGACTTTATACATAATATAGAAAGAAACATCAAGCATCTCTCCAGTACTGAAGCCAACAAACTTCGTTTCGAAGTAGCTAAAGTGATCTACAATGCCAAACCTTCAGAATTAAATATCCCACCGTCGGAATTGAAAGCTATTATTTCCTTAAAACGTAACAAAAATTTAATCATTACTAGAGCTGATAAAGGAAATATCACTGTAGTTCTTGATACCAATTCATATGACCGAAAAATTAATTTATTTCTTCGAGATCGTAATACTTACTCCAAATTGGATTTTGATCCTACGAATCGTCAACTCAGAAAATTAAATAAGCTACTTAATGAAACTTCCTCCTTAGATGAAGAAACAATCAAAAAACTTAAGACATACCATGCAAGACCTCCTAGAATTTATGGCTTACCTAAGCTACACAAAACTAATGTTCCACTTAGACCTGTCGTAGACTGTATCGACTGTCCAACGTACAAGTTATCAAGATTCTTATCTAACCTTCTCCGCCCTCACATAGGCCACTCAGTCTCTTCAATCAAAAATTCTACCGAGTTTCACACATAAATTAAAGACATTCAACTATCAAAAACTGACTTGTTAATCAACTTCGACATTGTCTCCCTCTTCACTAACATTCCCCTTAAAGAAACAATAGAATTACTTACTCAAAAATTTCCGTCTGATATAGTTGAATTGTTCAAGTTTGTTATTGCATCAGGTTACTTCACCTGGAAAGGTCAAATTTACAAGCAAGAGGAAGGAACAGCAATGGGATCTCCTTTATCACCAAACCTAGCAAATTTGTTTCTAGAACACCTTGAGGAAAAAATATTCACTTTTGAACCCAAACCAAAAATTTGGCTAAGATATGTCGATGACGTATTTGCAGTATGGAATCATCCCGAACCTGAATTACAACTGTTTCTAGATAAAATTAACCTTCTTCATCATCGCATCAACTTTACGTTAGAAAAAGAATCTCCACAGGGTATCTCTTTTTTGGATTTACACATCAAAAGAAAAGAAGACGGTTCCATCGCCACTTCCGTCTTTCGCAAACCTACATTCTCAGGTCGCTACATTCACAATTCTTCTGCTCATCATCCATCTCAGAAATCTGGCATTATTAAATCACTAGTTTCCAGAGCACACAAATTCTGCTCCTCTGCAGAATCTTTAAACCAGGAATTAGAAGTTATCAAAAATACAGCCATTCTAAATGGATATAATCCCGAAACAACTCAAAAAATCATCAGTTACTTCTGCATACATCAAACCAGACAGGAAGAAGTGCATAGGATTCCCATACCTTACGTTAAAGGCATCTCAGAACGTCTTTCTAAAATTATGAAGAAATACAATTTTGCCACTACTTACAAACCTATCAACCAAATTTACAACTTATTACCTTCTCCTAAGGACAAATTCTCACCCTTGATGTTACCTGGTGTTTATGAGATTCCATGCTCATGCAAATTATCTTACTTTGGACAGACAGGTAGGTCTGTTCAGAAACGCATCTCGGAACATCAAGACCACATTCGTCTTCTTAAACCGCAGAAATCTGGCCTCTCTCAACACGGAATTGGAAATCCAAACCATAGGATCCATTGGGAAAAGGCTAAACTTTTACATAGATCTTTATTTAAACATGAACGTTTATACAAAGAAAGTTCTGAAGCCCTACTACACAGACCAAACCTAAAGCGCAACGACGTTCTTACTGTTCCTAAAGTATGGGAAATTATCATAAAAAACTGTGTTAAATAATTAACGTTTTTTTTTTATGCACGTTTTCATGAGATTCTATTGTAATCATGCACCCTAATTTCTGTTTATTCCTAATTTTTGTTTAAATACTCTACTGGTGATGTCCTAAGATACTTAGGATGAAATATTTACAATTAAATAATTTTCACTGTGGTTTATACGTGTGTTTCTTCTCATTATTTCATCCTTATCTCTACTATCACCCATAATTCCATACGCGAACCAAAACACAAGAACTGACGTCACTGACACATATGCCCCCAGGGAAAATCCAAACATTACAAGCTTATGACGTCATCAAATGAACAACCAATGACTTCATGATTCCTTATCTTATGTTGATCTTGAGTTGGTCAGAAGTGGCTACCTTACTACTCATGTAGTTCATCTTTGCCAGTTGCGCTCCAGGTTTTTTTTTTCATTTTTTAGCTTGTCCACTGACCAATTTTTTATTAGTAATAACATTTTCCATTTATTTTTGTCTCATTTCTGATTCTATTTCCTTAATCCATGAGGCATCTTTATTATATTCAATAGGATTATCCCAGATTGACTTCCAAAATTCCAGTGTTTCTTCATTTTCTGCTGAATGATTGCTTGCATTTGTATTTCTCTGCAGAGACTGAATGAAGTGACATTGGTTCAGTCGAAATTACATATTTTGTGCATATTGGTTGAAACTTGCTTCACATATTTTAATTTCTTGTGCAGTTGCTATAATTCTTTGCATGAGGGCTTTTGTAACTTCAGCAATTGTTTTGTTGGTCAAATTATATGCATTCATGACTTTTTTTTTATTATATTATTTTTCAGCCGTCCTTCTTTAGGACTCTTTACGTTGCTCAGATCAGCTCGAAGTTTGTTGATTTTTCATTCCAACCAGATTTCACACGGTGCAGATTGCTTCATCCACGACATTTGCTTTTGCGATGTGCAACCAAGTTTCATTGTAATGATATGAGCCATGCTGTATAGGAACTGATTTATTTCCTTTATACTGTTGGTTGCCCTGTGTAAACCGCTTAAAGAAATGTCATGGGTTTAGAACTAGCAACCGATTAGAGTAACTTTTCCTAAGCTTTTCTTCGGCCGTTTACAAAAGTACTCGACCTGTGGCATGGGCACGTTTCCTTCAGAAAACTCAGGATCCCGTAAGCTCAAGAAAATCGACCACAGACCTCACACGTAGAATCCGACAGTAAATATATTGTTTTAGGTTTAGATACCAAAAGAATGCGTTACTTGTCATCCGTCTCTTCTTCGAATGCCGTTTTATAATTTTCATGATCTTTGGCAAACAATTTATCCCTCAGTCTGCAAAGGTAGTCTCAGTCTCTGAAACACCCTCTCGTAATCCGAATAGAGGAAATGAAGGCGTTGGCGATTACTTGTATTACGGATATCTTTATGAAGACAGAAGACTCATCGTGAGAGAATCGCGCTAACTTCATATGCACGATAACTATCATAGTTCTCCTTAAACAGATTCACCATGAGGGAACTCTCAAATAATTCTGGACAATCCATTCCTTATGCATCACTCACCAAGCAAAAACCGAAATCCTCACACACTGAAAACATTCTTACACAACTTCCAGGGATTACCGTTAGTTCCCTCTTTGTGTTCGTCATTACTGAAAATTTTCTTTTGTGTCATTCTTAGAGATCCCAATTAATATCATATGTTGCAATTATATCCATCTTTTATGCCTATCAGGTGAATTTGCAACCCATGCACCTTCAACTTATCCTCATAGGGAGCTTTCCACAGAGTTGTAAGTAACTTGGTCACTCGTTTGTGAATTCTCTCCACCATCACCTACTGCTCTCCAAGAAAGTCTCATGACCAAATCTCTGAACAGTGATTAAGATACAGCTAATCATTTGAATTATTTTACCAAATTTGCAATATGTACTCAGAACATCAACAGACTGCCCAGCATTATCCATGGATCATTAACCTCATCAGTTTCCTACAGTTCAGTAGTCCCCTCAATACAACACACAGTTTATAACCTTTTAACCTCAAAGCCATAACCTCACAATTTGTTTGTCAAAATGCTTGTCAAAAAAACATTGTTTTTTTGACAAGTCATAGTCAAAAGTCATAGTCATTCTCTTTTATTCTCTCTCTCTCTATGTTCACTGGGCATCTACGGATGCCGTATGGTCACTCCGATGCTCGGTGATATTCCACACCAGGCCTCGCCATGTAGTCCTGTTGTTTGCTTTTCTGGCAGCCTCAACTCTCCGAAGATTAGTCACTCCACACACGGCATCCATCCATTCTCATTGATGGTCTATCCCTGTCTCTTTTTCCAGGCACTTTACCTTCTGTTACTGTTCTGAGAAGTCCTCCTTCCATCCTTTCTATGTGCCCAAAATATTTTAACTTTCTTCTGTCAATATCCTTAAGGAGCCTTAAAGTTATTCTAATATTTTTTAACACCCATTCATTTGTACGCCTTTCAGTATATGATATCCACAACAGCCTTCTGTAACACCACATCTCAAAAGTAGATATCCGTTTCTTATCTGACTTCTTTAGGTTCCAAGTCTCGCATCCATAAGTCACTGTTGGAAAAACAACTGCATCTAAAATCCTCAACTTTGTTCCCATGGAGATAGATCCATCCTTCCAGATTTTAGACAGGTCTCTGACTGTTGTTTTAGCCATTCCTAACCTTTTTCTGACATCTTCTGAAGCAATTCTTCACATTAATAATGGATCCCAGGTACTCAAACTTGCTGACTTTCTCAATTCTTTCTCCATTAAGATAGAACTCTTTTATTCAACAGCAGCATATACAAGGGAGAGGTGCTGGAAAGTTCTGATAAACACCTAGAACAAAAATGATATTAAAGCAACTGATATAGCCACATACATACATTGCTCATGGCAAAAACATGATGTTAAGAAACAGAATCATGTTGTCTTTATATTATATATTAACAGGATTGAAGAATTTAAAATATTTTAAGTTAAAAACCTTGAAAGAAAACATAGATCTAATCCAAGGAATTAAAAAATAAAAATAAAATAAATAAAAGTTAAAGTAAAAGTCTTAATATAGAAAATAACTAAAAATCTTAATATAGAAAATAAGTTAAAAGTATTAATATGTTATAATAAAAAAACATATATATCATTATAAATTCGGCTCCTGAAGCTGTGACCTGGATTATAGGTCACAGCTTCAGGGAAAAAGTCATTCCAGTCATTCTAATAAGCACGAAAGGGTGCATTCTTTTATAATATGTTGCATAGTCTGTCGTCGAGCACCAGAGTCACATACTGGAGATGATTGTCTGTTCCATTTATAGAGAGTATCTCTACATAGGCCATGGTTTGTCCTAATCCTATTTAGTTTTGTCCAGGTTTTGCCAGTTAGATCCGATCCTGTAATGATTTGATCACCTTCAAAGAGGTTATGCAAAAGTTCTTTCATTTTTTCCTTCCAGGTTTCCTCCCACTTTAATAAAGAATTAAAATTATTGAGAACTAGTTCTTCTGCTGCTCGTAGTGATGGATGGCGAGATTTCAATCTATTGATGTTAAGAGTTGGGAGATCCTGATGAATAGGTAGGTTTGGATTACCAGCAATTTTTTTGAAATTCACGGTAGGTTTCTGTCGAATTCAATCTACAATGAGGAATTCTGTAGGAATAATGTCTGCTAAAATAGGTAACCAATAATTTGGAGTCGATCTAATAGAGCCTGTAATTAATATTAAGGTATTATTTAATTGAGAATCGATAATCTTTCTGTGAGGGCTATTTAGTCACACAGGAGCACAATATTCAGCACTTGAGAATACAAAGCAAAGGCTGTTGTCCGAAGAGTAGAAGCTCTTGAAACCCAAATAGTGCCACTGAGTCGCTGTAGAATATTATTAGATGTCCTTAACTTGTATGCTAAGTTTGAAAGATGTTGCCTGAAAGTGAGAGAACGGTCAAGCGTGAACCCTACGTACTTAGGGTATTTATTATATGGAAGTATAGTGTTGTTCAATTCAACTTTTAGTTCCACATTTGCAAAGTTATTATTTAGATGAAAATAAGATATTACTGTTTTGCTCCTATTTAAACAGAGTCTAGGTCTATTAAAATATTCATCCAGTATAGTTAAGTCAGCTTTTAGAATTTCTTCTGTACGATTCATGCTGTATAGTTATTGCTATATCGTCGGAATAACAAAATTTCCTTGATGTAGTGACGGGAAGATCGGATATATTAGATTGGATAATAAGGAAGATAAAACAGATCCCTATGGCAATTCATTATTTAACTTCCTTTCGCTGCAAGTTTCATTACCTAAAGCCACCATAAATCTTCTATCTCTTACCACATTGTTAATGATATGAACTATTGTTCATATCATTAACATATGATGTCGAGGAAAAGTAAAGTCACTAGCAGAGTGCCTCAGGGATCTGTTTCAATGCCATTACTGTTTGACTTGTATGTTAATGATACAGGTGAAGATTTAGATGGAGATATTATTCAGTTGTTTGCAGATGATGTAAAGTTGGGACGAACCATGAAGAGTAATGAGGATGTTGACTTTGCAGGACGACTTGAATAAATTGAGTGATTGGGCAGGGAAATGGGGATTGAGTTCAATGTTGCAAAATGCAAGGTTTTAAATTTTGGAAAACAAAGAAGGGATGCAGAATTTATGCTTGGTGAGGATACATTGTTGCAGGTGAAAGAATTTAAGAGATCTGGGGTGATAGTGGATAAGGATCTGAAATTTAGGGGACACATAGCCAAAATTGTGAAGACAACACAAAGGCTTTTGGGAATGATGCGGAGGACAGTGACATGTAGAATTAGGGAGATTCTTGTTCCGTTGTATAAGGCTTTGATTAGGCCACATATGGACTATTGTGCCCAGATTTGGTCACCAAAGGCGACTGACTAAGGTAGTTTCTGACTTCTGGAATGTCGAGTATGAGGGAAAGATTGAGGAGATGCAATTTGCAGAGTCTGGTGGACAGGAGGAAGAGGGTAAATATGATAGAGACCTATAAGTTGGTAAGGGGTTGTAACAGGATCAATGCTGGAGACGTTCTACAGAAAATAGTGGGAGATCGGGGGGGGGGGGGGAAACAGAGGTTATCCATGGAAGCTGTATAAAGAAGGTGTAAGTAGGAGAGTGAGAGGCAGGTTTTTTTCGTGCACAGTTGTAAATGATTGGTATGCCTTGTCTGAGAGTGTGGTGTCTGCAGGGAGTTTGAATGTATTCAAAGCACGGTATGTGTGTGTGATAACAGGACCACCTAGATGAGTCATTGACTCCATGAGGTCTTGCATAATAATAATAATAATAATATTTTAATAGATGGAGACTCTGTTTATAAATAAGTCTTTCAAAGAGTTTATAACAACAACTGAGGAAAGTAATACATCGATAACTTTCTGGTTTATGATTAGACTTACCAGGGTTTAAAATTAAAAGTATTTTTGCTTTTCTTAAAAATAGTGGGAAGTTTACCAGTTTTAAGTATGTCAGTATAGAAATTAGTTAACCATAATCTTGTGTTTCATCCCAGATTAATCAAAAATTCTGGATAAACATTGATTAACAGGCTTTAATTCCTTTAAGGCTGCTTCAACTTTTTGCGGTGTAAAAGGACGTGCAAAATTTGAAGTTATAGGTGAAGGCGTTAAATTCTTTTAATTTTCTCTTAATATATCTTGCATGCTTTTTATTGATTGGGGTTCAATTGAGATTTATGACTTAAGGGGTGAAGCGAAAAGCTATTCATATTCCACGTTGTCTGTTACGGTCACAGTGAGGAAAAATATCATGAGCAGTTTGCTCGCCCAGAATGGGCATGGAGATTTTTCATCACTGAAGGAAGTTAAAATGGCTTTTGGTCTTTTGTGTTTGAATGTATCCATAGGCTCATAGGCTACAGCTTGCTGAACTAGATCATTGGGATGAGTGGACGTCTTTAGGAAAAACTTTGCAGCTAAAGTTTGTAGGAAGGAGAAGATATAAGGAATATTTGATTCTCGGTGAAGTTGATGATTTCTGACGAACCATGGGGCGTTTAGGATCATTCTTAAGCATTTGTTCTGAACCCATTGCAATTTGATAATATTTGTAGTGGAGATGTGGATCCAGGCTGGAGAAGCATAAGTAACTATAGGACGAATCGTCAGCTGGTATAAAAGCAGTTTGATTCTGATGTTTAGCTTGCTGCTTCTGTTTATTAGGGGGTAGATCTGAGCGATGGCTTTAGATGCCTTTGTACATGTAGCCTTTATGTGTTGGTTAAAAGTTAATTTTTTGTCGAGGACGACACCTAAGTAATTTTTTTCCGTCTGCCAGGGAATTTTGGTGTTGAATAATAAGATGTCTCCTACAGGAGATATCGACCCATTTGTGAAGAGAATAGCTGAACTTTGTATGGCTAATTTATCTGGGGTGATTTTTGGTTGTTCTTTAATCAATGTAGCACTACCACCTAGTTTCCTAAGGAGGCCCCAAGCTTTATGGTTGGAATGAGTAAAGTCTGTACCTTCAACTGTATTTACCCATTTTTTCCTTCGGGATATATCCACTTTTTCTAGAAGTTGGTCTGCTGTTTTGGGGTCATTGTTCATCTGATATTCATTATAAAGTAATTCACATTCTTCGCTCCAACCACGTACATAGTTATGCCTAATACCTCTAGGAATACTTTTCTTGGCAGCAAGCAGGCTACACCTATAAATCGATTAAAATTACTACTTTTAGAGAAATCCAGCGAATACATTGTCAAGTTCATTTGCGTATTTATTCCAGTAAGCCTTTTTAAAATTCCAAAGTGGAAAAGGCATTGATCTTAAAGTGGAATAGAAATACCATTGTCAATTAATACCCGTCTATGTTGACTATGAAGAAAGTCAGTTAAGACTCCTCAAATTTTGCATAGGGTGACCTAAATTATTTTTGCTTACAATACATAAATCAGAATTATAGTTCTCTTTTCCAGACCGAAGATCTAAAGGTTCCTTTGTATTTGACATCAAAGACTGAAAGAAGATTATTTAATTCGATCCAATCAACACGTTTTTCACCGCATTCGTTGTTTCGAGCATAATTCCACTGTTCAAGGTGACTATTAAATTCCCCAATATAAATTGCGGGATGTTCAGCAATAGGAATAATTTTTTTTCTGGCCAAGATGATCCAGGTGGCTTTAAAATATCCATAATTGTAATATCTTGAACTTTTATCACTTCTGTATGTATGTTTTCTTGATATTTTTTTGAGATAGAATATTTTGAGATAGAAGACAAACTTCTATAAGACGATTTCGCTCGTAGGTTGCTATTCCATATACTTCTTGATACGTTGCACCAGTAGCAGTGTAACCTGTAATGAGACCTCTTTTAAGGAGCGGTTAAGAATCGGCAGCACGTGTTTCCTGGACATCAATCACATGCACGTTGTTGGTTAACAATAATTTCGATAAATAATCGCATTTAGCTTTGCTAATAAATTCAATATTTAATTGACAAATACGTAGTGTAGAGCCAATATTTCTAAGTTCTGATTTCTGTAAGCCACTATATTCAGTAGACATCGTGAAATTGGCCAGGAGATCCTTAGAATAGATTGGCTGCCTATCACTGTTGCTCAAGGGACATGTATAGGTTAAAAATCGCTATGGACGCGAGCAATATTGTCTCCCCCGATATAACCACAAGAAAGAAGATACAAGGATATAAGAACTTATGTTCGTATATTCTTATATCCTCGTATGTGTTACCTTTATAACTCTGCTACTAGTACATTCTTTCTTATGGTATCAATTGCTTTGTCCGCGCGGTTAGCCTAGTGGCTAATCGCTTCACAACCATATGCCTGGGGAAGGAGAGTCCTAGGTTCGATTCACGTCGATGACGTGAGGAGCTTAAGGATCTTCCTCAGCCATAGACAAGTTAGGCTGTCTTGAGCGTGAACAGCAGGGTTTTTTCCGCCAGTTTATTTGGTGTTTTTCATCCCGCAAGCAGGCAAACCGGCCCAGTGAACACACATGGATACATTCAGGAATACTCAAGACAATCTCTTCAGCCATAGGTCTGAACTGTCAGCTATGCCGGTCCCGAGACAGATAAAAATGGGGGAATTGAGGTGGTGTAGTGCCGTACCTACACGTAAAAGTGGCTCACAACCGTTGAATCACCATACGAAATGAATGAATGAATCAGTTGCTTAAATAGCATTTTTGATCTAGATGTTTATCTGACCTTTCCAGTGCCCGCTCGTAAACCACTCTGGTATCTAACCGTCACCACTACCCCCTGCACACGCTACCAGCTACATATCCCTTCCAATTTCCTCCAACTTTTGAAATTGCTTTCCATGTGGTATTCTGTCAAATACCATTGAAAAGTCCAGAACTTTTCAATGGTAAAGTTTCAAAAATGATAAAGTTAAAAAATTTCAAAATTTTTCTTATCTAATTCTGATGTCATTCTAATGTAAAATATAAGTAAATTACTAATGCAGAACCTACGTTTTATAAAGCTATGATTCCCACCATAGAGTTTCCCATCTGTTTACTGTTAGATTTTACCATTAACCATCTTTTACAATACTTTAACCACCACTCCTGAGATATTAATTGGCCTGTAATTCGGTACTTCTGTTCCACTGCTGTATTCACATTGATATTTTCTCGTATGCAGAACACTTGCTGTTATTTATTTATTCGTATCAGGTTATCCCACCCTTTCTCCCCGTTCCTTTGAGCGATGAAGAGTTGAGCTCTCCTAATGAGGGATTAGGTATATATTTTTATGACTGTAAATCCGTTTGTGTTCACGGGGCCGGTTTGCCTGTTCTGAGAGACGAAAAATTTCAGTTTCCGGGTTAAAACCCTCTACCGTCGTATGAGACTGATTAACGCACCTTTAGTTGAAAAAGACCAGATAAAGGTTCCACACATAGACAGGAATCGAACCCAGGTTTTTCAGAGGGCTTCGTCTATACCGATTGAGTTAAGGAGGCTCTACCTTCTGTTCATCTGCCTCAATTCTGATATGTATCTACATCACATCAGCAACTACAAAATCTCAACCTGAATGATATACTGTTGCTAAATGATCACTTACCAACTTAACTATTTCTTTTGCCTCTGTCACCTTCGTACCATCATTTGCTTGTACAAGGGGTGAAAATCCCGTGTTTCCGGGCGAAAAAACCCTACTACTACCCGCAGTGGCGCACCCAGGGAGGGGGCCAAGGGTACCCCCCCCTCCTCTACCAAAAGAAAAAGTTAAAAAACACTAGAAAATTTTCCAAAATACTTTTCCTAATTAAAATTCATTTATTTATGTTGTGTCATGTCTTCTATTTCTATACTACTTATGAATTAGGGGTCACATAAGGTGAGATAACCATATAGCAGTGTTTCTCAACCTGTGGTCCGCGACGATGGGACAGGTGGTCCACAGGCTTAAATTAACCAAATAAATCTATATATTTTAATTATCTCAACAAAACAAATTAAAATTGAATAAGTAAAAATTATTAAAATAAAATGAATACTTAAAAAAAAAATAGCTGCAGAAGGTTCATGGAATGAACATTCCACCACTATTTTAATTTGTAGCGGCAGAATGACGAGTAATAAAAGAGGGGTGAAGGGAAAAACAATATGGTTTTATTGCTTCCACCTTCCCTTGCTGTTTTGTCAGATTTGAAGTAAACATGTGTTGTCCACATGACCACATTTCAACCAATTGCTTGTTGTTTATTGATTTTTATTGTCGAAGGTTTTCCTCCTTCAACCAAGGCTCAATATATCTTCAGAAGTGCCAAGTAATACTTAGACAAAATGTGTTGTGAGTAAACTCCAGTATTTATATATTTTTCGGAAATCGCCCGAAAAGCAAGCTGACAATTGAGTTGAAATGCTAACACTCTCTTCAACCGAATTCCAATAATATGTGAAACTGCTATAACAGCATTCACTATATATATATTTCATTTGCGAGGTATATCTTAGTTTACGAATTTTAACACTTTCGGTTGAATTTTATTTCTGCGAGCAAACTCACACAATCTAGTTAATAACGATAGTTTTTAGTTAGATACTGTATTTGTCGGTAGAACATATGGTTTTGCTTGAGTGTATATATACAGCATAGTTTCTGTATGAGGGGGACGTGATTTATTAATTAGTGTCGTTTTAATCCCAGTTATCTCTAATTGCATTATTTGTTGAGAAATATATCACACAGACTGCTTATACCTTATTCACTGACATAATAAAAGTACTTGTTTTTCTTGCCTCTGCAATATAGTGGCTATTGGGGGAGGGGGACGTGTTGTTTACCACGGGAGCAAGTTACTATCGCCCTGCTCTGAACGTGCTTTAGCTCTTTTCATTTGCGAGGTATATGCGAAACTTTTTAATTTCTTTTTTCGAAAAGTAAAATCAAGGGTGAGAGTTATATACGAGTAAGTACGGTATTTCAATTATGGATAAGTATATTGGTACCTTCTTTAAACGGAAAAATATCTCGGATGACAATGATAATACAAAACAAGTTTCTAATGACAGTTTGGGTGTAGTTTCTGAAGAGAAAGAGGTCTGTAACGAATCCACAGAATTCCCATCAGTTGCAATGCGATAATATTAATACACTTAACGAAAGGAAAGATTTGCTGACTTGCTGGACACTCTACCAGTGGATCAAAGGTAAATACAACTGGTTAGTTTGCAGGAACATTTTTCTGTTTTGTGACTTTTCTCCCTTTACGGTAATTATGCCTACATCATTGTGTTTTTATTCAACAACTGTTTACAGTTTTGAATGTGTATATAAAGTCAATATCAACACCAACAGTCGCCTGGTTACGAAAGCGTGATGAAAGGAACGGGGAGGTTTGGAGCTTCCCTGGAATCAACTAACGCCTATGTTGTTCCCATATAGGGAGTAGGCGGGGCCGTTTACCCTATCTAACTTCCCTGGATAGTATTCAAAAGGTAAATACAATTGGTTATTTTGTATAGGGCCCCGAAATTTATTAGTTTAGAATTTAACTACTGGGAAAGGGTTTGTGTCCACCTCAAAACTCTGAAATAGAATTTGGAAACATTTTCTGAATAACTTTTATAAGAAATTTCTGTGATTTCACGATCCATTTCAAGCTTGCAGTCATCACGAGAACGACATTTCGTTATCGAAAAAATAACAGTTAAAATGCAATTCCATGTGTTATATCCCCGTTTTTCTCATGCTGACTTCTTTATCGTTATTTTATCTTTAATTTACATTTCTTAACTTATAGTTTTGTATCTCTTACTCTCAGACTTCAATTGCCGACAAATTTGTATAGATTTAAGACTGCGCCAGTCGGCAACTAAATTCTGATACACTATCTAAAATGCTTAAGGAAAATTGTAGGGATCAAGATATATGCAGTCGTGGTCCCTATTCTCATATCACTATTGGTTTCCCCTTTAAATGCAATGGTACGAAATTTTCCAAATGGTAATTCAAATCTGCAGAAGATATGACAAACTCAATTGATTATGTAAAAAGAAACACATTTATTATTTCACAAAGACAAGTATACATGTTATTTAAATTCTTAACCTTAAAAGAGTCTGGATTCCCCTTACTTAATTAAACACATTTAAACTTCTGCACTATGGCCTCTTACTAGACATAAACTCCTCACCTCTGTACATATATCTATCCTCAGACTCTCACAGTTAAGTTACCTGATAATATCATACATGAAACATCTGACATGTAATTCTCTAGGACAACAGTACTTATTTCTACTTAATTCTCTCCCCCAAAATATCTGTTAACATTCAATTACTTTCTGAACATATGACATTACTTTTCTTAAATCACTTAAACAGTTCGGAGCTCGGCCTCCTGTTCGGCTGGAGCCTAATATGTTTTCTTTTTAACAGTTGACACAAGTGTCCAAATTGCAGACTGTTCTTGTGGCACAACACGTAAATAGCGTGTGTTCTTAACTTCTGTTTCTTTACTCCACTGATACTTTAATCCTACATTAATATAAGAAAATCTTCGCTTACCGTTCTTGCTTTCACTAGGTATTCTGATCTGTTCACTGTACCTCCTCTGATGGCTGGCTTTCTTCCTTTGTTCTACACGAACCGAAAGCACTCATACACAGCCTTGTACGCTGACGTGGATTTCATCAGCGGCTCTTTCTCCTTATGCGTTTGAACACATTGTAGTTGAAGCTTTGACCGATGTAACATGCATAACAAGGGGAGATCCTTGCTACACGTGGCGGCAAGCTCTACATTGCTCTCCTAAGGGGAACTTGGTGCCGACGAACCTCGGAGACGGGACACAAGCGATCAGAGGTAAGAGGTAAGAGATAAGAGAGCGATTCGAACTCCCGCCGAAGCTTTTATACTCCAAAGCAGCTCCCTCACTCGGCGGTGCCGTCACGCATACGGCGGCAACCGATTGGACGCCGTGGCTACGAACTGTCTTCACATGTCTTAAAACTTGTACTTAGCTTATACATATTTATTTGGTAATACTACATAACTTTCTACTTTAATTCATTCACAATTACTATCTCAATAAACTTATGGGCTATCTTAACAATGTTTGGAATTTACACATCTGGATGTTTACATTTTCTTAGGACATTATATGGTATACTTCCCATCAGGAGACATAAGCATGTCCTTATCCCTTCCTTCTGAGGTAACGTTAATGTTGGGCGGGAAAAAGGATGATTCATCACTTTTTCTGACACACGTGATCGTGGTTTGGCTCAATTCTGGATCTTGCCTTCAGTGAGAAGTGAATTTCCCGAATTATTTGAAGAAGTCGAAAATCGTCATGCAGTTTTCTGCAACCTATCTTTGCGAGAAATGATTTTCATCGCTCCTGCAAATAAAAACAAAATACAGAATCCGTCTTAGTGTGTGTGCCGATCTTCGACTGAAGTTGACCAATATTGAGCCAGATATCCAGCAACTCTGCAAGGTCGAGAAGCTCATCCATCTCATTAAAAGTAAACAGTAACATAATTATATAAATTTGTTTATTTGTTTAATAAATATTAAAACTTTGTTTTAATGTTTATCCACAAAATTTAATTTTTTATCTATATATCCGGCCTGGTTGGCCGACTCTTCAACCAAAAGGCTGCGAGTTCGAATCCTGCCGTGGGCATGGATGTTTGTGATTGTCTGTGAAAATACTAGTGGTAGTGGTTGGCGGTAGACAGCGTTGGTGTAGATGATTGTAGTTGTGGTTGGTGAAGTCGGAGAGTTGTAGAGCAGGTGCCCTTCCTCGATATGTCTTTGAACTACGAGATGTTATGTAATAATAATATCGACAAGCTTTATATGTTCATTGTGCATCACATAGTATGAATTTGGCACTTGGAAATGCTATATCTGTGACAAATAAGAAATTGCATTAGCATAATTGAAAAGGTACACAATTTCTTCAATACCCCTAAAAGACAGGACGTCCTTGTTGTTTATAATATTATAATATTAATATCTTTTAAGATTTATAATATCTTTATTTAGCTCGCAAAAAATACCATTGTCTAAAATAATGCAAAAATCTGACAGTGACCTCTTAAATGCCCTAAATTTTGATGATGATGTGGCTCAATTAAATACCGTTCGTGAAACACGAGATTCTTCGTTTAAAGATATTTACGATGAAGCATGTATAAAAGCCAATAATTTTAATATTGACATTAAAAAGCCAAGGACTTCATCAAAACAAACACATTAAGGTCCAGTGTTCCAGCCGATTCTGTAGAAGAGTATTTCAGGAGAACTATTTCATTCCATTTATTGACCAAATATTGACTCAACTTCATGAACGTTTCACTCGGCACCACAACATTTTGAAATATATTTTTTTTCTCTTCTACCAAATGGAAAAGATGCTCCAACAGCAAGTGCAATGGCAGATTTTCGTCAACTGTGTGAATTTTATGCCGGTGATTTGCCTTATACAAATCCATCAATTTTGAACGCCAAATTCAAGTTGTGGTATAAGAAATTTGAAAAACCGTTTGCAATAGCTCCATGCAAAAATGCCGTTGATGCAGTTTCAAAGTGTGACAAAATGATATATATTAACATCTATAACTTATTAAAAATATTTGCAACGCTTCCGGTAACAACATGCGTCAGTGAAAGGTAATTTTCTAACTTACACCTTTTGAAAACCTATTTAAGATCTACCATGACACAATCACGATTGAATGGACTGGCTTTGCTATATATATACACAGAGAGAGAGATTAATGTAACCACGACTGAAATATTCAAGAGCTTTGTAAAAAGAAAAGAAAACTGGATTTTATTCTTTAAATAATTTTAATTTTTTATAATTACCTAATGAATTTTATTGAATGAATGAAATTTAACGAAATTTAGTTGAACAGATAAAAATATTTTTAATGCAAATTCATTGTATAAAAATATTTTTATCCGTTCAACTCGCCCCCCCCCCCCCCCCCAAGATTAAATCCTGGGTGCGCCACTGACTACCCGTATGAGATCGAATAACTGACCTTTAATTCATTATCAGCACGAACCATAGGCTCACTACCCGTTGATGTCCGATGCCTCCTTTACTGTCTTCTTTCACTTTTTTTTTTTTTTTTTTTTTTTGTCCAGTGCACAGTGTCGCAGTTTCTGTAAACCCATTCCACATTAGTCTTTTAAGTCGTCTATCCATTCTCTGTATGGTCTACCTCTTTTGTTTACACCATCCATAATACCAAACATGAATGTCTTTATCTTTCAGTTCTCACTCATCCTGCAGATGTGTCCAAATAATTTCAGCTTCCGTTGTATAATCTTCTACATTAGATTCTCCTTTGGTTGTGTCTTCCGATAGATCTCTTCATTTGTGATTTTTTGTACCCATCCTGTTTTCAGAATCTTCCTGTAACAAGTTCTTTCAAATGCCAAAATTCTTTTTCTTGATTCCTTATTTTCACGTTTCAGATCCATTCAGTACACCGCTGATGATGCATGTTTCCAGTATTCTTAGTTTTGTTTGTAAGCTGATCACTTTACTTTTCCAGATGTTATTCATGGCCTTCAGGTTTGTTCTTAGCTTTGAAATCCTGATCTTTATTTCTTTTTAACAGTTCAACTCATATGTCATTTTACTCTCCAAATATGTGAATTGTTCTACATTTTCTATATCAATTTCATCCATTTGTATCTTTTGTTTCATGTTCTTCTCATAAAATACCATTGTCTTTTTTTTTTTCCAAGTTCATAACAAGTCCAAATCTCTTCCTTCCTCATTTAACAAATTCTTTTTTTTTTTGTAGTTCTTTTTCGTCTTCTTCAATAATAACAAAGTCATCTTTATATGTGAGAGGAATCTTTATATATATGGACTTTTTCAATCGAAGGTGAGTTATCCGATCGCATAAGGAGGTAGCAGGGTTTTTCATCCCGCATACAGACAAATCGGCCCCTCAGAACACACGCAATTTACAGACAAAAAATACTAGTTGTGATGGTGTTTTAGATGGCGTTGATGTAGATAATTGGTAGTAGAGGTTCGGTATAGTGGTGGAGACAGAGAGTTGTAAAGTAGGTGCCCTCCAGCGATATGAGTCTTCGGACTCCTTGGAGGTGTCAGTAATAATAATAATAATAATCTGCAAATCTCAGATTTGTTAATTCTCATCCCATGTACTGATATTCCTTCGTTTTACCCATTGCTCTTTCTAAATATACGATGAAAATGCCTGATATGGGTTTCCCCCCCCCCCATCTAGTACCTCTGCTTGTTCTAAACCATTTCCCCAAATCATCGCCTATTCTAACTGCTGCAGTTGAAACAGTTAGAATAGGTGATGATTTGCTATTAGTTTTGATTATTGATGATTTGCTATTAGTTTCGATTATTGATTAGTTTTCTTTGATTGCTATTAGTTGCTACTATTGATTGCTATTAGTTTTCTATCAATGCCATAGTATTCTAGCACTGCTAATGTCACTTTCTCGTCGATACTGTCAAATGCCTTCTGAAAATCAACAAAGCAAGTATATAGGGTTTTTTTTTTTTCTCCTAGCTTTCTCTGCTGTTAACCGCATTGTCAAAATCTGTTGAATTTTACTTCTATTTTTACTAAATCTTGCTTGCTCGTCTGCACGGTATGCTTTCAATTGTGTTCTCAATCTTTTTGTCAACATCATCACCTTAGCAAGGTGACTTGTCAAAGCAATTTTTACTTTCTACCTTATTTCTTTTCTTGTGTAATGTCACTAATATCGATTTCACTCACTCCACTGGCATTTTTTCTTCTTTCCATACCATATTACATAGTTGGTGCATTGCTATAACCATACTCCCCCCCCCCCCTATTTAGTAATTTCTCCAGCGATGTTATCTTACCAGGACTCTTGTTGTGTTTTAGCCATCCTATTGCTTTTTCTACCTCTCCTCTTAAAATGTCCATATCATACTCATTACCCGGTTGATATCTGCTTCAATTCTTCAATCAGTTTCCCAACGCTATCTAGATCTAACTTCAGTGTTTCTTGTCTAATCTACTTCTTCTTGATCTCTTCTTTTGGTACAAAAGAAGAGATCAAGAAGAAGTCTTCTATCGCCTTCATTACTGCTTTCAATCTTAGATTCGATTTTTTTTTTCTTTGTCCACACTTCTGAGTTTCTCATCTAACACTGTTCTGTACTTTCTTCCCATTTCTGCTTCACTTATTCTTGCCGTATCTCTTCGTTTCTGTTGATGGGGTTTATATTTTCTTTTTAATTTCTACTTGATGTTTACAATCACTAAACTATGATAGCGAATCTATATCCGCTCCTTGAAAAGTTCGACACTGCTGTATTGATGTTGTCCATCTTCTTTTAATCGTAATCATATCGATCATGTTCTTGGTTTTCCTATCATTTGATAGCCACGTTCATTTTCTACACTCCTTTTGCTGGAATCTTGTGTTACAGATCATCATCTCGTGGTCTACACCAAATTCTAACATTTTTTTTTTTTCACCTTGTTCATTTCTTGCTCCAAAACCATATTTTCCCATGACGCTTTCCTAATTGAAATGCCAATTGAAATTTGGCATCAATCTCCTTCAATAATTAATACATCTTGCTTTGGTATTGTTTCTATTGTCAATATCCTCATCTGTGCTGTCAGATGTGGGTGCATTGCAGTAGGCGCCGTCACTATGCTAACAGGAATTGTAGGAAGTGCGGAAAGAAGTTTTTCCAAGCTGAAACTGATTAAAAATTATTTGCGAACAACAATGACCCACGAAAGATTGGTTGGTCTAGCAACTATATCAATAGAAACGGACATAGCTTACAATTTAAATTCAGAAGAGCTTATAAACTGTTTTATTGTGCGATATCCTCGTAGAGCAAACATTTAATTAATATTATTATGCAACTGTTTTGCATTAATGTTTCTCTTGTAGTAAAAACAAAATAGCAATTGGAGATTTTCTTATATTTTTGTCTTATAATCCATCAGGAACGATATTTAATTGTTTGCCTCAGGGTGCGATCTAATCTGGCGACGGAGCTGTCTCCTGATGATGTCCATCGCATCTCCTCCAGTCCTAGTATATCACACCGATATCTCTCCATTTCCTCGCAAAGTACTTTTGGTTTTCCTGACATCCAAAGTGTCCGTGCATTCCATGTACGATATTACTGTACGATTTACTGATAATAGTTCTGTTAGTTTCAGTTTCTGTTTCCTTTCGGTATCCCACTTTTCAATCGCTCGATTGGTATCGCGGATCTTGTTCATCCGGACGACGTCCGAGCCAGCATGTTTTAGCTGTTGATAGTATAGGCATCAGATAACAATCGTGGTTTTACTTTACCTTTAATTGTAAAAGCCCATATAAAGATTCATATATTGTGTCTGGAATGGGATTGATTTCCCCTTCGTGTCTAAAAGTTAGATAGTGCTTCTTTTTCTCTCCCTTTTTTTCAAAGACTGGATCAATAACGGTCTTTGTTTTGTTTTGTGGATGGTGGGTGGGAAAGAGAGTTTTAACTATGGAAGCACAAACACAAAGTACAGCAGAACTCGAACTTTGCTTAAAACTGAATTAAAATAAAAATTGAATCTTTAAATTATATTTTAAAACAATAAAACAGCATTTCTCTTTCAAACAAACAAACAAAAAAAATCAGTAGCGTCTTTAATTACCTTATAGGAAGTAGAAGTCGCTCATATTGTCAATTCATTATGATTTACTTTCTTAATCGCTCGAAATCATGACTGAGTCCTTTTCCTATTTATACTCTTGCTAATTTTTATTTATAATTCAATAGTTCATTCTATTTTTTTAAATTAGCATTATAGCAAATTGAAACATATAAGTTGAACAGAAATACAGTAATTCAACTAAAAATAATCTACGGAAGATTATCAAATCTGCTGATATTGTTATGACGATACCCTCGTGTCATAACACTTTCAAGAACACGTGAGCGCAAATACAGCGCGTAATCCAAATTTGGAAATGGTGACTTTGAGTTAAAATCTATTTTTCTTCGTTTCTTTCTTTTTTTTTTTTTTTTTTTGTTCTCTTAATTGATAAATTTTCAGTTTAGCTTTGCGTTTTCATGCTGTACGAGTAATGCCATTAAATCCAGATTTCGAACTGATTGGGAGTGCCTTTATTCAATATTATTACCAATGCTACGATGACCCGTTTCGACGCGTTTCCTTAGGAAAGTTATACAACGTAAGATATTTGAAGTGATCTGTATTATGTTTTGATTAGAGCTATCAATTCGACAATGTGTCAGAAAACTATTAAGCATAAACTTGTAATCTGAAGTCTTGCATAAGCAAACAATTTATATATTTATATGAATTTAATATGTTTATGTTTTGGATCATTTCGAACAGCGCTTAAAATCACGTAATCTTTTTTTTGTTGTTGTTTTCTTGCAAGAAATATTCTGTGTAGATGTTGGATAGTGATATGAATTGAAAATGTGGTATAGCGCACTGCTGCTGAATTTTGTGGAAGTAAAATAATTTGGGGCATAGAGTATAATTAAGGTATGTTGTAATTTCTGAAAACACACTTTCAAAGTTTACCAGTATCATTCTACCTACAGTCTTACACAAGTTCTCGGGGGGGGGGGGGATTTTGTGTCAATTATTATTATTATTACATAACACCTCCAGGGAGTCTAAAGACTCATCTAAGGGGTAAAACTCATTAAAGGGATAAAACGGTTGTTTTACCCCTTTTAAACCCATTTCTATAAATTGTACCCCTTGTTTTTAAAATAGCTGTTTTTAAATACGGACATTCATTGTTCCATAACTAAAGTTTTGCATTTTGTTTATTTTACTTGTTTTTCCGCCATTACTGATTATATTTCGTGTACTACCCCCGGGATACACGTACCACCGGTTGGGAACCAGTGATCTACACCAACGCCATTTACTGCCGATTACCACAGGCTTTTGGCTGGAGAGTGATATGCTAATCACTCGGCCAACCAGACCATCAATCTCATACAATCCTATCTTTTATACCAGTGAACTAAACTTTACAACCCAAACACATCTTTGCATCATGCAACATTTTTTATTTAATTTTTATTTATTGAACACACATATTCACATAAATGTAGTAATTTTATTACTGCAATATTTCAACCATATAATAAAATTAGTTTAATCCTTTATCCAAGTGTGAGCAACAAAGTTTTCCCCTGAAAGTATCTTCAGGACTGGGGTAAGGTGGTACAACACCAGGGAAACTCGTTGCAAAGGTGGAGCAAGATACTTTCAGGTGCACACTTTGTTTGCTCACACTTGGATAAAGGATTAGACTAATTTTATTATACTCTAACCAAGTGAAAAATAAACTTTCAACATCTTTCTCTAAATCCAGAGTAATTTATTAAAAAAGGGTGGCACACCATTTGGCAACTCCTATAGGGGGGATGACCTGCTAATGCTTCTGCCTGGTATCTCCACTTGGGCCTGGCTCCCACTGAAGAGACCTCAATAAAGGTCGAAACTAGTCTGGGTAGTGGCCCTTCCCTTAATGCATAACATTAGACATATCTGCAAGGAGATGTGTTTTGCATTATAGGAGATACTGAGATAGGAGTGTTGGTTAGCTTGTTCCACCTTTGCAACGAGTTGTCCTGGTGTTGTACCACCTTACTCCAGTCATGAAGATACTTTCAGGCGCAAACTTTGTTTGCTCACACTTGGATAAAGGATTAAACTAATTTTATTATACTCTAACCAAGTGAAAAATAAACTTTTTCATCATCAAAATATTTCAACCAGAAACTAACTTGTCATTATCAGTGCATCAGCATAATCACAAGGTGAAGCTATAACAAAGAATGTTAATCCTCGTAATTAAAATGAAAAGCCAAACGGCTAGTTTTCTGGCAACTTAATAGATAATAAAGGGATAAAAATCCTATGTTGTTATATAGCCAGTAAGTGAAACTCAAGATCGAGAACTACGATCTATGAGTTTCAATGCCGGAAGCTTCGAATGGCAAAGGCAATTCGAAGCAAAGGTGGAGCAAGTTCCCTCACTATTCTTGATATTCTCTCATAATGTAAAACACAGCTCCTAGGAGATGTAATACTGTCATTACATTATGAGGAGAGGTCACTACCCAGACCGGTTTCAACCTTTTTTGAGGTCTCATCAGTGAGTAGGTAGACCTGGAAGATATCAAAGCTTAGTGAAAAAGAACTTGCATACCTTCACTATACGAATGCCATAAAGGTGTACTTATATTTTGTAATTAAAATGAAAAGCCAAACGGCTAGTTTGGACACGTGTTCATAATAACATAATAACAACATAGGATTTTTATCCCTTTATTATAATGTTAATCTCCTCTTTATATTATTAAAAAAATTATAATTAATAATTCTAATTTTTATAATTATTAATTATAATAATTGTTATAAAAATATATTTATATAAAATATATTATTATAAAATAATTATAATAATTATTTAATTATTATTTTATGCATTATTATTAATTATTACAAATATAATTAATTTATTTGTAATTACTATATTGTTATGAACACATGTGTATAATAAATGTTATATTATGATTAACATGGTTGAATGAAAATGATATTCTAAGGAGAATAGAAATGGAAGGATAAAGTATTTTTTGCAAGGATAGAAAGGACAAGAAGGGAGGGGAGGGAGTGCAGTTGATAATAGCAGGGGATTTATGTCCACAGAAGTAGACATGAAAGAGGGGGAAATAGTGTCATTGGTTATGAGGCAGTGTGGTGTAACATGGAGGTTGATAGGAAGACATATTTAGTTGTTGCTATAAGCCCAGAAATGTGCAGGGTTGTGGTGATGAAGAAATGTATAAACAACTTGGATTAGTGAACAAAGGAAGGGTAATTATTATGGGTGATTTTAATTATGATGGTATAGATTGGAATGAAGAGATACCATTTGGGATAAGAAAAATTAATTTCTTGAGTTCTGGAGAGATAACTATCTCAGGGGGCACATAAAGGAGGGCACGCAAGGATCAAGGGTTTTAGATCTGATAATTTCTTCCGAGGATGTAATTGTGAGTGGGGTTTCACACTTTCCTCCAGTTGGTGAGAGTGATCATGAAGTGATCAACTGGATTGTGGCTAGCCATATGCAGACTTTTGTGAGGAAAGGATATATGTGGAATTATAAGGCTGGTGATTATGACAAGCTTAGGAGACAGCTTGGAAATAAACCATGGAACAAGGAGGTGAGCAGTAAAGAAATAAATGCTGCTATGTATTTCTCACAAAGAAATACATAACAGCATCAATGTTTGAATGTATTCCAAAGGCCAAAAGGCTGAATAAGGTAGGTGTAAAATGGATGAATGAGAAGCTTATGCATGAATTCTAGAAGAAGGTATGTGGAGGCAGTAGAAGATGACTAATGGTGATAATCTGTCATATAAAGAACAAGCCAAGAGAGTGACTTAGTTAGTACAGAAAATAAGTGTAGTATGAGCAGAAATTGGCAAATTAGTCAAAAAAAACCCCTGGAGAGTTTTTAGATACGTGGTGAGTAGAAGGATGAATGATCGTGATAAGATGATGTTAATGGATGAAAATAGTAGAATGGTAGCGGCTGTGAAAGACATTGTTGAGGTATTCAGTGATCAGTTTATAATGGTGTTTCATCCTAATCAGGATGAAATCATGAGGAACTTAAATGTAGAGGATGGCTTAATTGTGAGTGAGCAGGTATTTGAGTAAATAAATAACCTTCAAGTCAATAAGGATTGATGTGATATCACTACGCATCTTAAGGGAATGTTCCAATGAATTGTCATGCCTGTTTAATAACTCTTACAACAGCCCACATTCCAAGGAATTAAGTAGAAGGAGGGTAAAATTGTTTTTTCACTGCATAAAGGTGGTGATAAGACTGTAGCTTCAAATTACAGGCCAGTATGTATATTATTATTAATATTATTATTATTCAGGCCTCCATGGAGTCAAAAGACTCATCGTGGGAGGTCCTTTCTAAGAAACACAAGTCTATCAAGACTCATCGAGGGAGGTCCCTCCTAGGAAACACAAAGTCTATCATACCACTCCTTAAATGCATTGACTGTTCTCGCTGTCACCACTCTATCAGGCAATGCATTCCATGGTTCAACCACCCTCCATGCAAAGAAACCACTCCTCACCCTCTTTCTCACAGTTTCCTTTTGTAACTTCTAGGGATGACCCCTTGCCATGACTCCATCCCGCTGTTCAACCAAGCGAAAGAACTCCCCACTGTCAACCCTGTAGCCACCTCTCAACTGTTTAAAAGTCTCAATCATATCACCTCTCCTTCTTCTATTCACCAAACTCTGCAGTCCACACTCCCCCAGCCGATCCTCATGACTAACATTGTACAGTCCTGACACCATCTTTGTAATCTGCCTTTGTACCCTTTCCATAGTTAATTATCCCCTTCAAATCCTGGGGATAAGATCTGAGAAAAATAGTCTAAGTGTGGTCTGATCAGAGTATTATGGAACGGAATGATAACCATTTTATCTCTGCAGGTCAGTGTCCTTCTCATTATTGCAGTAATCCTCTGTGTTACCTTCACTAGATTTGCAATATGTCCCCTAAATTTCAGGTTTCTATCAATCATCAACCCCAGATCTCTTGTCTCCCCTACTTTCTCCAGTTTAACTCCTCCCATAGAGTATGCAGCACCCCATTGATGTTTCCCAAACCTCAAGACCTTACATTTTGCTGCATTAAACTGAACCCCCATTCATTTGCCCATCTATCTAGCTTATTCAAATCCTCTTGCAGGGCTACCACATCTGCACTATTACTAATAACCCTTCCCAGCTTTGCAGCATCTGCAAACAACTGAATATCCCCTTGCAATCCACTGACAATGTCATTGATATAAAGGTTAAACAATATAGGTCCCAGTACTGAGCCCTGTGGAACCCCACTTGTAACCTTCTGCCTCTTTGATATTGCTCCACCATACACAACTCTCTGATACCTATTGGACAGCCAATCCTGAATCCAGTTGACCAATCTGACATCCAGACCCATGTGCTGCAACTTGAATATCAGCTTATCATGTAGCACCCTGTCAAATGCCTTTGCTAAGTCTAAGAAAATGGCAGTATATGTCTTTCCCTCATCTAATGCTCTTGTAACTTTATCATAAAAGGCTAGCATATTGCTAAAACAAGAGCGAATCTTCACAAATCCATGTTGACTCTCACAGATAACATTACCCTCATCTTCCCAATGCTGTATACAGTTCTTCACTGCTTTCTCCAAGATCTTAGTAACTACTGATGCCACACAAACTGAAATATAATTAGACACTTCCAGTCTGCTATCACCCTTATGCAATGGCACTATCTTACCTTCCTTCCATTCCATGGGCACCTTTCCTGCAGCCAGACTTTCAATGAAAAGCCAGGTCAAAGGCACTGTCAGTTCCTTAGCACATTCTCTCAAAACTCGTGGTGAAATACTATCCACTCCCACAGCTTTACTAACATTCAGAGTATTCAGTATGTGGAACACACTCTCCCCTGCACCTCTAAACCTCGAACCTGCCCTATCCCTCTAGTATTCAAATTGACCCCTCCAGGATGAAATACTGCAATAAAATGTTCATTGAACAATTTTACTATGTCCTCTGCATCAGTCACTCTATTCCCATTTTTATACCACAATGTCATTCTTCCACAGTAATTTCTCCTCCTACTGGCCACATAGCTAAAAAATTACGTAGGATTTTCCTTGGATCCAAGGCCAATCTTTTCTCATGTTCCGGTTTTGCCTTCCTTACCATACTAGTCACTCTCCTGGCCTGTGTCTTCATGCTATATTCTTCATGCATCTTCTCTTCACCTGTATTCTTATATCTCTTCCATAGCCTTTTTTTACATGCAGTGTTCCTGTTTAATATTGTTTGTCATCCACTTTATTGCAAATTGTGTCCTTTTCTTCACTCACGGAATACAGCTTACCATTGCTGCTAACAAATATTCCTTCACAATTTCCCAAGCGCTATTGATATCTGGCCTTCCAATTCCTCCCTCCACTAAACTTCCTCAAGTTGATGTCTAACACCATTATAATCACCAGCTTTATAATTCCACATACGTTCCCATCTCTTTGATACTCCTGCATGTCTATTTATTTTCCAAGTCAAAACCATGTGTTCACTCTCTCCAACTGGTGGGAGAGATGTCATCTCAGTCATTCAACTCTTCTGATGTATAACCAAATCCAAAACTCTCGAACTTCTTGTTCCCTCTGTTACCTAAGATATTTGTCTCTCAAGAATTCTAGAAATTTCATTCCCTTATTGCTACATGCATCTTCTTCTTCCCAATTTATACTGCTGTAGTTAAAATCTCCCATAACAATCGTTCTTCTTGCAAATGCCACACTCAACTGTCTCAACATCTCTTGGTCCCTACCATCTGTGCGCCTTGGTCTATAGCAACATCCCACTAAATATCCTGTCTTGCCCACCTCCACCTCACACCATATGCTTTGAAAATCATTAGTGCCACAGCCTTCCAAAGCCTGCACCCTTAGAGGACATAGGTTGTCACTTATCATAAGCAGTACTCCACCACTACCACGCTTTCCTTTCCTATCCTGCCGAAAATTGCTGTACCCAGCAACTTCTATTCCTGTTATTATATCCTCTTCTGTTAACCACGTCTCCGTGATCCCGATCATCTTTGGCCAGGCTGATACTATCAGTGCCACCAGTTCCTCTCCCTTATTCCGAATACACCTGGCATTAGTATAAAGCATAAAAATGCCATTGTTTCTCTACCCAGCATTATCCCCTCTAGACTCCACTGGACTCAGCATTACCTGATGTCGTCCCCCTTCTCCCAAATACTTATTTCCACAAGAGGCCACCCCTGCTACCACCCACACACTGGGACACACCGACTAATTCAGAACAGCAATCTCTCCAGATGTCTACGTCCTTCCTCATTCAAATGCAAATGGTCTCTCGCATACAATTCCTCTCTGCTCTCAAACACACTCCAAGCATCCACATATTCGAATCCTCTCTTCTGATACATTTTCGCTATTATGCCTTTCAATATCACTGCTCCTCTACTTAGCTCGACATTATCATACCTAAGCAACACACACACACACACACACACACACACACACACACACCACACTATCTTTCCTCTCTGTGTCTTCTTTCTGTCCTCTTCATCAGTCATTCTATTCCCATTTTTATCCCACAGTGTCATTCTTTCACATCTGGAGTTGTGGTGAAGGTATTAGAGACTGTGGAGAAATAGAATAAGAAATTGGTTGATAACAGCAGTATTCTCTGTGGTTACCAGCATGAGTTTGTTAAAGGGAGATCATATCTTGTTTTACTAACTTATGTACTGTAACAAGATGACAAATTCCTTGAACTACAGTGATGTACTTGAATTTTGCAAAAGCTTTTGATAGACTGCCAAGTGACAAACTGTTAAATAAATTGAAACAGATGAGACTGGATAACAGACTTCTGAGTTGGATCAATAACTGACTGTCAGATAGGTAGGTATCAGACAGTTGTATATTGGGGTGCAGTATCCCGAAAGAGGATGGTCACTAGTGGTGTACTGCAGGGGTCAGTTTTGGGACCATTATTGTTCAGTTTGTATGTTAATGATATTGGGATGGGTTCAACTAGTGATATGCAGCTGTTTGCAGATGATGCGAAATTGGGGAGAGCAATGCAGAATCAAGCAGATGTTATAGCATTACCATATGACTTGAATAGATTGCATGAATGTTGCCAAGTGTACGGTTTGGAGATTTGGTAAGCAATGATGAAATTCAAAGTATAAACTTGGTGGGGAAACTTTAAAAGAAGCGGAAGAGGTGAGAGATCTAGGAGTGATGGTGGACAAAGACCTGAAATTCACAGGCCACATTGCACAAGTTCTGAAGACATCACATCGGATAATGGCAATGATGCAGAGGATCCTGACATGCAGAAATAGAGAGGTTACGATGCCATTATATAAGGCCTTATATGCATTATTGTGCACAGAATTGATCGTCACTGGGTTTTCATGGTGACGAGGATATGTTGGAAAGGGTCCAGAGAAGATTCACAAGGTGGTCAGTGGTCTTTGGAATGTGGAGTATGAAGACAGATTGAAAGAATGTAAATTGCAAAGCCTCGTGAATAGAAGGAACAGGGGGGGGATATCATTGAGACATATAAGCTAGTCAGGGGTGGCTGTCAGATTGACATGGAAAAGATTTTTCATAGAATTAGAAGAGTGGGAGGTAGAACAAGAGGCCATTGCTGAAAACTGTGTGAGTAGAGGAGTGAGGAGTAGGTTCTTTGTATGGAGAGTAGTTGAGTGAAATGCACTGCCTGAGTGTGTTTTGAATGTAGACACATTGAATCAGTTTAAGGCATGGTTTGATGAGCATTGTGTGCAATATTATTATTATTATTATTATTCAGGCCTCCAAGGAGTCAAAAGACTCATCGAGGGAGGTCCTTCCTAAGACATAAAGTCTGTCAAGACTCATCGAGGGGAGGTCCCCCCCCTGAGAAACACAAAGTTTATCATACCACGTACCTCCTACGATCAGTCTCAGACTCTGTGGAGGTCAGATAATAATAATATAAATAATATAATGGAACACGGTCCACTAAAAATTCATCATCATCCAAATATCCCTTCTTAAATCAGTATAATTTTCTTTATATCATTAATATAAGGTTGGTCGATTGGTAGAGCCTCTGCTACTAATTGCTCGCAAAAAAAAAAGTTAAGCAAGTTTGAGCACAGTTAGTAGGTGGAAGGGATTCAATCGTTTGATGCTGTTGGCACACTCTCCCTCGATGAGTATTTGGACTCCCTGGAGGTGTAACATAATAATAATAATAATAATATACAATTTAAAGAGAAGTGGTCCAAATACAGAGCCTTGAGGTACACTCATTCTCCTAGATTCTATTCCACTCCATTCCTCTATGTACTATGATGTCTGTCTGTCATCCCCCTCCCCACCCTCACTCCATGCCATCAACTTCATGTTCCCATTTGCTCCAACTTATATAATGCTTTTCGATGTGGTATTCTGTCAAATACCTGCTATTTTTGCTAAGTCCAGCATTATCATAGTGTAGCCATTTCCCTTATCTAATTCTGTTGTCACTCTATTATAAAATGTAAGGAAATTATTAATACAGGACCCATCTTTTACAAAGTTGATTCTCACCATAGAGTTTCTATCAGCCCACTGCTGGGTTTTACCTTGAACTAACTTCTCCAATCACCACTCCTGAGATATTTTTGTCTTTAATTTGCTACTTCTGTCTTGGAGCACTGCAATGTAATGGAACTATCTTAGACTCTTTCCACTCCTTTGAATCCTTGTCAGGGGTGAGGCTTAGTAGGTCTTTTTTTTGTATTACTTCAAGCCTTCATAGAATCTGAAGACTAATCATCACAAGCAGTACCATCAACAGGGTGTAGCTTAGAGGCAGCCTGCGGCTTAATAAGTCATTCATTCAGCCATATTGTGGTAGGCTCCATTGCTATGCTAACAATTCCTTTTAGCATAGCAAGTGCTGAATGAAGTTTTTCCAAGTTTTAACTGATTAAAAATTATTTGCGAACAGCAATGACCCAAGAAAGATTGGTTGGTCTAGCAACTATATCGATAGAGGCAGATATAACTTATAATTTAAATTTAGAAGAGCTTATAAACAGTTTTATTGTGCGATATCCCCATAGAACAAATATTTAATTGATATTATTATGTAATCATTTTGCATTAATGTTTTTCTTGTAATAAAAATGAAATAGTAATTGGAGATTTTCTTATATTTTTGTCTTATAACCATCAGGGGTGATATTAAATTGTTTGCCTCAGGGCACAATCTAATCTGGCGACGGCCCTGATCACAAGACACAATTATTGAACTCTTAGGATTTAAGATGAAAGATGAACATCTCCATGAGAATGTTTATTTTAATATCATCAACTATTTCAGTAGCTTTATATTATTTAATTTTATGTACTGAATGATATACACTGAGTGGTTATTTTATCTGGAACAGCATTTAATAAAGAGTGGGACCCTCCCCTTTTTGGCCTTAAGAATGGCCTGTATTCCTGTAGCATTGATTCAACTCAGTGTCTGAAACATTCCTTTGGAGAGTGTGCCCACACTGTCATAATATGTTTGATAATTAAGAAAATCACTCTAGAGAACAAAACATGAAACTTATTTTAGGCCACTTGCCTCTGATAATCTGAAGTAAAGGAAACTCATCATGTTCCTCGAACCCCTACTTCAATAAGCAGAGTAGTAGGCTCATAATTGAGTGAAATTCAATTATCTCCATTTCGGTGTGGAGTACAAAAAATTTCACAAACAACCATACCTGCTGTAGGAGTTGAACCTACATCCTGCTGGTTGATGAGTGAGTATACTAACCACTTAGCCAGGCAGAAAACTAGATTCATTAGCTACAGTGTGTGGTGAGTGCAGAGATAGTGAATGCATTTAAGTCACGGTATGAGGAGCTATGCATGTGAAGGTGGGTCCTCCCATGATGACTCTCTCAACTTCATGGAGGTCTGTTGATAATAATTTATTCTGGGATTTGAGTTGAACTATGAGGGCATTGATTGGCTGCTCCATGCATTTGGACAGATGTGACAGAGGATGGGTGAATTCTTGATGTCTATCCTGATGAACAGCTGCCATAGAAGTATTTATAGAAGCTGCAGACTGTAGAAACTGAATGCCTATGTGAAAGTGAGTGCAGTTTATTAGTGAGAGAAGATGATGAGTCTTTTGACTCCACTGAGGCCTGAATAATAATAATTAATCTGACTGCCCTTTTCTGTATAGAATCCAGTATTTTTAAGGAGCTCTTAGGGACACCACCCCAGATGTGAGAGCAGTATTCAGTGGTTAGCAGATTTGTGATTTGTATAGGATTAGGAGTTGTGTGGAGTTAAAGTAGTGCCTTGAGTGAAAGAGAAAACCTAATTTGAAAGTTTATTTTTCACTTGATTAGACTATAATAAATTTAGTTTAATCCTTTATCCAAGTGTGAGCAAACAAAGTTTGTGCCTGAAAATATCTTCAGGACTGAGGTAAGGTAGTACAACAGTAGGCAACTCACAGCAAAGGTGGATGAAGCTCTCAACTCCTTGTCTCAGCATCTCCCATAATGCACAGCACATCTTGTGGACATGTATACTGCTATGCATTAAGGGAAGGGCCACTACCCATACCAGTTTCGACCTTTATTGAGGTCTCGTCAATGGGAGCCAGGCCCAGAATGGAGATTCTAAGGCAGAAGCAATAGGAGGGTCATCCTTACCTATAGGAGTTACCAAAAGGTGTGCCACCTTGTTATTAAATTGCTCTGGATTTAGAGAAATATGTTTGAAAGTTTATTTTTCACTTGGTTAGACTATAATAAATTTAGTTTAATTCTTCAAACATCTTTCTCTAAATCCAGAGTAATTTAATAACAAGGTGGCACACCTTTTGGCAACTCCTATAGGTAAGGATGACCTCTCCTATTGCTTCTGCCTTAGTATCTCCACTCTGGGCCTGGCTCCCATTGACGAGACCTCAATAAAGGTCGAAACCGGTATGGATAGTGGCCCTTCCCTTAATGCATAGCAGTATATATGTTTGCAAGGAGATGTGCTGTGCATTATGGGAGATACTGAGACAAGGAGTTGAGAGCTTCATCCATTTTTCCTGCAAGTTGCCTGGTGTTGTCCTCAGTCCTGAAGATATTTTCAGGTGCAAGCTTTGTTTGCTCACTTTTGGATAAAGGATTAAACTAAATTTATTATAGAAAACCTAATATTTTGGGTGCAGAGTAGGCAATATTTGTGATATGTTTATGTCAATAGAGATTTGAGGTTAAAGTTATTCCAAGAAGATAAATCTCATCTTGGAAAGAGATTTGAGTATTGTCAAGGGTAAGATTGTAAGAACAGGAATCTTTTTCTGTGGGAAATAATGCAGACCTGTGTGCTTTACTAGTATTGAAGTAGACAGGGTTACCCAAATCCCATTGATAAATGTTTTGAAAATCAGAATTTAAGGTAGTAGAAGCTACAGTTCTGCAGGTTGTGATGATTTGTGCTTTGCAAAGTTTGTTAAAAGAAAAGGAGTGCAATGTGATGTCATCATTAAAACTGTGTACTAAATTGGAAGTCAGCTGTAGTAGATCGTTTTTATATAGAAGGGCTGATAGAAACTCTATGGTGAGAATCAACTTTGTAAAAGATGGGTCCTGTATTAATAATTTCCTTACATTTTATAATAGAGTGACAACAGAATTAGATAAGGGAAATTGCTACACTATGATAATGCTGGACTTAGCAAAAATAGCAGGTATTTGACAGAATACCACATCGAAAAGCATTATATAAGTTGGAGCAAATGGGAACATGAAGTTGATGGCATGGAGTGAGGGTGGGGAGGGGGCTGACAGACAGACATCATAGTACATAGAGGAATGGAGTGGAGTAGAATCTAGGAGAATGAGTGTACCTCAAGGCTCTGTATTTGGACCACTTCTCTTTAAATTGTATATTATTATTATTATATTACACCTCCAGGGAGTCCAAATACTCATCGAGGGAGAGTGTGCCAACAGCATCAAACAGGTTGGGTGAAAGAACACATTGTGGAACCTCAGCATCACTTGGATAATTAGAAGATAAGGAGTCATATACTATCACTTGAAGTAAGTGTCCAGTCAGAAAGCTGGCTACTTAAATTGCAAAGGTCAGAAGGTTAAATAAGGTAGCTATGAAATGGACAAATGAAGAGATTAAGCATGTAATATAGAGAAAAAAAAAGGCATCATGGAGGAGTGGTAATAATCAATTCCATGAAGAATACAAACAACAGGCAGGATGGGTGACTCAGTTGGTAAGGGTAGCAAAAGTGAAGTATGAGCAGCAGTTTGCTAATGAAGCCGGAAAAAAAAATCCTTGGGAGTTCTTTGGATATGTAACTAGCAAAAAAGAAAAAAAAAAAAAAAGATTATGGTAGGATTGCACATTGGAAAAATGGTATAAGGATATCTGCTGTGGAGGATGTATTTGAAATATTTATTGAGCAGTTCATAAAGGTCTTTCACCCTTGTGAATATGACATCATCGAGAGCTCGAGAGCATTGGATTACGACAAGGAAGAGAAACTGTGAGTGAGTAAAAGGTATATGGGAAATTAATTAATAAGGCTTTGGGACTTGATTTTGAAGAAACGTACCAGGAAGTTGGCATCTGCCTTGACATATTTGTTTAATATGAATCTTACATTAGGTCCAGTTTCAAATGACTGGAAGGAAGGCAAGATTGTACTACTTCATAAAGCAAGTGACAAAATTCACGAATCAAATTATAGCCTATATAAGTTTCAGGTGTTCTGGTTAAAGTGTTGGAAAGGCTTAGGTGAACCAGGAATCCAGAATTAGGTTCACAACAATTGTATTATCTTTGATGAACAGCATGGATTTGTTAAAGGGAGGTCATGTTTTAGTAATATACTTACTTATTACAATGAGGTGAAAGCAGCATTGGATGTTGGAGATGGATATACTGTAGTATACTAAGACTTTGCAAAGACTTTTTCTTGCAAAGAACAAGCTGGATTCAGGCCAAATACAGGCTGTCAGGATCAGATTTTCACTTTATGACAAATAGTTGAGAAGTCATGGGAATATAACAAAGATCTGTATTTAAGTTTTGTAGATCTGGAAAAAGCATATGAAAATGTGCCAACAGAGAAGCTATTCAAAATGCTACAGTTGTATGGTGTCAGTGGGGTGTTATACCAAGCAATACTTAGTCTTGATTTGAGTTGTAAGTCAGCAGTTAGAATTAAAGGAAGTACAGGAAGATAGTTTGATGTTAAATCTGGTGTCAGACAAGGATGTACATTATCCCCTCTGTTATTTATTATCTATATGGATCACATTATGAAGGAAAATGGTATTAAATCTGATATCAAAATTGGAGATGCTGATGTCAGCTCCTTGTTTTATGCGGATGATGTTATATTTCTAAATAAATCTGCTACAAGTCTGCAAGATTTCCTGACTAAATTAAATAACTGTTGTGATAGATATGGTATGAAGGTCAGCAATAATAAGACAAAGACAATGGAAATAGGCAGTATCATTGAAAATATCAACTGCATTGTGAATGGAGAACCTATAGAACAAGTAAAACATTTCAGCTACTTAGGCACAATTTTTAGTGAAGATAGTAAATTAAATATGGAAATAGACAATAGGATCAACAAAGCTGGTATCTTAGGAAGTCGACTGAATAAGTTTTTATGGAATAAGAGAGAAATCAGTCAAAACACTAAATTACTGTATACAAGACAGTTTTCAAACCAGAGGTGGGTTAGAAGCAAAACACTTGACCAAAAAATAGAGACTGCAGATATGAGAGTCCTGAAAAAGATTATTCATGTGAACAGATGGCATCAATGGCAATATCATATTAAAAACAAGGATATTAGGAAAGAACTTGACATTGTTAGCATCCATGAATGTGTTAGCAGAGCTAATCTCAGGTGGTATGGTCACGTAAAGAGAATGAGAGAGGAAAGATTAGCAGAACAATTGTTCTCTGCTAGCTTGGCAGAAGAAAGACCTAAAGGAAGACCAAGATATAGGTGGATTGATACGGTAAAAAGTGCCTTAGAAGATAGAAATATAAGATCTGACAATCTTGGAGCCTTGACAGGTAATACATTGATTTGGAGGAAAATTGTAGATAGGAAGTTGGTAATGATATAAATTTTTTATGTAGTGCTATCATGTCCTGTACACCCCTCGAGGGTAAATGTCAGGAAATTGATGATGAAATTTGTTAAACCAGGATGGGATGTACAATTGACACTTAGTGGCAATATATTGTCAGAGGTGAAGGAAATAAGAGATCTTGGAGTGATGATGGATAAGGATCTAAAATTTAGAGGACACATTGCCAAAATTTTGAGGACAACACAGGGAGGCACAGGGTGGGAAACGTGGAGACCCAGGATGGACAGAAGAACACAGCATGAGAAAGGTTGATGCTCCAAGAGGATATGAATGCATGTCTAGACAAAAAAGGGAAGGGGATGACTTGGGATCAAGGAAAAACAGTTGGATCTGAAGATGGTTCGAAAATGAATAAGGAGAAAAAGAAATGCCTCGAGTTAAGTACAGACAAGTCACATCAAATAAGTCACGGTGTCTTCAACCTTTCACACAGTGCAGGGTGCATTAAAAATTTCACTGAAGCCCGCAGGCCACTAAGCTGTACTGTGGTATTTAGAATTGTGAGAGGCTTTCCAGATTCACAAGGAATGCTGTGCATTTGATACTTTACATAAAGTCCTATAAAAATAAACAAACACAGCTATAAGAGCATAGGTAGGAGTCGAGTTCATGATAATTAAATACAATCAATACTTGAAAAAAGATAATTTAATGAAGAAAACATTCATTTATTACAATGTCAATTGGCAACTTGACAATGTTTTTCCTTGACCAGCTTGTCGATGTTGTCATCAATGTTGTAAGTTGCTATATGCAATATATATATATATATATATATATATATATATATATATATATATATATATATATATATAAACGTTTATATAAATGTACGTTTATATAAACGTACTATTAACTCGGGGTTGGGATATGTTCATTTTTCTAAATTAACTGACTTAAACCCGAGAATTATAACACAATGACATTTATTTGAAAAAATGCAACATGTTTCGTCAAGAATCACTTCTTCAGGCGATAAGAACATAAAAAGATAATAAAAGACACTTAAATTAACATTGACACACTCTAAAGCTATACAATTATAAAGCCATAATATTCGACTGTAAATTACAGTTATTATGAGCTTGAACTACAGTCCGAGTTAAAGTTCTATTGTTGTACACCTGTGCGTGTGTGGAATCATGCGATCTCCAGTATCTAATAGTAGAGTTGAAAGAGTCAGGCAAATTATAGCTAAGATTATTATTCAAATGAAAAGGGTCTAAGGTGATTTCTTTTGACTCGACAATGCGGCGCTCTATCTCATCATGGCAGATGTGTAGGTTTGAAGTTAATGTCCAATTTATTTCATGTTGGTGGCCTTCGTTGTTCATGTTTATATAACAACCAATTGGTTGTTAATACTTTTTAGAGATACCTTTAAAAACAATGGCTACTCTCTAAAAAGTATTAACAACCAATTATCCCACCGCCAACGTAGCGACACAGGACGACTCCAAAGGTCATATCGTCTTGCCATATATCAGCACACTATCCAAAAAGCTGAGTAGAATTCTAAAGAAGTTTAACATAAAAACGTGCTTCTCGACTCTGCCCAAAATAATATCACGCTTCAACAACTATAAACAACCTCACGACCTTCTACAATTCCCAGGTGTATACAAGATCACTTGTGAATGCAGAAAGCCTTACTATGGGCAGACAAAGAAATCTATCTTACTACGTCTCGAAGAGCATCAGAGAGACATTGCTTATAAGAGAACCAGAGCAACTGCTCTGTCGGGCCATGTCCTGCTTTCAATAAACACGAACAACGAAGGCCACCAACATGAAATAAATTGGACATTAACTTGAAACCTACACATCTGCCATGATGAGATAGAGCGCCGCATTGTCAAGTCAAAAGAAACCACCTTAGACCCTTTTCATTTGAATAATAATCTTAGCTATAATTTGCCTGACTCTTTCAACTCTACTATTAGATATACTGGAGATCGCGTGATTCCACACACGCACAGGTGTACAACAATAGAACTTTAACTCGGACTGTAGTTCAAGCTCATAATAACTGTAATTTACAGTCGAATATTATGGCTTTATAATTGTATAGCTTTGGAGTGTGTCAATGTTAATTTAAGTGTCTTTTATTATCTTTCTATGTTCTTATCGCCTGAAGAAGTCATTCTTGATGAAACATGTTGCGTTTTTTCAAATAAATGTCATTGTGTTATAATTCTCGGGTTTAAGTCAGTTAATTTAGAAAAATGAACATATATATTTTTTTTTTAATATATAATATATGTATATATATATATATATATATATATATATATATATATATATATATATATATATATATATAGATCTGCTAATTAAAGATGAAAGTCATAGTGAAATAAATTGAAATTAATATAGAAGTTGAAGAAGCATCAGGAAAGATGAAGAATAGAAAATTCCTTGGGACAGATGATTTGCCTGCTGAACTGATCACATCTTCTGTTAGTACAGGATTGAAATGGCTATGTAACATCTTTAGACCAATGTGAAGAAGAAGATGATACCTGATGATTGGACCAAGGGAATTATTGTTCGAATATATAAAGGAGGCTCAAGAAAGGAGTAGTAACTATAGAGGAATAACATTATTGTGTCACTGTGCAAAGATTTATGAACTGATAATATCAACAATAATAATATATAAAATAGAGGAAGGTCTAAGGAGAAGAGCAGTTTGGTTTTAGAAAAGGACGATCAACTGTTGAGTTGATATTTGCTGTAAGAGAAATGACTGAATGACAGTGGGATTTGGAAAAAGCCTGTACATATGTCATTTCTTAATTGAAAAAGCCCTTGGTTTTGTTCAATGACAAAAAGTCTAAATGGTCGTGATGAAGAATATGTATATTAAGTATAAGAGCTGTGTGAAAATAAATTTGATAATTTGGAGTGGTTTAGACTTAAATATGGACTGCAATAAGGAAATGTATTATCTCGATTGCTATGAATATCTCCATATTCATCCTAGATATAGTTAATGACCCGAGAGAAGACATTGCTGTTTGCAGATGATGTGGTGATTTGACCACATTTAAAAGAAGAACTGTAGAATGAACTGAACAAATGGAACGGCGTGACACAGAACTATGGGTACATATTCATAACAGGAAGAGTGAGAGCATGGTTTTAAATTGTAATGGAAATGTACAATGGTGTAGTAAAATTGAGTAATAGTGAAAACTGCAAATATCTGAGAAATATACTTTCTAGTGATGAGGTTTAGAATAGGAGATAATGAGGATGATTTCAATTTTTTAAGAGTGTAAGTAGTCTACTTTGGGACAGTGAGGTCCCACTGAAATGCAAGCTTTGATTCACAAAAGTTACTTTTTTTGTCACTTTTGAGCTGTGCAGTAGAGACGTGGAGACTAACAAAAAAGAAAAGAAAGAAAGAAAAAAAGAGAGAGAGATGAAGAGATTATAAGCAATGGAAATGAAAGTTTTAAGGGCAATGTTGGAAAAAACAAGAAAAGATAGAATAAGAAATGTGAACATTAGGAATAGTTTAGGAGTTAAAAGGAATGTTTATGAACCTTGAATTGGTTTGGAGATCTAATGAGAACGAATTTAGATAGAATACCAAGAAGAATGTACAAAATGAATTTTGAGGGGGAAAGACCAAGAGGAAGACCATGGAAAAGGTGGAGAGGCAAGATAAGATCTGCAAAAAAGAAACCTGAACTGGTACAGTGTTCATGAAGGAAGATAGAAAGAAATGGATGGATATGATCTGCTTGATCTGACAGTTTCTGTTGGAACAGTTGTTGCTAAAGAAAGAAATGTTATCAACAGCCAACTTCTTCATTGCCATTGATAAGGAAGTCAGTTGTTGAATACTTTCACCCTGATTTTTGAGATAACTGAAGTGAGAATACTAGGACAGTAGTTTAATGGCCAAATTTTAACATCCCTTTTTGGTATAGGCTGAAAATAGGTTTTCATGCTATATGGTAAATACTGGACCAGTAAAAAAAAGATTAAATAAGATAACATAAGATAGATGTTAATTCTGGAGACTATTCAAGACCAGCATACTCATGAACAGTACAAGGGTCAGGCAAAAAGGATGACTAGTATGATAAGAAAGACAAAATCAGATAATCTGGAGTTTATCTGATTGGAGAGGAAACTAGCCGAGCAGGCCAAAGGAAAATCCCAAACAGTTCTTTCGCTATATGGCAAGTAAGAGGAAGAATGACTATGGAAATATAACTGTAATGAGTGCTGATGGTCATAAGGTGATGGAAGCAGATAAGATAGTTGAGTTACTGAGTGACACTTTACAAGGGTATATCATATATGTGAGGTTAATGCTGTGACGTATGTGACAGTGATTCACGGAAGAACAGAGGTGGATGATTGGAGATTCTTGGGATTGCAAACTCTCGATGTGAATACAGCTGGTGGATTAAATGATATAAAAGTTCGTATTTTGAAGAAATATGTAAGGGAACTGACAATGACTCTGACTAGGCTTTTAATTTAAGTCTCAGCTCTGGTAGAGTTCCAAGGGAGTGAAGAGAGAGCAAAATAATTCTCTTGCATAAGGGAGGTTCTAAGATTGCAGTACCAAATGATACACCAATCAGTATCTCAGGAGTGGTAGTAAAAGTACTGGAAAAATTGATCAAAAAGAGGATTCAGGAATGAGTGGATAAGAATATGATACCATATGAGGGCAACGTGACTTTGTTAAGGATCGGTAATGGCTTATTATTTTACATATTTTTGTAATAGACTAACAACTGAGTTGGATAAGGGGAAATGGCTACATGATGATTCTGCTGGATTTTGCAAATGCATTTGACTGAATACCATATGGAGCTCTGTTACACAAATTAGAATAAATGGGGATTGATATGACACTGATTATGTGGATGAGAGGGCGGATTCTGTACTGGGAACTAGGAACATGAAGATTGGATATCAGGAAGTTGTTGAGAAGGATAAAAGATAACAGTGTGATAGGAAAGGTAGACAGTATGTTTCTTTCCCAGGTATGACAGTGATGAAATGAGGCAGAGAATGATGATTGTGATGATGTGTTAGTGAAGATGTATGAGGAGAAACTAGTGCAGTTTGTTAATGTATGGAATGAGTTTGAAGGATGATGAACTGCATGATGATGGATGATGTATAAGAGTGATGAACTGCATTTCAGTGATATTGGTATGAGTTATTTGGATAGACTACTGCTGGAAGGTAGAGAAATGAGTGCAGAGAATGAATTTGTTCATTCTCTGCACTCATGAGTGATGTAAAAGACTGAGAGAGTAAGACAGAAGAGATTGAAGTGATGATTATGAATGATGAAGTGGATAGCATGAGTATAGAGAATGAGAGAACAAGTGTGCAGCACAAACACACTTGTTCGCTCATGAAATGGGGAAGCTTGGGATGGACAGGGGAGCATGGCATGAGAATGGATGAAGCTTCAAGAGGATGTGGATGTGTGTGTAGACAAAAAGGGATGACCTGGGATAAAGGGAGAATAGTTGGATTTCAAGAAGGTTCTAAGATGAATAAGGAGAAAAAGAAATGGCTTGAGTTAAATATGGAGAAGTCACATCTAATAAGTGGTAGCAGTGAAACTTGCTGTAAATCCAAGAATAAGCTGTTAGGTTTGTGTACATATGCTAGAAGTGTAAGAAACAAGATAAATGAAATGGTTGCATTAATTGAGTCTGTTCACCAAAAAATTGTTGGAATAAGTGAGACATGGATGGATGAGGATGACATCCTAATAGGAATAGAGATGGAAGGGTATGATGTGTTTGGTGAAGATTGAAAGGGTAAAAAGGAAGGGGGAATGGTATTGATGATAGAGAAAGAGTTATATCTATACAAGGTAGAGATGCAAGAGGGAAATAGTGCCAGTGGTTTTGTGGCAGTATGGTGTGAGATAGAGTTGAATATAATGAAATACTTATTGGAAGTTTTTCCACTTGGTTATACCATAAATTAAAGATACCAAGAAATTACATACTTGGTTTAATCCTTTATCCAAGTGTAAGCAAACAAAGTTTGCACCTGTATTATTTTTAGGACTGGGGCAACTCATATATAGAAGCTAATGATTTCACATCACTTCCCTTAGTATCCCATAATGGAAAGCACATATCCTTATGGAGATGTATGATGCTATGCATTATGGGATACTAAGACAAGTGGACAGGAGGTGGCAGGGTTTTCTCTCTCAGAAACTTGGATTTTTCATCCCTCATACAGACAAATCGGCCCTTCGGAACACACGCAATTTACACACAAAAAATACCAGTTGTGGTGGTGGTGGGAGGTAGATGGCGTTAAAGGAGATGATTGGTAGTAGAGGTTCGGTGTAGTGGTGGAGACAGTTGTTAGTGGGTGTCCTCCCACGATGAGTCTTCGGACTCCTTAGAGGTGTCATGAATAATAATAAAGTGATGTGAAGTCATTAGCTTCTATATACGAGTTGCCCCAGTCCTAAAAATACTTCAGGTGCAAACTTTGTTTGCTTACACTTGGATAAAGGATTAAATCAAGTACAGTGGTATCTCGCTAATCTGAACCAATAAAAACCGTGCTCATTCATTAGCAAATGTTCCCCCAAGAGACAACAATAACTAGCATTTATTATTGATGAGTCTTTGGACTCCCTTGATGAGTCTTCGGACTCCTTAGAGGTGTCATGAATAATAATAAAGTGATGTGAAGTCATTAGCTTCTATATACGAGTTGCCCCAGTCCTAAAAATACTTCAGGTGCAAACTTTGTTTGCTTACACTTGGATAAAGGATTAAATCAAGTACAGTGGTATCTCGCTAATCTGAACCAATAAAAACCGTGCTCATTCATTAGCAAATGTTCCCCCAAGAGACAACAATAACTAGCATTTATTATTGATGAGTCTTTGGACTCCCTTGATGAGTCCAAAGACTCATCAAGGGAGAGCATCTACTCTACAACTCTTCGTCTCACTACTCCACCAACCTTCATCATCTAACACCAATGGCATCTACTGCCGACTACCACCACTAGTACTTTCACAGACAATCACGACATCCATGCCCACGGCGGGATTCGAACCCACAGCCTTTTGGCTGGAGAGCGGATACGCTAACCACTCGGCCAACCAGGCCGGCATTTAAGACAAAAATAATCAGATTCTAATGGTACATCAATTTAATTCTGTAAATAAATGAAGTAACTGATAGAAAAAAAAAGCTACTCTACTGTAATGTAAAACTTGAAAAATAATACAGTACCCAAGTTTATTTTAGTAAAAAATTTAGTTTGTATGTACGTGTATTGTTGAGGATTCTGATTTAATAAAATTGCATAGTTCAGTACATAATTTAATTTGCATAAAAATATCACTTTCTTGTACACAACATACAAAAAAGTTTTTTTATTTCATTGTAAAAAAAAGTCGCCGATTTTCTTTTGCTTCGGGGAAGCTAAACTTTTTTTCGAATGCTTCTTCTCAGAGCTGCATTAGCAATAAAACTTTGCGGAATGGCATATCATTCTGCTTAGCCCATTCTATACATATATTAAAACTTCAACTGCCTCTTCATGTTTTACTTTTTTTTTCTTTGAGTTCTTTATCGTCATCATAGTCTTCTAATTCATTCTGTAGCGTCATGTTTATAATTTCAGCATCTGATTTGATTTCAAATTCACTTTCGGTTCTACCTGTAATCCATTACAAATGTACCTGGAAACTACCCTGGTAATCACCTTTTATATTGTATATTTTATACTGTATACAAATGTAAATTTCACAAACATCTGTTTGTGAAATTTACATTTGTGTACAGTATAAAAAAGCAAACGTGAACACACAATAAGTCAAAATAGGCTGACAGTATGAAAAAAAATACTGTATTGTAATAATAATAAAATAAATAATAATATTTAAAATAATAATTATTAAATTAAAATAATAGTACACAAAATAATAATATGTAATAAATAAATCTTTTTTTTTCTTTCAAACCGCAGTTCGGATTACTGGAGGGTTCGGACTAAAGAGGTTCAGATTAGTGAGATACCACTGTATATAATTTCTTGACATTTTTAATTTAATGAAATACTTAAGTTAAATTTAACCTGTTCTCGTAAGGTTCATTCCATAGACGTGCTACCATCTTGGCTACTCATCTCTGGATCCTCTCCACCTCCTCATCACCAAGAAATCCTGGCACCCAGATCTGCATGCAGTCAGATGTTGTTATAGACCTGGTAATGTGGATGGTAGTGACCATGAAATGTATAATCAAATTAGCCATGCAAATAAGAAAAGGTGATCATTGTTGGCGATTTTAATTATGGCAATATAGACCGGGATGATGAGATAGCAATTGGAAATAAAGGAAATGAGTTTCTTGAGTTTTTAAGACAACTAAATCAGGGGCAGTATGTAACAGAGGGCACACGAGGATTGAGGGTTTCGGATTTGATCATTCATCAGAGGATGTTATTATAAATGATGTATGAAATCACCCTCCAGTTGGTGAGAGTGACCATGAAGTGATTACCTGGGTAGTTTTAAGCAGTGTGAGGACCTCTGTGAGGAAAGGGTATATGTGGAACTACAAGGATGATGTTTATGATAAGCTCAGGTGAAGCATTGAATGACACGTTGACTGGTAAGGAGATCAGTGCAGCTTGGTCATATTCAAGAACTGTCTAGTAGAAGCAATGTCTAAATGTATTCCAAGGGTCAGAATGTTAAATAAGGCAAGTATGAAATGGATGAATGAAGAGCTTAAGCATGCGATACAGAGGAAAAAGGCATTATGAAGGCAGCATAAGAGGAGTGGTAATAATCAGTTCCATGAGGAATACAGAGAACGGTCAAGGAGGGTGACTTGGTTGGTAAGGGTAACAAAAGTGAAGTATGAGCAGCAGTTAGCTATTGAAGCCAAAAAGAATCCTATGGAGTTCTTTCAATATATAGCCCGCAAAAAAAAAATGATAATGGAAGGATGACATTAATTGGTGAAAATGGTATAAGAACAACTGCTGCAGAGGATATATTGAGATATTTAATGAGCAGTTCATTAAAGGTGTTGCATTCTTGTGAAATGTGACATCGTGGAGAGTTTGAGAGCAGTTCATGATGAGGAGGAGAGACTGACTGTGAGCAAGAGGTATATGGGGAATTGAGCAAACTTGGCTGTGGGACTTGATAATACATCACGTATTTTGAAGGAATATGCCAGGCAGTTGCATCTGCCTCGACATGTTTGTTTAATATGACTCTTGTACTGGGTGAAATACTGAAGTAGTGCAAGGAAAGTAGGATTGTGCTGCTTCATAAAAGAGGTGACAGAAGTCAAGCATCAAATTATGGACCAATCGGTGTGTTAGATATTGAGGTTAAAGTGTTGGAAAGACTGGTGAGAATCACAGAATTTGGATGACAACAGTGGTATGCTCTTTGATGAACAGCATGAATTTGCTTAATGGAGTCATGTTTTAGTAATTAGTATTATTACAGGCTACTCCGAGGCTCTAAACATCATGTCAAGAACTAGTTAACATTTGTGCAGTACATATCATACTTTGCTTTGAACTCATTCAACAGTCATGGCACCCACAACATACTCTGGCAACCTATTCCACCATTGAGTACTCTGCAAGCAAACACCTAGGTCTAACACACTTTCAACTACACTCGTACTCAATTTCGATGGCAGGCCCCTAGTTCTCCCACCATCAGACCTGTTCTGAAAAATTTCCTCTGAATTAATCTTGTACTTTAATTTGTATTTCTCAATCATATCACCCCTTTTCCATGTATCAACCAGTTTTTGTAATCCACAAATCTTTAACCTGTTCTCGTAAGGTTCATTCCATAGACGTGCTACCATCTTGGCTACTCACCTCTGGATCCTCTCCACCTCCTCATCACCAAGAAATCCTGGCACCCAGATCTGCATGCAGTAGTCAAGATGGGATCTTATCACGTTTCGATAAAGAGGACCAATAACCTGCTTGTCTCTGCTTATCAAAGTATTCTTCAGTAACCATGTAATCTGTTGAATTGCTTTAGCCACTTTTTCTAAACCCCCCTAAACTTTAACTCTCTATCCACTAACTCTCCCAAGTCTCTGGCTTCATCAGTTTCCTGGAGTCAGTTCCACCAATATGTATACAGCCAGTAATCTTTTCACCCCAACGCATAACCTTACACTTTTCCACATTAAACTGACATCCATTCTCTTTTGCCCAGTCTATCCAAATCATCCTGCAAAATTTTAACATCATCTGTATTAACTATTGCTCTACCCTTTCTTCAACTTTGCATCATTGGCAAATAACTGAACAGCTCTTCTCAGATCCTTTCCTATATCATTAATGTACAAATTAAACAGTAGCAGTCCTAGAACAGAACCTGGGGCATGCCACTAGTCACAGGCTTTCTTTTGGACTCTACTATTGAATAAACTACTCTCTCTGATATCTCTCTGTCAATCACCCTCCTATCCATCTCACCATTCCTATATCCATCCCCATATGCTGCAGTTTACTGATTAGAATCCTATGAGGTATCCTGTCAAAGGTCTTTGCAAAGTCCAGCAGTATCACTGTAAACCTGTTACCTTTATCCAACTCAGTTGTTACTGTATTATAAAACATGAGCAAGTTACTGAGGCATGTTTAGGGAGGTTGGGGGGGGGGGACAGCATGATACTCCATGTTGCTCCCCATACAGTATCCCATTTCCATCTACCCATTCCTGTATTTTGCTCTTGACTAACTTCTCCAATACTTTGATAACAACTCCTGATATGCTGATGTTAGTAATTTGCTATATCATTCTTGGAGCCTCCTTTATGCAATAGAACTATTTTCCAATCTTTCTACCCACTCAGGCCTAACCCAGAGCTGAGACTTAGATTGAACAATATGGTCAAGGGCACTGACAATTCTCTCACCACATCACATAAAACTGGAGCTGATATACCAGTTTTATGTGATCCCATCCCGCAGCTGTATTCACATTAAGGTCCTGTAATATGCTATGAGCCTCCATTTCATTTACCTCAGTTCCCATATAAGCCTTTTGCTCTCTCGTTCCTGCAATATTACCACCTGGATGATATACTCTTGCAAAGTGTTCACTTAGTAATTCTACTATTTTGACTGATTCAGTTACCTTCCTACCATCAACATTAATTAAAATCACTCTACCATATATATTCTTTCTTTTACTTGCAGCGTATCGAAAGAACTGTTTGGGATTCTCTTTAGCCAGCATTGCTAACTTCCTTTCATATTCTGATTTTGCCTTTCTTACCACACTAGTTGCCCTTCTAGCTTGTTCCTTGTACTGTTTGTGTGCCTTCTGGTCACTTTTCTCCTTAAATTCCCTCAACAATTGTTTCTTTTTTCACAGCTCCAGCTTAATGATGATATTCATCCATTTAACTCCAACTTGATTTACTCTCCTGACTCTAGGTATGCAATCTGCATTATCTCCCTCAAACACTCCTTTACCACTTCCCATGCACTATCAACATCCTGCCCTTGCAGTTTTACATGCTGTGGCAGTGATGCAAGGACTCTCCTAAGCTTTTCATACTTAAACTACTTAGCAGACTAGAAGTGTCTAATTATAGGCCAGTTTGTGTTTCATCAGTAATTAGTAAGATCTTGGAGAAAGTAATGAAGGACCATATATAGCATTGGGCAGATGAGGGTAATGTTATTTGTGAGAGTCAACGTGGATTTGTGAAGGGGCACTCTTGATTTATCAATATGCTAGCCTTGTATGATAAAGTTACAAGAGCATTAGATGAGGGAAAGACATATACTGCCATTTTCTTAGACTTAGCGAAGGCATTTGACAGGGTGCCACTTGATAAGCTGATATTTAAATTGCAGCACATGGGTATGGATGTCAGATTGGTCAACTGGATTCAGGATTGGCTGTCTGATAGGCATCAGAGAATTGTGTATGGTGGGACAGTTTCAAGGAAGCAGAGGTTTACAAGTGGGGTCTCACAGGGCTCTATATTGTTTAACCTTTATATCAATGACATTGTCGGTGGATTGCAAGGGGATATTCAATTGTTTGCGGATGATGAAAAGCTGGGAAGGATTATTAGTAATAGTGCAGATGTGGCAGCCCTCCAAGAGCATTTGAATAAGCTAGATAGATGGGCAAATGAATGGGGTATCGGTTTAATGCAGCAAAATGTAAGGTCTTGAGGTTTGGGAAACATTGATGGGAGGAGTTATACTGGAGGAAGTAGGGAGACAAGAGATCTGGGATTGATGATTGATGGAAACCTGAAATTTAGGGGACATATTGCAAAGGTGGTGAAGGTAACACACAGGATTGCTGTAATTATTAGAAGGATGCTGACCTGCAGAGATAAAACAGTTATCATTAAATTGTATAAGACTCTGATCAGACCACACTTGGACTATTGTTCTCAGATTTGGTCCCCAGGATTTGAAGGGGATAAATTAACTGTGGAAAGGGTACAAAGGCAGATAACAAAGATGGTTTCAGGACTGTACAATGATAGTTATGAGTATTGGCTGAGGAAATGTGGACCGCAGAGTTTAGTGGATAGCAGAAGGAGAGGTGATATGATTGAGACTTTTAAACTGTTGAGAGGTGGTTACAGGGTTGACACTGGGGAGTTCTTTCGCTTGGTTGAGCAGCAGGAATGAGTGATGACAAGTGACCATCTCTGGAAGTTACAAGCGGAAACTGTGAGCAAGAGGGTGAGGAGTGGTTTCTTTGCATGGAGGGTAGTTGAACCATGGAATGCATTGCCTGATGGAGTGGTGAGAGTGAGAACGGTCAATGAGTTTAAGGAGTGGTATGATAGACTTTGTATTTCTTGGGGGGGGGGGACTGCCCCTCGATGAGTCTTGATAGACTTTGTGTTTCTTAGGAAGGACCTCCTATGATGAGTCTTGACTCCATGGAGGCCTGAATAATAATAATAATAACTTATTCTGCAACTGTGTATGTGGAAGCAATGTCCCAGAAGTGTTAAAGTCACTACTGGTGTGCCTCATGGGACTCTTTTAGGGCCATTGCTGTTTAACCTCTATGTTAATAATATTGGGGAAGATTTTGATGTGATATTCAGTTGTTTGCAGATGCAAAGTTGGGACAAATTATGAGGACTGGAGAAGATGCTGTGGCCTTACTAGAAGACTGGAATAAATTGAGTGAATGGGCACGAAAATGTGGATGCAAGTTCAGTGTTGCAAAATGTAAGGTTTTAAAATTTGGAAACAAAGATGGAATGTAGAATTTATGCTTGGTAGTGATATATTGTTGGTGGTAGAGGAAATAAGTGATCTTGGGGTGCTAGTGGATAAGGATCTGAACTTTAGGGGACACATTGCCAAAATTGTGAGGACAGTGCGAATTCTGGGAATGATGCATTGGACACTGACTTGTATAAGTAAGGAGATTCTGGTTCCATTGTATATGGCTCTGATAAGATGCACACGGACTACTGTGCACAGATTTGACCACCTGGTTTTCAATAGGATTCTTCTCTAGAATGTTGAACATCAGAAAAGGTTGAGAAATGCAATTTACAGTCTAGTGGATAGGAGGAAGAGGGTAATATGATAGAAACATACAAGTTGGTAAAGGGTTGTTATAGGATCAGTGTTGAAGAAGTTTTTTTTTAAATTAAACACTAGGACCACTAGTGTTTAATTTGTAGATAAATGATATAGGAAATAGCAGTCAGTTGTTTGCTGATGCAAAATTTGGTAGAATAATATTGATTCAAAGCAATGTGTGTCAGTTTAATTGGAAAAATGTTAAGTTATGCATTTTGGGATAAATAGATTACAGCTGTTTACCGCATTGATGGAACTGTACTCCAGGAAAGAGATGAAGCTAGAGATTTAAGGGTAGTTGTAGACAAAGAGTTAAAGTTTAGTGGACATATTGCTGAGGTAGCTAATAAGATAACTTGGCTAAACACACTAACAGGTTAAAATTAAATTAAATCTAAAAGTAACAGGTAGAAACTTTCAACACTAGCAGGTGGAGATAAGGAAGTTGTTATTCCTACTTATTAGGCCTTGATATGTCCACCTCTGAATTACTGTGGTGAGGTGTGGTTTCCTGGGTTTCTTGGGGATGATGAAGTGGTGGAGAGGATTCAGAGGTGAGCATCCAAGATGATGTGTGGGCTGGTGTGTGTGTGGATAGGCAAAAAAGAGTGGATGTGATAGAAACATTTAAGTTACTTAAAGGGTTTCCTAAGATTGCATGTGAAATGTTTCAGCACTGAGCTAGAATGGGCAGAATAAGAGGTGAATCTGGAAGTTGAGTTAAAATATGGTTAATTGGCATGTGGACTAGATTTTTCATTTGGAGAGTTGTGAATGAATGGAATGGGTTGCCAGAGTCAATTGATAACACTTTGTCTGTAAATGGGCTCAAGGAGAGGTATGATAGATTGCATGGCAAAATTGGGTTTCCTATGATGTGTCTTTGAACTCCATGGAGGTGCCCATACAAAAAAAAAAAAAAAAAAAATCAGCTAATGCCTTTTGTTCCTGTATAGGGAATATGTGAGGTCATTTCAGCCCTGTCTAACTTTTGGAGACTGAATGGGCAGGTCAATCTCCACCTGTAGCCAATCAGAGATAACTTGCCCAAAACTATCACTTATTATTATTATGGGCAACTCCAAGGAGTCGCCCATAATATGACTTTAGGGAGTCACCCTTAAATTCATTGAGGGAGGCCCTAAACATCATGTAAAGTACTATCCAACATTTGTGCAATATATCTGTCATACTTTGCTTTGAACTCACTCACAGTCATGGCACCCACAACAAATTCTGGCAACTTATTCCACTCATTTACTACTCTCCAAGCAAAAAACCTAGTTCTAACACCCTTACTAACTACACTGTTACTCAGTTTCCATGGATGACCCCTAGTTTTCCCACACCACACCACACCTGTTCTGAAAAATTTCCTCTGAATTAATCTTGTAAAAACCCTCAGTAATTTGTAATTCTCAATCATATCACCCATTTTTTGTCTGTCAACCGGTTTCTGCAACTCACAGATATTCAACCTGTTCTCATAAGGTTCATTCCATAGACCTGTTACAATCTTGGTCACTCACCTCTGAATCCTCTCCACCTCATCACCAAGAAACCCTGGTACCCAGATATGTTTGCAGTAGTCAAGATGGGGTCTTATTAAGGCTTGATAAAGAGGAATAATAACCTACTTGTCTCAGCTTATCAAAGTATTCTTCAGTGATCAGATGAATTAGCCACTTTAGCCACTTTTTAACTTGAACTCCCTATCCACTAGCACTCCAAGTCTCTGGCTTCATCAATTTCCTGGAGTACAGTTCCACCAATGTGGTATACAGCTGGTAATCTTTTCATCCCAAAATGCATAACCTTACACTTTGCCACATTAAACTGACATCCATTCTCCTTTGTCGAGTCTGCTAATCTATCCAAATCATCCTACAAAATTTTGACATCATCTGTATTAACTATTACGCTACCCAACTTTGCATCATTGGCAGATAACTGAACAGTTCCTCTCAGATCCATTCCAATATCGTTAATGATCAAATTAAACAGTAGCAGTCCAAGAACAGGACCCTAATTATACATGGTAACCGGTGAAGACTGGTGGTTGAGAAGCTGGTGTTACGTCCTATTCTAATCATTATATATTTATATGTTGTATAGTATACCTCTCCTTGGATGTCACGTGGTACAATTGAGAACACAGAGGAATTGCCTCAAGGTCAAGCCAATTCCTAGGTGACAAAGCCTCTGAAATTTGCCTCTCTTCTGGGAAAATTTGTTTTTTATTGCTGCACCATCCAGAACCCTTAGATTAAGAAAAGAGTTTCCCAATCAAGAAGTGAATTGCATGTGTACCCACTATTGACCTTTGTTTGCAATTGCAACCTTAACTATCGTTTATTCCCTCCCGCTTAGATTTCGAATAATTTATGGTGCATCGGATTCTTAGACACAGGCAATCAAATTAAAAATAGCAAAAGGTTTATTTAACATATTTTTTGTTATACAGTGTAAAGAATAATCAATCATTACTGTTAGCATGTTAAACAAATTAACTTACATACATTTTAAACAAATATGAATATCATTATTATTATTATTACGGGTGACTCCAGGGAGTCCTTAGACTCATCGAGGGAAATATATCATAGAAACACTTTTCTAAGAGAATCATAATCTGGCATTCTTAGATCATAAAACAAAATTGAAACTTCAGACTTTGACTAAATTACTCAAATAAAGACACTTCAAGACATAATTATCAATCAGCACATTTAAAGAACATTCCTTTTCTTTTTTCTAACTGTTATCAAAGCACTATAGTCCTGTCTTATTCTAATCAGAGTCCTTAATTCTTAAATTACAGATAATTTCTCTTTCTCACACACATTACTTGACAAAAAGGTTATAATACCATACTTGATGATCCTTTATACTTGTTCCTTTGATTCTTTTTCTCCAAACTATTTCCTTTCCGTCGGTTTTATGGCTGGGATTCCTGCAATAGTTGGTCGGTCCACACATTGCTAGTATATCGAGCCTATGTCAAGAACATTCCTGGCAAAAGGTGATTCTGCATTCGCGTAGCACGCTACTGAGTTGCTGAGCTTTCCCATGAGTTGCCTACTATCTGTGTAAAATGTCTATCCTTTCATCATAGGCTTGAGACCTGCAACCTTTCCAGCTATTATGCGGCATCTCCGACTGCTACTGGGAGTGAAAGCAGAACTCCCTGCAAACTTCACGTCCAGATGATTGAAAAAAGAAAACCACCAAAAAGCTTCGTGGGAAGGTTCCTAACTCTTTTATACTAACCCCCTACCGGTACTCTCTGTAACCTAAATTGTTCACCCATCATGTTTTTATTTGTACACATGGATCTCACTTCTGTAGCGTCTTCTCCGAACAGCTTAGGTCTCCACGTGCCGTATGCATGTGAGACCCGCTTGGGGCAACTTCCTAATCGATGGTTTGCCCTTGTACTATGACCTTGTTTTCTCACTTTGTTACATGCAATTTATACAGCAATTCATCGTGTATCAATCTTAACAAGTAATATAAAATTTACCAAACTTCACTATCAAATATACAATCTAGTAGAAAAAAATTTTTTACACTGAAATAATCACAATTTTTCTTCTTAATCACTGTATCCTATATTTGTGAAGATATATAATATATACTAGGATGCAGGCATATCCTTTCAGGGTTTAACTGGTTAAATTGTTACTGAATAAATTCCTAATGAATTTTATTCATTCAAAATTCAACACTGGTAACCTTTTCATCACAAAATGCATAACTTTGCCACATTAAACTGACATCCATTCTCCTTTGTCCAGTCTGCTAATCTATCCAAATCATCTTACAAAATTTTGACATCATCTGTATTAACTATTGCTCTACCCAACTTTGTATCATCAGCAGACAACTGAACAGTTCCTCTCAGATCCTTTCCAATATCATTAATGAACAAATTAAACAGTAGCAGTCCAAGAACAGGACCCTAATTATACATGGTAACTGGTGAAGACTGGTGGTTGAGAAGAGCCATTTTCTCATGGTCCCAAATGCTGACACTATGTTTGCTGTCTGAAAATAGTGTGTTCTACAGTTGATTTTCTTGAGTTAACAGGCCGAAAATCCTGAGTTTCTTGGAGAAAAAATAAACTTGCCTGTGCCACAGATCGACTAACTCTGGAACTGGTTGGAAAAATGCTTTGTAAAAATTTTCCTCTATTTGACGACTAGAATAGAGCTTACTATGCTCTTTCTTCAGTTGGTCTGGTTTCTTGGACAGCCCGTGCCATTTCCACTGAGCTGCATGTGCCTGCACAATAATAATAACTACTTAAGTTAAGGGATATTACATCCCATAAATAATTTCATGTCACCGAAATGAAGCCTTTGGCTCTTCATATAATTAATAATTAATAATAACTACTTCTCTCACTTTATTTGCTTGTGCTTGGATATTAAGGCAATTGATGTTGACTTCACGTTAGTTACCCAGACCTCCAGACCTGATTCGGTCTTTACTGAAGTCTCCTCAATGAAGATTGAGGAGATCTGAATAAAGCTCTGTTATATACTGCATGATAAACAAGCAAGAAAAAGCTTTCTACGACTCTCTAATCTAGAGTATTTTAAAAATATGGTGATATACGATTTTACTATTTGTATATGGGAAATATATAAGCACTTCCATAGTGCAATTTGAAAAATGATGGAAGATTGTGTCCTTTGATTTGAAGCTCAGTTCACTTCATGAAGAGAAGAAGGTTTATATGAACTTTTTTTTGATTTATACGAACAATTGAAACTGAGTTATCAGATCTCGTATGGAGGTAGCAGATTTTTCCCTCCCAGAAACTCAGGGTTTTCATCCTACATATAGGCAAATCACACACACAATTTGCATACAAATAATGCTATTAGTGGTGGTAGATAGCATTGTGTGTAATTGATAAATTGTGGTTTAGTGTGACAGTGACGTGTGTTGATGAGAGTTTAAAGTAGCATAGGTGACATGAAGTTGCTTTATCTGCAAAATTTGATTGTTTCCACTTGGATAAAGGATTAAACCAGGAATATAATTTCTTGGCATCTTTAATTCTTGGAGGTGTAATAATATGATATAACTTCTGTATTGATTAGCCTTAGTATCTTCCTGGTTCTAGTTCCTGATGAGGAGATCCCAATAAAGGTTGAAACCAGGCTGAGTTGTGACCTTTCTCCATAATTCATTGTAATATAATCATTGTCATCATCATCATCAACAAATTCCTGACATGTACCCTCAAGGGATGTACAAGATATTATTATTATTGTTATTACGTGACACCTCTTGGGAGTCCAAGACTTGTAGAGGGAGGGCACCTTCTCTACAACTTTGTCTTCACCACTCAATCCATTGACTACAACGAACTGCAACTACCACCCTCCACCACCACAAGTATTTTCACAGACAATCACAAACATCCATGCCCATGGCAGGATTCAAACCTGCAGCCTTTTGGCTGGAGAGCAGATACGCTAACCACTCGGCCAACCAGGCTGGCATATGATAGTACTACATGAAAAAATTTACATCATTACTAACTTATTATATACAGATTTCCTCGGATCAATCTGTTACCTGTCAAGACTTCAACATTATCAAATCTTATATTTCTGTCTTCTAAGGCACATTTTAGTGTATCAATCAACCTATATCTTGGTCTTTTTCTGGATCTTTTTCCTGAAAACCTGACAGAGAATACTTGTTTTGCTATCCTTCTCACATTTTGTTTAAGCGACCATACCAAATGAGATTATCTCTGCTACCACATTCCTGGAGTCTCATATCTGTGGTCTCTAGTCTTTAGTCAAATGTTTTACTTCTAATCCAGCTGTCAGATCCATAAGTTAAAATTGGTTTGAACACCATCTTGTATACAACTAATTTAGTGTTTTGACTAATTTCTCTCTTATTCCATATAAAGTTATTCATTTGACTTCCCGCCATACCAGCTTTGTTGATTCTGTTGTCTATTTCCATATTTAATTTACCATCTTCACTAAAAATCGTGACTAAGTAGCTCAAATGTTTTACTTGTGTATAGGTTCTCCATTTCCAATGCAGTTGATATTTTCAGTGCTTCTGCATATTTTCATTGTCTTTGTCTTGTTATTGATGACATTCATACCATATTTATTACAACAGTTATTCAATTTAGTCAGGGAATCTTGCAGATTTGTAGCGGATTTATTTAGAAGGATAACATCATCTGCATAAAGCAAAGAGCTGACATTCACATCTCCAATTTTGATATCATATTTAATACCACTTTCTTTCATAATACAATCCATATAGATAATGAATAACATAGGGGATAATGTACATCCTTTTCTGATGCCAGATTTAACATAACCATCTTCCTATACTTCCTTCATTTCTAACTGCTGACTTACAACTCAAATAAAGACCAAGTATTCATTGATATAATGCCCCACTGACGCCATGCAACTGTAGCTTTTTGAATAGCTTCTCTCTTGACACCTTGTAATATGCCTTTTCCAGATCTACAAAAATTAATTAGAGATCTTTGTTATATTCCCATGATTTCTCATGGGAATAGAACAGTTTTCATATTACCTATTTGTCGTAAAGTGGAAAGCTGATCCTGACAGCCTCTATTTTGGCTTGACGAGGATGAGGAACACTCAGTAGAGAAATACCTGTGTAATTCTCATTCAGTTTTATTTCCCTTTTTATATATGGGTAATGAGAGCACTACTCCAATCATCTGGAATTTGTCCCTCTGTCCAGGCCTTCGAACTATGCAGTGCACTGCTATAAGACTTTTATACCTCTATACTTCAGCATTTCTGGCCGAATATCATCTACTCCTGTTGCCTTTTCACATTTCATGCTTATGATGGCTTTTTTCTACTTCAAGTATAGATGTGTGTTCATGATTGCATGCCTGGTCAGTGTTTTTTATCACACTGTCGTCACTGATTGTTTCATTTAGCAATTTTTCTAAGTAATTACTCCAAACTTCACGGATATCTTTTCTCTCCAGTTTTCATATCACCTTTATCATCTCTAATTCCTTTTACAGCACTCTTTCCTCCTGATGTTTTAAGGATACTTGTGACATAAAGACTTAATAATATATGCGCGTAAACACAAGAAAGATATTTAATTAACCAAAAATTTCGGTCTGGAAATAGCAGACCATCTTCAGTGGTACTACAAGAACAGCTTTAAAAAAAAATACAAGGCGGAATACTAACAATAGATCATTTTAAAAATAGAACAAGCCACGTGATGTTATATCACTAAGTATTAAAGGGAATATTTTTAAGCAGAGACATGATTGAAATAAAGATATTATTTAATAATATTAAATAATGTAAAATTAATATAAATTAATGAGTTATCCTGATTAGACTTTCCTGGATTTTTGATATAGATATTTAGTCATTCTGATTCAGGTTAGGACGATGAAGTAAGGCCTCTACACTTTCTTTGAATAAACGTTCAAATTTATAACGGGATCTATGCAAGAGGCGAGTTTTTGACCAAAGGATGTTGTGGTTAGTTTCAATCCCATGCTGAGCCAATCCAGATTTTTAAAGTTTGTTGTGATGAATGAAGGATTGATGTTCTTGGATTCTTTTTTCAAGAGAGCGTCCAGTTTGTCCAAAGTAGGAGGGATCACAGCTGCAGGGAATTTGATAAACTCCAGGAAGAGATATAGTTGAGCATTTGTCTTTACGAGAAGGAAAATGGGAAAATAATTTAATAGGTGAATACGTAGCTGTTAACTCATATTTCTTCAGAATTCTTGCGATAAATTCTGAAATCCTGGAGATGTAAGGAATTGGAACTCGACGTATTGAATCTTCATTGTTTTGTGGTGGATTATAAGAATCGAGATGTTGATTACTCTTTTCGGAAAAGCCATTGATTTTCATGTGTTGTTGGATAGTAGAAAGTTATTTCTGTAGAAATTTGGAAGTAGAACAATTAGTTTTGGCTCTTCTGATAAGACATTTTATGATTCCTGTTTTTTGACAAGAATGATGGGCTGATTCTTTAAGAATATAACTAGAGTTTATCAAATTCCCTGCAACTGTGATCTCTCCTATTTTGGACAAACTGGATGTTCTCTTGAAAAAAGAATCCAAGAACATCAATCCCCCATTCATCACAACAAACCTGAAAAATCTGGATTGGCTCAGCACGGGATCGAAACTAACCACAACATCCTTTGGGTCAAAAACTCGCCTCTTACATAGATCCCGTTATAAATTTGAACGTTTATTCAAAGAAAGTGTAGAGGCCTTACTCCATTGTCCTAACCTGAATCAGAATGACTGTATATCTATATCAAAAATCTGGGAAAGTCTAATCAGGATAACTCATTAATTCATATTAATTTTATGTTATTTAATATTATTAATTAATATCTTTATTTCAATCATGTCTCTGCTTAAAAATATTCCCTTTAATGCTTAGTGATATAACATCATGCGGCTTGTTCTATTTTTAAATGATCTATTGTTAGTATTCCACCTTGTATTTTTTTAAAACTGTTCTTGTAGTGCCACTGAAGATGGTCTGCTATTTCCAGACTGAAATATTTGGTTAATTAAATATCTTTCTTAAATATCTTGTGTTTACGTGCATATATTATTCACTCTTTCCTCCATTTCTAAGCTTCTTCAACAACCTCCAGAATATCTTGCCACCTTCTTGATATTTATTTTCTATGTTCTTTCCAAAGTCTACCAATTACTTTTGTTTAGCTAGTTTTACGCAGTGTTTACATTTGTCTCTGTATTCTCTAAGAATACAGAGACAAATCCAATTGAGAATACTCTGTATTCTCCACTGTATAAGGCTTTGATTAGGCCACACATGGACTATTATTATTATTCAGGCCTCCATGGAGTCAAAAGACTCATCGAGGGAAGGCCCCCCCCTTAGGAAACACAAAGTCTATCAAGACTCATCGAGGGAAGGTCCCCCCTTAGGAAACACAAAGTCTATCATACTACTCCTTAAACCCATTGACCATTCTCGTTCTCACCACTCCATCAGGCAATGGATTCCATGGTTCAACCACCCTCCATGCAAAGAAACCACTCCTCACCCTCTTGCTCACGGTTTCCTTTCATAACTTCACAGGATGGCCTCTTGTCATCACTCCTTCAGACTGTTCAACTAAGTGAAAGAACTCCCCATGTCAACCCCGTAACCACCTTTCAACAGTTTAATAGTCTCAATCACCTCTCCTTCTTCTATCGACCAAACTCTGCAGCCCACATTCCCTCAATCGATCCTCATAACTAACATTGTACAGTCCTGAAACTATCTTTGTTATCCGCCTTTGTACCCTTTCCACAGTTAATTTATCTCCTTCAAATCCTGGGAACCAAATCTAAGAACAATAGTCTAAGTGTGGTCTGATCAGAGACTTATACAATGGAATGATAACCCTTTTATCTCTGCAGGTCAGTCTCCTTCTCATTATTGCAGCAATCCTCTGTGTTACCTTCACCACCTTTGCAATATGTCCCCTAAATTTCAGCTTTCTATCAATCATCAGCCCCAGATCTCTTCTCTCCCCTACTTCCTCCAGTATAACTTTTCCCATAGAGTATGCAACGTTCCATCGATGTTCCCCAAACCTCAAGACCTTACATTTTGCTGCATTAAACCGACCCCCATTCATTTAGCCATCAATCTAGCTTATTCAAATCCTCTTGCAGGGCTACCGCATGCACTATTACTAATAATCCTTCTCAGCTTCGCATCGTCTGCGAACAACTGAATATACCCTTGCAATCCACTGACAATGTCACTGATATAAAGGTTAAACAATATAGGTCCCATTACTGAGCCCTGTGGGACCCCACTTGTAACCCTCTGCCTCCTTGAAACTGCCCCACCATACCATCTCTCTGATACCTATCGGACAGCCAATTCTGAATCCAGTTGACCAATGTAACATCCAGACCCATGTGCTGCAACTTAAATATGTGCCCAGATTTGGTCAAATGGTTTTCAGAAGGATGAAGAGATGTTGGAAAGGGTTCAAAGGCGACTGACTAAGGTAGTTTCTAACCTCTAGAATGTCGAGTATGAGGAAAGATTGAAAAGATGTAATTTGCAGTGTCTGGTGGACAGGAGGAAGAGGGGAGATATGATAGAGACCTACAATTTAGTAATGTTATAGGATCAATGCTGGAGAGTTTCTACAGAAAATTGTGGGAGATCAGGGGAAAACCAAAGATCATCCCCAGAAACTGTATAAAGAGGGTGTGAGTGGGAGTGAGAAGCAGGGTTTTTTTTTTTTCATGCCGAGTTATGAACGATTGGAATGCCTTGCTTGAGAGTGTGGTGTCTGCAGAGAATTTGAGTGTGTTTAAAGCACGGTATGATGAGCTGTGTGTGTGATAAAAGGACTTCCTAGATGATTCTTTGACTCCATGAGGTTTTCGGTAATAATAATAATAATAATATTTCTGTATGTCTGACAATCATTTCCTTCTTTGCTATTTAGCTTTCCAACAAGGGCTAACTTCTCTTTTTCATTGTGTCAGTCAGTTTCTCTGAAGCTCAAAAAAATTCTTCCACTTCTACCTTAGTAGAACCTTCTGTAGGACCATAGGCACAAATAAGTCTCATTGTCCAGTTCCCCATTCTGATATTTGTTCACATCACCCAACTTGAAATTGCCATTCAAGAAGATTACCTTCATATTTAATGTTGAATACTATAGCTACTCCTCTTCCGTGATTGTTATTGCCTGAATATAACGTTTTGTATTTATTGCTTAGAAAGATCTCACCAGTTTTTGTTGCAGTCACCCCTATTATTGCGATCAGGTACTTATCCAATTCCATAGCTAGCTCCATTTCTTTGCCATTCAGGCTTCTTATGTTGAAAGTACTGATCTTGAACTCTGGTGTTGATTTGGGATGTGTTCCATTAACTGACTTTTCACTGTTTGCTGGTTCCCTGGCAAAAAAAAAAAAAAAAGGGGGGGGCTAAGCTATTTATCTGCTTGATGCCCCTGCCGGCATGAAATTCTGTCATGTTGTACCATCATTTTATATTGTGGTTTAAGCCAATAAGAATATAATTTGGTCAGCTAAATTCCAAATTGCCAGTCCATTCTCATTTGTTCAGTATCCAGGTAGATACTGAATAGGGTGCATTACAAGAAGGTGAGGATTGGGCATTAGGTCAGAAGCTCTGTTCGGTTCTCTGCATTTTTGTAAAGGCTATGTGGAGATTTCCTCTCAGTTATACAGCTTTGACCCTTAAGTACCCCTGCATTGTAATATACAGATCCAAAAGTATGTGTATTTGGATCCGAAAGGATCCAAAAAAAGGGATACTAAATTTGCATAAATATAGATTACTAGGGCAATTGATATGAAGTCAACAGCCTCTATATACAAGTAGTCTTGTTGTGAAAATACTTCACACAAAAGCTTTGTTTGCTTACACCTAAGTATAGGATTTAAACAATAATATAATTTCTTGTCTATTATAATTTAAAATATTATAAATTAAACCTTAGTCAGAGGACACGCTAATTCTCTCACACATTCTCATACCGTCAAGCCTGATATACCATCTAATCCCAGTGCAGTATTTGCATTATAGCTCTGCAGTACCCTGAGCATTTTCAGTTCATAACCTCTATTCTCTCATCGGTCATTGTTATATCTTGCACTGCATTATCATCACCACTTGGTTGGTACTCTCATCAAAATGATTGCTCAATCAGTAGTTGTTAAGATCTTGGAGATAGTAGTGAGGGACTGTATACAGCATTAGGCAGATGAGGGTAATATTATCTGTGAGAGTCAACATGGATTTGTGAAAGGGCGCTCTTGTTTTATTAATATGCTAGCCTTTTATATTAAAGTTACGGCAACATTAGATGAGGGGAAAGGCATATACTGCAATTTTCTTAGACTTAGTGAAGGCATTTGACAGGGTGCCACTTGATAAGCTGATATTTAAGTTGCAGCACATGGATCTAGATGTCAGATTGGTCAACTGGATTCAGGATTGGCTGTCCAATAGGTATCAGAGAGTTGTGTATGGTGGGGCAGTTTCAAGAAAGGGGAGGGTTAATAGTGGGATCCCACAGGGCTCAGTACTAGTACCTATATTGTTTAACCTTTATATCAATGACATTGCCAGTGGATTGCAAGGGGATATTCAGTTGTTTGCAGATGATGAAAGGCTGGGAAAAATTATTAGTAATAGTACAGATGTAGTAGCCCTGCAAGAGGATTTGAACAAGCTAGATAGATGGGCAAATGAATGGGGGTTCAGTTTAATGCAGCAAAATGTAAGGTCTTGTGGTTTGGGAAACATTGATGGGACGCTGCATACTCTATGGGAGGAGTTATACCGGAGGAAGTAGACAAGAGATCTGGGGTTGATGATTGATGGAAACCTGAAATTTAAGGGACATATTGCAAAGGTGGTGAAGGTAACACAGAGGATTGCTGCAATTATGAGAAGGACACTGACCTGCAGAGATAAAAGGGTTATCATTCCGTTGCATAAGTCTCTGATCAGACCACACTTAGACTATTGTTCTCAGATTTGGTCCCCAGGATTTGAAGGGGATAAATTAACTGTGGAAAGGGTACAAACACGGATAACAAAGATGGTTTCAGGACTGTACAATGTTAGTTATGAGGATCGATTGAGGGAATGTGGGCTGCAGAGTTTGGTCGATAGAATAAAGAAGGAGAGGTGATATGATTGAGACTTTTAAACTGTTGAGAGGTGGTTACAGGGTTGACAGTGGGGAGTTCTTTCGCTTAGTTGAACATTGGGAAGGAGTGATGACAAGAGGCCATCCCAGGAAGTTACGAAAAGAAACCGTGAGCAAGAGGGTGAGGAGTGGTTTCTTTGCATGGAGGGTGGTTAAACCGTGGAATGCATTGCTTGATGGAGTGGTGAGAGGGAGAACGGTCAATGCATTTAAGGAGTGGTATGATAGACTTTGTGTTTCCTAGGAGGGACCTCCCTCGATGTGTCTTGACAGACTTTATGTTCTGAGGAAGGACCCCCACGATGAGTCTTTTGACACCATGGAGGCCTGAATAATAATAATTTCATTTGTTTCTGTTACTTCCCTTGTAGCATAATACAGTATTACACCTTACGTAGGGAATTTGGAAGCAATTAATTCCAAAAAAATTAAGAATCCTGAGTTCCTTATAATTTAATACAATGTTGCTATGTATAAATATAAGGTGATCAGTTATTTAGTTAGAATTAACACAATGGCTGTCATAATGGTAAAGATGTTAGCAAGATGGAAAGCCTGAAGCCATTTTCAATATGTGTACATCTTTATATCTATTATTATTATTATTATTATTAAACAAGGCCTCATGGAGTCAAAGACTCATCTAGGAGGTCCTTTTATCTCACACACATCTCATCATACCGGGTCTTAAACACATTCAAACTCCTTGCAGACACCACACTCTCAGGCAAGGCATTCCAATCATTCACAACTCTACACGAAAAAAACTTGCCTCTCACTCCCCTACTCACACCCTCTTTATACAGTTTCCAGGGTTGACCTCTGGTTCTCCCCTGATCTCCCACTATTCTCTGTAGAACTTCTCCACCATTGATCCTATAACAACCCCTTACCAACTTGTAGGTCTCTATCATATCTCCCCTCTTCCTTCTCTCCACTAGACTCTGCAAATTACATCTTTTCAATCTTTCCTCATACTCGACATTCCAGAGGTCAGAAACTACCGACTTTGGACCCTTTCCAACATCTCTTCATCCTTCTGAAAACCAGGTGACCAAATCTGGGCACAATAGTCCATGTGTGGCCTAATCAAAGCCTTATACAATGGAACAAGAATCTCCCTACTTCTACACGTCAGTGTCCTACTCATCATTCCCAGAAGTCTTTGTGTTGTCTTCACAATTTTGGCGATGTGTCCCCTAAATTTTAGATCCTTATCCACTATCACTCCCAGATCTCTTATTTCCTCTACTTCCAACAATATATTCTCACCAAGCATAAATTCTGCATCCCATCTTTGTTTTCCAAATTTTAAAACCTTTCAGATAGCCAGTCTCCAATCCAATGCACTAATCTAATATCCAACCCCATCTGCTCTAGTTTGACTGTCAACTTATCATGAGGTACTCTATCAAAAGCTTTTGCGAAATCCAAGTATATTACTGTGTATCCTTCTCCTCTGTCCAAGGAAGCAGTCACTTTATTGTAATAAGTAAGTAGATTACTAAAACACGACCTCCCTTTAGCAAATCCATGTGCTGTCCATCAAAGATTATACCATTGTTGTCAACCCAACTCTGGATCCTAGTTCTCACAAGCTTCTCCTACAACTTAACCACAACACCTGACACACAGATAGGCCTATAGTTTGATGCTTGAGTTCAATCACCTCCTTTATGAAGTGGCACAATCTTGCCCTCCTTCCACTCTTTAGGGACTTGACCAAGTGCAAGACTCGTATTAAAAAAAATATGTCAAGGCAGGTATCAACTCTCTGGCACATTCCTTCAGAATACGCGGTGATATATTATCAAGTCCCACAGCCTTATTTACATCTAGTTTACTCAACTCCCCAAACACCTCTTGCTCACTTACAGTCAGTCTCTCCTCCCCATCATCAACTACTCTTAATCTCTCCATGAAGTCACAATCACAAGATTGAAAGATCTTTATGAACTGCTCATTAAGTATCTCCACCACACATTCTGCAACAGCTGTCTTTATACCATTTCCTCCAATCAATGTCATCCTTCCATAATCATTCTTTCTTTTGCTGGCTACATATCGAAAGAACTCCCTAGGATTCTTTTTAGCTTCATTAGCTAACTGCTGTTCATACCTCTCTTTAGCTACTCTCACCAACCAAGTCACCCTCCTTGCCTGGTCTTTGTAGATCTCATGAAATTGGTTACTTCCACTTCTCTTATGCTGCCTCCACAATGCCCTTTTTCTCTGTATTGCATGCTTAATCTCTTTATTCATCCATCTCACACCTACCTTATTTAACCTTCTCACCCGTGGTATACATTTAGACATTGCATCCACTAAATATTTTTTGAAAATCCCCCAAGCTGCATTGATCTCTTTTCCAGCTAACTCCTCATTCCATGCTACACCTGCAAGCTGTCTCCTGAGCTCTTCATAATCACCCCCCTTGTAGTTCCACATATACCCTTTTTTCACAGGGGTCCTTGCACTGCTGGCAACCACCCAAGTAATCACCTCATGGTCACTTTCACCAATTGGTGGATGATTTGATACCTCATTGATAATTACATCCTCTGATGAGATGACCAAATCCAAGACCCTTAATCCTCTTGTGCCCTCTGTTACATACTGTCTGAGGTAGTTATCCTTCAAAAACTCGAGAAACTCATTTTCTTTACTTCCAGTTGCTATCTCTTCATTCCAGTCTATATTGCCATAATTAAAATCACCCATAATGATCACCCTTTTCTTATTTGCTTGGCTGATTTGACTATACATTTCACTATCACCACCATCCACATTACCAGGTCTATAACAACATCCCACCAAGTATTTGATTCTATTCACCTCTATCTCACACCATACTGCCTCAAAACCACTGGCCCCATTTCCCTCTTGCATCTCTACCTTGTATGGACATAACTCTTTCTCTATCATCGATAGCACTCCCCCTCCCTTTTTACCCCTTCTATCCTCACGAAACACATCATACCTTTCCATTTCTATTCCTGTCAGGATGTCATCCTCATCTAACCATGTCTCACTTATTCCGACAATCTCTGGGTGCACAGACGCAATTAGTGCAACCATTTCATCCGCCTTGTTCCTTATACTTCTAGCATTGGTATACAAACACAACAACTCATTTCTGGATCTACAGCTAGTTCCACTGATACCACTCACTCGATGTGATCTCTCCATGCTGGACTGGGGCCATTTCCCTTTCTGCTTCTTCATTTTAGAACCCTTTGCAATTCCATCTGTTTCCTTTTGATCCCTGATCATCCCATTACTTTCCTGCCTACACATGCTCTCACCTCCTCTTGGAGCATCCACCTTTCTCACACTGTGTATCCCTGTCCACCCTGAGCCTCCCCGTTTCCCTGCTCCTCTTGCACACCCATTCTCTCATTTTCTATACTCATACCACTCACTTCCCCATTCATTTCCACTCCTTCAATCTCTCCTGTCTTACTCTCCTGCTCTTCGACATCACTCCCCTCTCGATCTGATTCATTCTCTCTATTCACTTCTCCACTTTCCAGCAGTAGTCTCTCCAAGCGACTCACACCATAACCACTCAAATGCAGTCCATCGCTCCCATACAGCTCACTTTGTCCCTCAAACTCATTCCACACATTAACAAACTGTACTCCCATCTCCTCACACATTTCAGCCAGAATATCATTCATAATCCTTGCTCTCCGCCTCATTTCACCACAATCATACCTAGGCAACACACTGACCACCCTTCCTGTCACACTATTCTCCTTTATCTTTCCAAGCAGTCTCCTGACATTTATTTTGACATGCTCTTTGTTCTCTCTCAAATCATTTGTACCAATTAATACAATTAACTCTTTTGCTCGTTCCAGCCTCATATTCAATGCCTCAATCACTCTACTCATTTTACCGCCTGGAAAACATACCTTGTGCATTTTATCCTCTAGCACACCTTTAATAATCGAGTCACCATACAACGCCACTCGTTCATCTTTTGTTAACTCTTTCATGCCATCATGATTTATTTTAATAGTTTTGACCTGAATTCTCTTAATTTCATTCCGCATCCATTTCATTTCTTGCTTCATCCAATCCAATTCACCTTCCAAACCACGCGACACATTCACTCTATCATTAAATCTTTCTAACTTTCTAACTCTCGACCCCCTCTTCTCACTTTCCCTCTCATTCATCCTTCTTTGTTTCCGTACTTTCGGTCCAACATATGTCCAACTTTCACTATCATTCTTCTCACTTTCACTCTCACATATCTTTCTTTGTTTCTGTACTTTCGGACTAACATGCGTCCAACTTTCGCTATCATTCTTCTCACTTTTACTGTCATTCATCTTTCTTTGGTTCAGTACTTTCGTTCCAACATGCGTCCAACTTTCGCCATCAGTCATTCTTTTTTCGCTATCATTCATTCTTTCGATTTTTTTTTACTTGCGATTTCTGCATCACGCATTTTCTACTTTCATTCGTTCTCTCAATTTCGTTTCTTTCTGCCTCACGTTTGTCCCTTTTAACATCCGTTATGGTTGTCAAATCGCTCTTTTTCTTTTTTCCTGATTTTTTAACGTTTTTTCGCCTATCTTTCTCACCATCCTTCTCTTTCAAACGTGCACTCGCGACACAATTGGTACTAGCACTTTCTGTCATCAACTTCATATTCGCATTCATCAATTCCTCGTTCAGGTCACATTTCGCACACACCCTTCTTCCATCTGCACTAAACATCCACAAATTATTTATGTAATCGAAGGAATACATATAACAGACCTCACACTTAACGAACCGACTGAAATCCAAATTAAAATCATGGAATGACAATGCCGCCGCCATTTTTTTTTTTTTTCTCTGCAGGTTACTAGGTCTAATATTAACGTTTTCGTATTTAGTTTAAGCAAGAAAAAACCCCACACTAATAATATCGGTAGCGTACAACATTTACAGCCACTCTTACTTAAACAATTACCCATATATACTTAATTATTCCTAGTAAAACTTATCTGAATCAGGAGCTCTTCAAAACACGTCCGTAGCGCTGGACCCACTAGCGCCCTCCTGTATTATCTATTATTGAGTCAGTTATAGACTATTCTGTAATGTTCTCCATGTTATCCAACACTGTGGGACCTTTGTTTAGTTTTGATAGCACATTCTGATTTTTGATATCTACTCAACATTATAAAATGAAATATCATCAAAACTTAAATACATTTGATGCTGCACTGCTTCTCATTTTTGTCCTCTTTAAGTTCCTAATCTTGTTTTGTCATATTTTTTCAATTCTATTCATGTACCAGCCATTTAATAGGAATGTGTTGTAGATGTAATTCTATTTTTTGAATAATGGTTTCATTAAACTAGAATTTCTTAAATATTCCTATATATTTTGTTCAATGTAACATGAGCGTCATTTAGGGATGAAATGGAAGAATTGGCTACAACATTTAAAATATGAACACAAGAACGAGTCATACAGCATGTTCATACTTCCACCTATCTCAGTTGTAGCTGTGCGAGTAGGAGGAAACACTATTAAAGTTCTAGAAAAACAGAAAGTTATGTAATTTTTAAAAAAATTTAAACAATTAATTGCAATTACTTTCCAAAACTTAGAGATAGGCATACAATCTATTCAGTTAAGATCGTGGTGTAGGGCTTCACACGATTCAAGAAATGGAAGACCAAATTTAAACCTATTGTAGTGCATCGTTGTTGGAAAGGGTCCAAAGGAGACTGATTAAGGTAATTTCTGACCTCTGGAATGTCGAGTATGAGGAAAGATTGAGAAGATGTAATTTGCAGAGTCTGTTGGACAGGAGGAAGAGGGGAGATATGATAGAGACCTATAAGTTGGTCAGGGGTTGTTATAGGATCAATGCTGGAGAGGTTCTACAGAGAATAGTGGGAGATCAGGGGAGAACAAGAGGTCATCCCTGGAAACTGTATAAAGAGGGTGTGAGTAGGGGAGTGAGAGGTAGGTTTTTTCGTGCAGAGTTGTGAATGATTGGAATGCCTTGCCTGAGAGTGTGGTGTCTGCAAGGAGTTTGAATGTGTTTAAAACACAGTATGATGAGCTGTGTGTGTGTGTGATAAAAGGACCTCCCAGATGAGTCTTTGACTCCATGAGGTCTTGGGGTGGGAATAATAATAATTAACTTTTTTGTTTGATTCCAGTGAACTCTATGTTTAATGTCTGATTATATTTTATAAGATTTTGGGAATCTTCTGATTCCCAAAATCTTATAAAATCTTAATGTTCTTGTATTCTGATCTCAGTAGAACATCCAGGCTGTCCAAAGTAGTGAAATTGACAAGAACAGGGTTGTAACATTGCTAGTCCCTCCTTTTAATTATTGTTTGATTCTTTTCTATGTTCTGTTATTTTTCTTCTTTCTTACTATACTCTACTTTAGTTTTATATCTTAAGTTACATGTATCAGAAATCAGTTCCTGACAAATTATTTAGGATCGACTGCACCAGCCAGTAACTAGTTTCTGATACTAAGGTTTACTCTACTAATTATCTGGACAATTTGGTTGAGCATAGGGATCATGTGGTGTGCAGTCATGGCTCCCCTTTCTACCTTGCATAAAATGTCCCCCACTTACACAGGTCCGAACTTTTCTAAGTGGTAATTCAGTCTCAAACACAAGAACTCACAAGCTTTGATTTAAAAGAATACATTTAATTGAAACTAAAGGTCATATACAGAAATCATGTAATAACAATATAAAAACAAACTCATGCACCAATTCTCATGCTACTGTAATAAACTTACTCAATTATTCTAAGCATTAAAACCACTCTCACATATTTCTCATCACACTGGCACATATGACTGTATTCCAAGAGCATCGGTTAATCAATCTTATTTATGTATTTTGCATTAGGATTAAGTGATACTCTATTGGTTATGCAATTCCTGGGCAATACAACATTAGCAAAATGTATAGGATATGTTCACTCAACTTAACAATTACTATCTTAGTTAAAAACTCTTTGCTGTAAAATTTATACAAGTTATAGGCTCAATATAAAGAACAGTGCCTTCACACATATATTATTATTATTATTATTATTATTATTATTATTATTATTTCGGGCGACTCCAGGAGTCCTTAGACTCATCGAGGGAAGCCCTAAACATCATGTCCACACATGATGTATCAGATATAATGAATCATCTCATAACTGTCCTACTATAGTGTCTCTCTTATACAATTATACAAAAGTTTAAGCTTCCACAGGAAGGTCTTATCACAGACGATTAGTCTAAAAACGGATCACTTAGATGGGTCGAGCAGGGCAATGGTTAAAGTTATCATCTTTCTTTCTTTTCGTTTCCTCTGGTTCTACAATACTTGATACATATCTTTTACCTTATATGTATCAAGTATTTCCTTCACTAAGGAAATAGCCAGTAAGGCTATTTCCTTAATGAAGTGGTTCCTTAACTTCAGTTCTGGGTTTTCCTAGGATGTGGCAAGATTCCCTTGTCGCTCTGCTGTCTATCTCTATCCTTTCTTCTCGAAGGATCCCCTTTGCTATCCTCACATTGGCGGCAGATTCACCAATGGGCCTGTCTGCTGGTCTTTCGATGTTCTGTCGGACATCTTGTGCACATCAGGTCCCACAGCAACATGGAAAGTTGCTGGATACCGGAGACAGGCTTCCTCAGCCCTCACAGCCTTGGGGTGAAAGTAAAGGGGAACCTCATCATTGGCCTACTGAAAAATGGTGCGGTCAGAGTGCCCCAGTAGAAAAGAGAAAGAAGGGAAGGAAAGTGACAGAGAGGTTGAGGTGGGGAAGTGAGGGGGGATAGGAAAGGGGAAAAGGAGAGGAGAGGGAATATAATGGGAAGGGCAGGCGGGAGGGTGGGGAGTAGGAAAAGGAAGTGTAGGCCTCAACTCATATCTCATGTCTTGCTAGCTCCATGCTATCAGATGATAACTTTTTCACCCCAGGCCTCCTGGCCAAGATTGAAAAGACCACGGAGGTAGCCGGTGACCCACCTTTCAGGGCAGCCCGCCTTGAGTAGGCTTGCGCTGCCTGGGTTTTTTCTCCGAACTACCTCTGTGGGAGACCAGGGAATAAAACAGACCTCGTGGGGGGGGGGGAGGGTGCAGAGACCAAGGAAATGACTAGAAGTGGAGCTGCTGCTGCAGATGGAGATCTTAAAGCAGCAGCAGAACTTGATGGTGTTATTTCTGACATTGCACAGGATTGGAGGTGAACACCACTTGTTCTTACATGTGATGTCACCCAGAGCCTCCTTTTCAAGATATAGAAACCTCCTTAAAGAACCGTAGAACTTGTAAAAAACGATCTGAGAGAGATCCAACATATTGGGAGGGTTAGTAGGATTAGAAAATTTTTTTCTTACCTTCCAGATCTGGTACTTAAGCTCATTAATTATAAATACCGCTAACTTCTGCTTGTTGTTAGCTGGGGGAGCGAACTGCAGGAAGATGACTTGCTCCTGCAGTAGGAGGGTGGATGCGGAGCATGTAGCTTAGCCTCCTCCAGATGAAGATGGAAATGGGACACCAGTAGAAGGCGTGCTCTACAGTGTCCAGGCTCCCACAGAAGTCACAAAAGGGGTTCCGGGTGTTGTGGAACTACTAGATGTTGATGTTGACTGCAAGGTGTCCATACGCAATCCTCCATGCCAGGTCCTTTCTCGACAGGTAGCCTCGATGTTTGGAGAGGTGATCAAAGAGGATCTCGTTGTTGTTGATCCCCAGATCCAGAACATCGGTACAAAGGATGTTAAAGAAACATTCGTGCCATGTGTAACTGTTCTGGATCCTGGCGATGTTCACACCCGACGAGCGGAGTTGTTGCATAAGCTGGCACAGTCTGTTGTAATCTTCTGGAACAATGTCCACCTTGGGACCCTGGTGGACTGGGATCCCAAAAAGGGGAAGCTTGAAACCCAGAAAATACTGTGCATTCTTGGGTTTCAAGCTTTCAACAGACTAAACACTCCGTGCAGGTTAGCTGCAGGGGTGTTTATTCTGCAGTACCTTGTTTAGATGGAAAGCAGTATTGCTTAGGTATCTGATGTTAAGGGAGGAAAGGCCGAAGCCCCCCCCAGCTTCTCTGGAAGTTGAAGGATCTTGATGTCAACTTCCTGGCGTAGACTGCCCCAGAAGAACTTCAGGGGCTTCCTGTAAAGCTGGATTTCCTGATCCTTGCTGATGTTGGTAATGAAGTGCAGGGCATATGATGGTCTTGATGACAGAGGCCCTGGAGGAGAGTGACAGCTGTCCATTTTTCCAGTCCTTGAGTTTCTCGACAGTGTTGTTGTCGAGATGTCCTATGTTGAGCATGGGCTGTTCTTCAAACGGAACCCCCAAGATGGTGAGGGGGGTCGGCAGTAGGGACGAGACCTGCAGGGATGTTGTTCAGGTCCCAGACTCCATACGTCTTGATCTTGGTTTTGTCGTGGTTGGATGTTAACCCCGACACTGTGAACTTGTCTAAGATGTTGTAAAAGTTCAGTATGGAGTCGTTGTCCCTAAGAGTGCCCACCACGTTATCTGCGTAGACAATTACCTTGGAATCATCCGTGGCGAGAGGAAGTGGGATTCCTCTGACCACATGAGAGTTGTTGACAGCCCACAGGAACGTTTCAAGGGCTAGTGCAAAGAGCAGAGGACTGAGGGGGGCATCCTTGTTTGACCCCTTTCTGGATGGTAATGGGGTCAGATTGGTGTCCGTTGATGAGGAGGCAAGTGGAGCTGTTGTTGTAACCTCATCTGATGATGTTGAGGAGTCCACTTCTGACTCCTGGATGTTAAAGAGAAAGGAATGCCGGACGCTGTCGAACGCTCGGTTGAAATCTATAGTCAACAATGCCATAGAGTAGTTCTTGATGTTAACCAGATGTAGTACTTCTCTGATGAGGATGAGATTGAACTCATCCTCATCAGATAGATTGAGATTGACTGATGCTTCTTAATTTTTCCCAGAATGGTTTGGGAAAATGTCTTCTCCCCACTGGTGTTGGGGAGTACCGGAAATTCACCGGCATCTTTTGCATGCTGCAGATTCAAGGGTTTGATCAGTGCCCCTGCCCTCTCTGCAAATGTTGTGCAGAGAGTATGATGTTATTTTGTGCTTTGTGCTGGAACACTTTTGGCAGGGATGCGGGCACCGGTTGGATATGTGCCCGAAGCCAACACAATTAAAACACTTGGCTCGGGGGCAGTCACTACCCAGATGTTCCACTGAGCCACATCGCAAGCATTGTCTTTGCACTCTGGGATAGTTCACCATTACACGTGATGTGCCGATGGTAATAAGATTTGGCACAGGTTGTCGCATGTCCATGGTGAAGATGACTTCACCGGAGAACCAGGCGGGATCTTCCTGGGAGACGCTCTTCTTTATGTTGCTCACTTTCCCCCACTTATTGAATGCTTGAATGAGCACATCATTTCCGGCTTCAATGTACTCCATAGGGAAGCGGCTGATTCTTATCTGGTGCACTTGAGACCCAACCATGACAGGGGTCACCTGCTTCCTTTGGACTTGGAAGCCCTCTAAAAGTTTATCCCTCATCGTCACATTCTTTACGACGAACAGAAATCTATCCCCTCCATAGGTGGTGAAGGAGAAGATATTCTGTGCTCCTACAGTCTGCTTTAGAACTTTTGTTAGAACTCTGGGGTCTTCTAACCCTGGAATCTCCACTCCTAAGGTCTGGGTCCTGGGGGGGGGGGATCACTCGACTCATTCTTGGTCTCTGCGTCTAAAAAAAAGAATTAGAGTCCGAAGACTCTAAAAATGATCCTGTAGCACTAAAAAGCGCTACCAGCAAGTTAAAGGTTAGTAAAATAAACAAGTTAGTAAAAATGTTAAAAGAAACAATAAATTTAACCGAAGTAACTATGATACTCAAAAAAAATTTCGCTGCCTTTGAATAGGAATACAGGAAAAATGCAGGAACAAGAGAGCGTTTAAAGTGCGTGCCGCTCCTTATATCTCATCCGCTAGTGCTCTCTCTCACTGCCTTCGTCACTCACTTAGCTATCTCTGATTCGTCAGGTATCGATGATGTCAAGTTCTTTTCTCGACGCCTCTCTTGACGAAACTGTTATGGCAGAGTTTACCGGATGACTATACGGGTTTTCTGCTGTGTCACTGTGGACTGTTGCGTAGCGATCTGACCTTCCATTGATTGGTTAACATACGATTCTGATTTGTTCAGCATTATTTTCCCATATTGGGCATGATACTAGAATACAATTTGGACTACTTTACAACAATATTATTAATTAAGTTGATGTACCTTTTGATTACAATTTATTTATTACTTCTTTACCCCTTCTCTTGAGAGTATAAGCATGTTTTTATCGTAAGTCATTATCTTCTCATGTTGGGTCTGAAACAAATGGCTGACTGATAGTGGGCCAGTTATTTCCGACACAACAGGGTATTATGTCTATTCATATATCTGTGCAATTATAGATCTTACATAATTGATAGCAGAAAACTGACATAATTTTTTAATTAATCTCTGTCACATGGCGTGTTAGTACTGTGGATGGCTAAAGAGTAGATAAACAATGTGTGGCATAGAGTAACATGGTCTTTGAGTGATGAAAATCATTTGCTACTCAGAGACCATGCTAGTCTATGCCACACTTTGTTTAATGCTACTTAGAGCTATTAAAAACTGTTCCAAAAACTGTTAGGGTTAGATATTAGATTAGTGCATTGGATTGGAGACTGGTTATCTGATAGGTATCAACAAGTTATGTATGGGGGGGGGGAGCAATATCCAGGAAAAGGAAAGTCACCAGTGCAATGCCTCAGAGGGTCTGTTTTAGGGCCATTACTGTTTAACTTGTATATTAATGATATTGATGAAGATTTGGATGGAGTTATTCAGTTGTTTGTGGATGATGCAAAGTTGGGACGAACTATGAAGAGTAGAGAAGATGTTGTGGCTTACAAGAAGACTTGATTAAATTGAGTGATTGGGCAAGGAAATGGGGATATGAGTTCAATGTTGCAAAATGTAAGATTTTAAAATATGGAAAACAAAGATGTGATGCAGAATTTATGCTTGTTGAGGATATATTGTTGTAGGTAGAAGAAATAAGAGATCTAGGGGTGATAGTGGATAAGGATCTGAATTTAGGGGACACATAGCCAAAATTGTGAAGACAACACAAAGGCTTCTGGGAATGATGCAGAGGACACTGACTTGTAGAAGTAGAGAGATTCTTGACCTATTGTATAAGGCTTTGATTAGGCCATACATGGACTGTTGTGCCCAGATTTGGTCACCTGGTTTTCAGAAGGACAAAGAGATGTTGGAAAGGGTTCAAAGGTGACTGACTAAGGTGGTTTCTAACTTCTGCAATGTCGAGTATGAGAAAAGATTGAGAAGATGTAATTTGCAGATTCCCAGAAACAAAGGCTTCTGGGAATGATGCAGAGGACACTGACTTGTAGAAGTAGAGAGATTCTTGACCTATTGTATAAGGCTTTGATTAGGCCATACATGGACTGTTGTGCCCAGATTTGGTCACCTGGTTTTCAGAAGGACAAAGAGATGTTGGAAAGGGTTCAAAGGTGACTTACTAAGGTGGTTTCTAACTTCTGCAATGTCGAGTATGAGAAAAGATTGAGAAGATGTAATTTGCAGATTCTGGTGGACAGGAGGAAGAGGGGAGATATGATAGAGACCTACAAGTTAGTAAGAGGTTGTTATAGGATCAATGCTGGAGAAGTTCTACAGAAAATAATGGGAGATCAGGGGAGAACCAGAGGTCATCCATGGAAACTTTATAAAGAGGGTATGAGTAGGGGAGTGAGAAGCAGGATTTTTTCGTGCAGAGTTGTAAATGATTGGAATGCCTTGCCTGAGAGTGTGGTGTCTGCAAGGAGTTTGAGTGTGTTTACGACACCATATGATGAACTGTGTGTGATAAAAGGACTTCCCAGGTGAGTCTTTGACTACATGAGGTCTTGGGGTAATAATAATAATAATAATAATAATAAATGTTAACAATTACATATTTGTGCATATTATGCTGTTATTTTACCATTGCATATTTTTATCTAGGATGATAATTCACTTATGACGTTTGAAGGTGAGCAGTTACTTGGACGGTTTAACATACTGAAAAAGATTCAGGTAAAGAATAAATATTTATTTCCTCATGATTTATATTTTACTGTACTAAACGTTGGTGCAATTATTGGAATCCAAAACCTTCATGAAAAGACAAATATTAATGGAGAAAGATTAATTAATTTGTCTACATCCAGAAATTTAATAACAAGCAGCACTATGTTTATGAGTAAGAACATACACAAACAAACAAATATGGAAATCTCCTGATGTCATATATTCAATCAAATAGACCATATGATAATCAGTAAAAGACAGAAATTGCATTCAGAATATCCAGAGCTTCAGAAGAGCTCAGTATGATATCCTGCTGTGGGCATGGATGTTTGTCTGTGAAAATACTAGTGGTGGTCGATGGTAGATGGCATTGATGTAGATGATGAACATAGTTGATTGGTGGAGACGGAGAGCCGTAGGGTATTACTACATGCTATGTAATAATAATAATAATAATTATTATTATTATTATTATTATTTATGATTAAAATAAACAGTAAACATTTTTCAGCACAAGCAAATCAACTGAGATACAATATTAAAAAACTAGATATAACAGAAGAGAGAAGAAAATATGAGTGTGAATTAAAACAGAAATTGAAAAATATATAACTGGAAAAGAATGAAAATATTGAAAACATCTGGAATCATATCAAGAATAGTATAAAAGCAGCAGCAGAAAATTCAATTGGAATTCAAAGTAAAATACAGTGTAAAAAATGGTTTAATGAAAAATGTGGGTGTGCAGTAAAGAAAAAGGGATAAAGATAGAAGCACTTAGCTTAATAATACAGTGATATTTATACCTCTGAAACACAAAGAGAGCAGCAAGGAAGCCAATAAAATAATAAGACAACAGAAAAGAAAATTCTTTTCTGAACAGATTGAAGAAATCCAGAAATACTTTACAGCAGTGATTCTCAACCTATGGGACATGCTCTTCCCTTTTGGGGGTGCGAAGAAAGTGGAAATCAAAGGAAAAACTGAAAAACTACTTTATTAAAACAAAAGCATTTAATGAAACTGTTTATTGACACAAAAACAATATAAAAATAAAAACATAAAATACACTCTGAAAATAAATAATAAAATGTGTAAAATCCACTGTATTGAATAAACTAGTTATGCTTATGGGAACATATCAGTATTGCAAAATATACTGAGCAACTAATTAAAACTAAACAATATGTTCAAACGTCCTGTTTTACCTAACAGACTGTTCCAGTTTTGTTGGTTTGTTAAACTTATTCTTATCTCTTTATCTTCCGTGTTTCTTCGTTAGTTGTTGATTGATGCTCATCTGAATATAAAGAAAGTTATATTATACTGTGCCACCCTATATTCAGATTAGTCTAAATAATATAGAGGAATCAATCATCATTTAAACTTATATTATCACTTTATCTTCAGGCCAAGGTTATTACTAGATCCGAATAATTTTATGAGTGGTGCAATGAATGAAAATCAGGCAAACACCAAGTTTATCTCAACAAAAGAAAACATTTAATGTAGAAAAGTACAATATATACATTTAAGTATAACTATCTGCAAAAAGTTATCCAATTAAAATATTATTAGAATTCACATTCATACATTAATAACTTCTCGATTAGGTTTGAGGATCATGATTAATGTTAACAATTGTTAATTCACAAAGCATTAGTATTTCTCTGACATATTTCACTCTAACCACTTGGATGAATCATATCATAAATATATTAGCTCATTTTAAAGTATTCAGAATAATTACAATCCATAAATTATCAAACGTTCATTTATCAGTTCTTTATGTTCTTTATGTATCAGTTCTTTATGTGTAACTAGTATTGGTGTCGAGGCTAGATGGTGAACGGACGTGCTATCGGAGAGTTCCTGAGAGATTTGTTATTTTTGTTGATCTATTGATGTTTTGGATTCAATGTAATGGACTTAAGTGTGTAATTTTGGTATATTATTGGAGCTTTATTAGCGTGGTTAGTGTACTAAAGTGTTTTATAACATAATCTATGTCGGGAAGTTTCGCCGCCAGATGAATTCGTAATGTGTAGTGTTCGTGCAAGCTCCAGATAAGATAAGTATCATTTTCAGTTATCGATACAAATTACTTAATATTGTGTAGTTTTGTTTTGTTTGCCTTGCTTATTTTAGTGCGTCTGTTTTTGGTGTGTTATAACGTATAATTTGACAAAACACGTTGCAAATAAGTATGGCGCCTGTGCGAAGGAAAATGGCGGCCAGTAATGAAGGTTCGCCATCCTTATCAAAGAACGGTACTATAAAAGAAATGAGTCAGTGTACTAGCTGTGAAATGTACGCTTTGCGGAGTGCAGTCGGAGTGTGGTTAGATGATAATAAAGGATTGAATGTATGTAGAAAATGTAGGGAGAATGAGGAATTGAAGTGTATTTCGGATCGTGAGTGTGATATTTTTGTCAACCTTCAGAATGAAGGAAATAGGGATATGATAAGAAACGACAAAGTTGTATGAAAATTGTGAGAGTGTGAATGTAGAAAGTGTGAATGATAGTATAAATGGTTTCTCAGAGAATAAAAAAGATGAGATAGATGCATTGAGTGAGATCGTGTTGTTGAATAGTGCGATAGAAAGAGCAAAACAGCAGCTAGAGTGCATGAACAAAAGTAGACTGAATGAACCAACTAATAATAAAAGGTATGACAGGAAAAATAGATGTATGAATGTGAACATGAACAAAATGAAGGATAGAGTGCTGTATGGAGACTCGTTAGTAGAGGATTTGACAAAATCGTACCAACCTGGTGCGACCATAAAGGACGTAACTGAGTCTATTAGAGAGCAAAAGGAAAGGATGAAAGAAATGATTGTTATGGCAGGTACGAATGATTTGAAAGGAGATAAAATGGAAATGATAGAAGACCTGAATGAATTGTTTGAGGTAGCAAAAGAAAAGAGTGAGAGAGTTAGAATGATTAGTCTTTTGCCACGGTATGACAGTGAAATGTTTAAAAGGAGGGCCATAATTGCGAATGACTTTATGCGTGGGTTATGTATAACGAGTGGTGTGGAATTTGTGGATGTGTGGAGTGAGTTCGATGGGCGAAAGGATCTATATAAGATGGATGGCTTGCATTTGAATGGTTACGGTGTAAGAAGACTTGAGAATGTAGTGGATGTGCAAATTCAGGGAAACTAGATTTGTTAGTGGGGGGGAGTAGAGATGCAGTCCTTATGGAGGCAGTTGAATGTAAGAAGGAATAAAATATGCCAGAGCAAATAAGGACAACAAATCTGAGTGGGATAGTTAATATAAGGCATCAAGGTAGGGTTGAGGCTAATGGGAGTCTTAAATTCATGTACACTAATACTAGGAGTATAAGGAACAAGAAGGAAGAGTTTTTGGCCATGGTTGGCACTTCCAGACCACAGGTTATAGGTATTAGTGAAACATGGCTGACTGTAGTTGATATAACTAGTGGGATTGAATGTGATGGGTATAGTGTGTTCAGGAATGACAGAGAGAATAAAATGGGGGGAGGAGTATTGTTGATAATAGCCGATGAGCTCCAGCCAAGGAGAATGGAAGTTGAATTGCAGGATAGAGAAAAGAGCACATTTGAGGCCATTTGGTGTGAGATTGTGGCTAGCAGAACTAAATATACAATTGGGTGCTGCTATAGACCAGGTGACGGAAAAGATGGTGGTGACAGTATGCACAAGCAAATAGAAGAAATGAGGGGAAGGAGGGTGATTATTATGAGAGATTTGAACTATGGTCGCATTGATTGGAGTGAGGAGAGGACACACGGAAGGAAGGAACTGGATTTTATGCGGTTATTAAGGGATAACTATCTGCGACAGCATGTAATGGAAAATACTAGGGGTCAGAGAGTGCTTGACCTAGTAATTACATCTGAGGATTTCGCTGTAACAAATATGACCACATTCTCACCAATCGGTGAGAGTGATCATAGGGTCTTAACTTGAGAGGTGGCTAAAGGTGTAGAATTTTCAATTAAGACAGGGTACATGTAGAATTATCGGGCTGGAAAGTATGACAAGCTTAGGAGTTTGATTGGTTCAGTGGCATGGCATGTACAACTGCAAGGACTAGAAGTTGATAGTGCATGGGAGGTAGTTAAGAAGTGCTTGCATGAAGCAATGGCTGACTGTATACCTAGAGTCTGAATAATAAATCATGTAGGGGTTAAATGGATGAATAACACCATTAAGCTTGAGCTGCAAAAAAAGAAACAACAACAATGGAGGGAATTTAAGGAGAAGGGTGACCGGCAGGCACATGAACGGTATAAAGCGCAGGCCAGAAGGGTGACGAGTGTGGTAAGAAAAGCAAAAAAGAATTACAAAAGAACATTGGCCATGCAGGCTAAAGAGAATCCTAAGCAGTTTTTTAGATATGTAGCAAGTAAAAGGAAAATGTACATGGCAGATTGATTTTAAAGAATGCCGATGGTAGGGATGTAACTGAATCAGTTGAGATAGTTGAGTTACTGAGTGAGCACTTTGCAAGAGTATATCATCCAGGTGATGACATTGCAGAAACGAATAAACCAGTAGATTATACGGGAATTGTGGTGAATGAAGATGTAGTGGAGGTGAGTAGTCTATTGCATAACCTCAATGTCAATACATCTGTGGGATTGGATGGTATACCAGCTCGTGTTGTACGAGAAGCAGCTAAAGAATTGTCAGTACCCTTGACCATTTTGTTTAATTTGAGTCTCGGGTCTGGGAAAATAGTTCCACTGCATAAAGGTGGTTCCAAGACTGCTGTTGTAAATTACCGACCGATTAGCATATCAGGAATCATTGTCAAGGTCTTAGAGAAATTAGTCAAGAAAAGAATACAGGATTGGATAGATGAAAATGGGATATTGTATGGGGGACAACATGGTTTTGTGAAGGGTAGATCATGTCTCAGTAACTTGCTCGCGTTTTATAACACAGTGACGGCTGAACTGGATAGGGGTAATGGGTTTACAGTGATACTACTGGACCTTGCCAAGGCCTTTGATAGGATACCACATGGAACCCTAATCAGTAAACTGGAGCAGATGGGGATAGATATAGGGTTGGTGAGATGGATAGGAGGGTGGTTGAAGGAGAGATACCAGAGAGTGGTTTATTCAGGAGTGGAGTCTAAAAGACGTCTTGTGACTAGTGGAGTGCCACAGGACTCTGTTCTTGGACCACTGCTTTTCAATTTGTCCATCAATGATATTGGAAAGGATCTGAGAGGAAGTGTTCACTTGTTTGCTGATGATGCAAAGTTGGGTAGAGCAATTGTGAGTGCACAGGATGTCAAAATTTTACAGGATGATTTGGATAGTTTGGAGGACTGGGCTAGGAAAAATGGATGTCAATTTAATGTGGCAAAGTGTAAGGTTATGCACTTTGGGGTGAAAAGAATAGCAGCAGTATATCGCATTGGTGGAACCATACTCCAGGAGATTGGTGAGGCCAGGGATTTGGGAGTGTTGGTGGATAGGGAGTTGAAGTTTAGGGGGCACATTGCAAAAGTAACTAAAACAGCTCACCAAATCACTTGGCTTCTTTAACATGCAGAGACGAACAAGTTGTTGTTCCTCTGTATCGAGCCTTGATAAGACCCCATCTGGACTTCTGTGCCCAGTTATGGGCACCAGGGTTTCTTTGTGATGGGGAGGAAGTGGAGAGGGTCCAGAGACGAGTGACCAAGATGATAGCAGGTCTGTGGAATGAACCTTATGAGATTACGTTGAAGATTTGTGGGTTGCAGAAATTGGACGATAGGCGAAGGAAGGGTGATATGATTGAGACATTCAAATTACTGAAGGGTTTTTATAAGATTGATCCAGAAGATATTTTTGAAAATATGACTGGTGGTGGGAGGACTAGGGGCCATGCATGGAAGCTTGGCAAGAGCGTGGTTGACAAGGGTGTTAGAGCTAGGTTCTTTACTTGGAGAGTGGTAAATGAGTGGAATAAGCTTCCAGAGTCTGTTGTGGGTGCTACGACCGTGAATGAGTTCAAGGCAAGGTATGATAGATACTGTGTGAATGTTGAATAGTTGTTCTTGACATGAAGGTAGGGCCTCCTTCAATGAGTCTGTCGACTCCTTGGAGTTTCCCGGAACAATAATAATAATAATAATAATAATTATGTTCAGTCAATCAGGTTGAAAATAGTTCTTAATGTTCGACCTTGCAGATTTACAATAATTAATCTTATGACAGGCTACACTTCATTCTTTCTCAGTCAGCTAACATTTAATAGAACAACATGACACTTATTATTTCGAGGGGAAAGTACTTCGGTACATCTAACATTCGACCATTAATCGACATAACACCATAGCTAAGGTTAAAATATATCCGACGGAGTTAACAGTTATAGCTTCACAGGTTACAGAAAGGGCAACTCTTACCAAGTTACTGCTTCTACACATCGAATTCGCAAAGGCACATTTGAAATTCTTGTAGACTTTTACTTTATGGCTACACAATTCTAAAGAAATCTTCCACTATAATAACTGAATTATAGACACAGAAACATACAAATCTTGATGCACTAGGTTTCGGTTACCTACTAATTCCTTATTTTCTTCTATGTATTAACTTCGGTCTGCACTATTCTTCCACAAACCACTCGGAAAATACTGTAGTATCAGAACTCCCATAGAAGTAATTCACGATGCCTATTAATTCCCTGTCCTTTCGTAGTCGATTTACGACATATATCAACTCCCCTTCTGTTACGCACAACCAGTCTCTATGCTGTCTCTAAAGCTTCTCCTCTACTTACTTTTGTTTTCCAATCAATTATGTTCCTTCCTGCCAAAATCCGGTTCTAATCAGTTCAACTTACACCCACTGGCTTCTCTGTTTATTCACAGTAGCTCACGTTCTCAGCACGAGCTAACTAAAATAAACTCCATTTCTCCTTCAGCAGCCAATCAAATCCAATGAGAAGAATTACATAAAATCACTCTTACATACAGAAATAAAAAAGATATATCACAATTCATATAATATACATTTAAACTTACATACACACAGTTTCTTATAATAAATTTTACAGAATAAACTAAATACAATGAATGACATATTTATATAGAGTCTTTTCATTATTATTACATATTCTAAGATTAAAGAATTAATTAATAACAAACAAAATTCAAAGCATTTATATGAATAATGTATTACAAGCAAGAGACCGACAACAAATAATATTTACAAGTCTTGCTTATGACATGGTGGATTATGTTAAATGTGAATGAAGTATTAAAACATAAAGTATCTTCATTCATAATTTAACAAATAACAATGAATCTAAAAATGAATGGCTTCCTTGGGCTTGTATTGCAGAGCAAAGCTTTTCATGTGATGGTGATACAATGGAAATTGACACTCTTAGGAAATTGACTTCCTATATTTAACTGAGATCTATATTTTGTTTTTAAGGTAGCCACTGCAGAAAACCTGATTCACAAAAATAAGATGTTGTAAATGGCAAAAGTGCACAAAAAGCTTTTGATTTTAGTGCAGAAAACTCATCATCAACACTGGCCCAAAATTCAAACAGCGATTTAGATGCAAATTGTCTTTTGATTTTGCCACTTGACGTCAAGTCTATAAATTGTTCCTCTTCTTAAATTGAGAAACCTTCTTCAAGGAAATTTGAAATGTGTTTGTACCCCACTTGTACATTGCCATTATGTTGTCGTCGAATATAAAATAGTTTCTAAAATTCTTCGTCAACATTGTTAAATGATTTTCAATAGTTGCAAATAAAACATTGATGTGTTACTCTTCTCCCTTGTAGGTTTGATAAATTCATCCACATTTGCAAACATTTCTAATTTTTATTGCATTACCTTTTTGTTCCATAAATATATGCGCATAGACAGTGGGAGGAAATTAATGAATTGGATATATCGATAACTGACCTAGTTGCTTCAGAGATGGGAAATGAAGGTCGGGAGACGAGTAGTGTGATAGGAGAAAATGACGAGCGAAGTATGAATGAGTAAATAAAAGTCGGGAGTGTTGAAGGCCTGAATGACTATGAAGTTTACAGAGATGGTTTTGATTGAGTAAAAGAATGGTGAGTAAGAGTAACTAACTTGCAGAACGGGAAAGAGGAGGTGGAATATCTTGTGAACAAGATGAGAAGTATGAAAGATGAGATTAAGATAATGGAAGAGATGTATGCAAGGCGAATCAGCGTAGGAGTGAGAGAAAGCTTTGGGAATGATAGAAGAGGAGAGAATAGAAGCAGTAGGAGAGAGGGAATGAGAGAGAGAGGTTTGGAAATGATAGAATAGGAAGGTATAGAAACAGTAGAAGACAAAGGTATGGGAATGATAGAAGAGGAGAGAAAGGGAACAGCAGAAGAGAGGGAGTGAGAGAGAGAGAGAGATATGGAAATGATAGAAGAGGAGAGAATGGGAACAGTAGAAGAGAAGGAATGAGAGAGAGTTAAGTGAACGACAGAAGAGAAGAGAATAGGATAAGTGGAAGAGAGGAAATGAGAAAAGATGAGAGAATGGAAACAGTAAAAGAGAAGGAATGAGAGAGTGTTATGGGAATGATGGAAGAGGAGGGAATAGGATAAGTGAAAGAGAGGAAATGAGAGAGAGAGAGAGATATGGGAATGATAGAAGAGGAAAGAATGGAAACAGTAGGAGCGAGGGAATGGTAAGAGGTGTAATGTGCGGTGACTCAATGATTTCTGGCATGTTTGCCTGGAGGAACAATAGAAAGTGAGGCTATGGCAATTTAAGAGGAGGGAAAGGGTGGATGATATGATTGTGATGGTAGGAACAAATGACTTAAGAGGTAATGTAAATTGGGCAGTGAGAGATATGAGATTCTTGCTTGAGGTAGTACGAATGAAGACACAGAGAGGAAAGATAGTGTGCATGTTGCCTAGGTATGATTGTGACGAGCTGAGCAGAAGAGCAGTCATATTGGAAAATATAATAGCTAGTATGTGTCAGAAGAGAGGATTCGAATATGTGGATGCTTGGAGTGTGTTTGAGAGTAGAGAGGAATTGTATGCGAGAGACCGCTTGCATTTGAATGAGGAAGGACATAGGTATCTGGAGAGATTGCTGTTCTGAACGAGTCAGTGTGTCAATGCAGGGAAACTAGAATGGCCAAGGTGGATGGTGGCAGGGGTGGGAAAGGGTACTTGGGAGAAGGGGGACAACATCAGGTAGCACTGAGCCCAGTGGAGTCTAGAGGGGATAATGCTGGGTATAGAAATAGTGGCATTTTTATGCTTTATACTAATGCCAGGAGTATCCAGAATAAAGGAGAGGAATGGGTGGCGCTGATAGCATCAGCCTGGCCAAAGATTATTGGGATCACTGAGACGTGGTTAACAGAAGAGGATATAATAACAGGAATAGAAGTAGCAGGGTACGGCATTTTTTGGTAGGATAGAAAGCGAAAGCACGGTGGTGGAGTACTGCTTATGATAAGTGACGACTTATATCCTCTAAGAGTGGAGGCTTTGGAAGGCAGTGACACTAATGATTTTGAAAGCATATCATGTGAGGTAGAGATAGGCAAGACGGGATATTTAGTGGGGTGTTAATACAAACCAAGGAGCACAGAGGGTGGGGACCAGGAGATGTTTAGACAGTTGAGCTTGGCAAGTGCAAGAAGAATGATTGTTATTGGATATTTTAACTACAACAGTATAAATTGGGTAGAGGAAGATGCATGTAGCAATAAGGGAATGGAATTTCTAGAATTCTTGGGGGACAAATATCTTAGGCAACATGTAATAGAGGGAACAAGAGGTTCAAGAGTTTTGGATTTGGTCATAGAATCAGAAGAGCTAATAATAAGTGAGATGAGATATCTCTCACCAGTTGGAGAGAGTGCCCATGTAATTTGGACTTGGAAGATGAATAGACATTATTATTATTATTATTCAGGCCTCCACGGAGTCAAAAGACATCGTGGGAGGTCCTTCCTAAGAACATAAAGTCTGTCGAGACTCATTGAGGAGAGGTTCCCCCTAAGAAACACAAAGTCTATCATACCACTCCTTAAACTCATTGACCTTTCTCTCTCTCACCACTCCATCAGGCATTGCATTCCATGGTTCAACCACCCTCCATACAAAGAAACCACTCCTGACCCTCTTGCTTACAGTTTTCTTTCATAACTTCAAGGGATATCCTCTTGTCATCACTCCTTCCCGCTGTTCAACCAAGCGAAACAACTCTCAAGTGTAAACCCTGTAACCACCTCTCAACAGTTTAAAAGTCTCAATCATATCACCTCTCCTTCTGCTATCAGTTCAATCATATCACCTCTCCTTCTTCCACCAAACTCAGCGATCCACATTCCATCAGCCAATCCTCATAAATTGTACAGTCCTGAAACCATCTTTATCATCCGTCTTTGTACCCTTTCCACAGCTAATTTATCCTCTTCAAATCCTGGGGACCAAATCTGAGAACAATAGTCTAAGTGTGGTCTGATCAGAGACTTATACAACAGAATGATAACCCTTTTATCTCTGCAGATCAGTGTCCTTCTCATAATTGCAGCAATCCTCTCTTTTACCTTCACCACCTTTGCAATATGTCTCCTAAATTTCAGGTTTCTATCAATCATCAACCCCAGATCTCTTGTCTACTTCCTCCAGTATAACTCCTCCCATACAGTATGCAGCATCCCATTGATGTTTCCCAAACCTCAAGACCTTACATTTTGCTGCATTAAACCAACCCCCATTCATTTGCCCATCTATCTAGCTTATTCAAATCCTCTTGCAGGGCTACAACATCTGCACTACTACTACTAATCCTTCCCAGCTTCGCATCATCCGCAAACAACTGAATATCCCTTTGCAATCCACTGGCAATGTCATTGATATAAAGGTTAAACAATATAGGTCCTAGTACTGAGCCCTGTGGGACAGCACTTGTAACCCTCTGGCTCCTTGACACCATATACAACTCTCTGATACCTATCAGACAGCCAATCCTGAATCCAGTTGACCAATCTGACATCCAGACCCATGTGCTGCAACTTAAATATCAGCTTATGATGTGACACCCTGTCAAATGCCTTCGCTTAGTCTAAGAAAATTGCAGTATATGCCTTTCCTTCATCTAATGTTCTCAACTTTAATATAAAGGGCTAGAATATTGCTGAAACAAGAGTGACCTTTCACAAATCCATATTGACTCTCACAGATAACATTACCCTCATCCGCCCAGTGCTGTATACGGTCCCTCAATACTTCCTCCAAGATCTTAACAACTACTGATGACACACAAACTGGCCTATAATTAGATACTTCCAGTCTGTTACCACCCTTATGCAATGGCACTATCTTACCTTCCTTCCAGTCACTGGGCACCTTTCCATCAGCCAGACTTTCATTGAAAAGCCAGGTTAAAGCCACTCTCAGTTGCCTATCACATTCTCTCAAAACTCATGGTGAAATGCCATCCAGTCCCAAAGCTTTACTGACATCCACAGTACTCAGTATCTGAAACACACTCTCCTCCTGTACCTCTAAACCTCGAACCTGTACTCTCCCTGTAGCATTAAAACTGACTCCTCTAGGATGAAATACTCCAGTTAAGTGTTCATTGAACAATTCCACTATGTCCTCTGCATCAGTCACTCTATTCCCATTTTTATCCCACAATATCATTTTTCTACAGTCATTTCTCCTCTTACTGGCCACATAGCTAAAAAATTCCCTAGGATTTTCTTTGCATCTTAGTGCTAATCTCCTCTCATTACTATTACTATTATTACGGGAACTCCAGGGAGTCATTAGACTCATCGAGGGAGGCCCCAAATCATATTCATCACAACTATTTGACATTCATACAGTATCTATCATACCTCGCCTTAAACTTATTCACTGTCACAGCATCCACCACAGACTCAGGGGGCGCATTCCACTCATTCACTACTCTAAAAGTAAAGAACCCACCTCTAACACCTTTACTAACCACACTTTTGCCCAGTTTCCATGGATGTTCCCTAGTTCTCCCACAACCAGCCCTGTTCTCAAAAATATCTTCTGAATTAATTTTATAGAAACTCTTCAGTAATTTGAATGTCTCAATCATATCTCCCCTCCTCCGCCTATCAACCAATTTTTGCAACCCACAGATCCTCAACCTGTTCTCATACGGTTCATTCCACAGACCTGCTATCATCTTGGTCACTCGCCTCTGGATCCTCTCCACCTCCTCCCCATCAAGAAGAAACCTAGGTGACCAAATCTGAGAACAGTAGTCTAGATGGGGTCTTATCAAGGCTCGATACAGAGGAACAATAACCTGCTTGTCAACGTATTCTTCAGCAACCAAGTGATTTGATGAGCTGATTTGGCCACTTTTGCAATGTGTCCCCTAAATTTCAATTCCTTATCCACCAACACTCCTAAATCTCGTGCCTCATCAATTTCCTGGAGCATGGTTCCACCAATGCAGTAAACTGCCGCCAATCTTTTCACCTCAAAATGCATAACCTTACATTTTGCCACAGTACTCAGTATCTCAGTTTCCAGTTTTCTCATATTCTCATATTCCAGTTTCGCTTTCCTTACCACACTAGTCACTCTTCTGGCCTGTGTCTTATATTCTTCATGCATCTGCTTTTCTCTTGTTTCCTTATATCTCTTCCATAGGCTCTCTTTCGCATGCAATTCCTGTTTAATATTGTTTGTAATCCACTTTATTCCAAATTGTGTTTTCTTCTTCACTCATGGTATACAACTTACCATTGCTGCTAACAAGTATTCTTTCACAATTTCCCACGCACTAATGATATCACGGCCTTCCAATTCCTCCCTCCATGAAACTTCCCGAAGTTGACGTCTAAGACTATTATAATCACCTGCTTTATAATTCCACATAAGTTCCCATCTCTTTGATACTCCTGTATGTCTATTCATTTTCCAAGTCAAAACCATATGGTCACTCTCTCCAACTGGTAGGAGAGATGTCATCTCAGTTATTATCAACTCTTCTGATGCTATAACCATATCCAAAACTCTTGAACCCTCTGTTACATGTTGCCTAAGACATTTCTCTGTCAAGTATTCTAGAAATTCCATTCCCCTATTGCTACATGCATCTTCCTCTCTCCCATTTATACTACTACTACTATTAAAATCTCCCATTACAATCATTCTTCTTGCACTTGCCAAACTTAACTGTCTAAACATCTCCTGGGTCTGTAGCAACACCCCACTAAATATCCTGTCTTGCCCACCTCTACCTCATCCCATATGCTCTCAAAATCATTTGTCTCACTTCCTTCCGAAGCCTCCACTCTTAGATGACATAGGTTGTCACTTATCATAAGCAGTACCCCACCACCACCACGCTTTCCCTTGCTATCCTGCCCAAAAATGCTGTATCCAGCGACTTCTATTCCTGTTATTCTATCCTCTTCTGTCAACCATATCTCAGTGATCGCTATAATTTTTGGCCAGGCTAATGCTATCTGCGCCACCAATTCCCCTCCCTTATTCCGGATTCCTTAATCCTTACTCCTGGCATTAGTATAAAGCATATAAATGCCTTACAAAATAAAAAATACAAAAATCTCATATCTCTTGCTGCCCGATTTACATTACCACTCAAGTCATTTGTTCCTACCATCACAATCATCTCATCCACCCTTTAACCTCTCTTAATTGCCATAGCCACCCTTTCTATTGTTCCTCCTGGCAAACACTCCTCACGCATCCTATCTTGAATACCACAGATCATTGAGTTGCCATACATTATACCTCTTACCATTCCCTCTCTCCTATTGTTTCTATTCTCTCCTCTTCTTTCATTCCCATAGGTCTCTCTCCTCTACAGCTATTCCCTCTTCTAGCAATACCATACCTCTCTCTCCCACTACTGTTTCCATTCTCTCCTCTCCTAGCACTCCCATACATCTTTCTCTCTCATTCTCTCCTCTCCTAGCACTCCCATACATCTTTCTCTCTCCTACTGTTTCCATTTTCTCCACTTCTAGCACTTCCATATCCCTCTCTCCTACTGTTTCCATTCTCTCCTCTTCCAGCACTTCCATATATCTCTCTCTCATTCCGTCTCTCCTACTGTTTCCATCCTCTTGTCTGCTAGCATTCCCATACCTCTCACTCATTCCCTGTCTTCTGCTGTTTACTTTCTCTCCTCTTCTAACACTCCCAAAATTCTCTCTCTCCCCCACTCTGATTCGGCTTGCATTTATCTCTTCCATTCTCCTAATCTTATCTTTCATACTTCTGCTCTCATTCACAAGATATTCCACCTCATCTTTCAGCTAATCCATCTCCCTCTGCAGGTCAGTCACTCTTAATCTAAATTCATTCTCCCGAACAAAATCATCTCGTGAACTTTCACAGTCAGTCATGCCTTCCACACTGTCAACTATTATTTTCTCATCCATATATATATATTTTTTTCATTCTCTCCTATCACGCTATTTGTCTTCCTACATTCATTTCCCCGTTCCTGGAGCAACAAGGTCGGATATCGATATTTCTAATGCACTTATTTCTTCCCACTGCCTGCATTTTGCACACATACGCTCTCCACTCTCTTTCACATGCATACATGCCGCAAGTACTGCATGCCACAAAGTCCCTTATGATATTGCATATAATAGAGTTTTTAAATGGCGGAGGACTTGGTGATACGCCACGACTGCAGCTGAATCCACCATCATTCCTTACTGCAGAGTAGCGTAATCGTTAATTATTCAATTAATAAATTCCGTTAAATAAATAAGAAAAAAAGTACAAACAATTACAAGCAAAACAAAACATTTAAGTACACTAAATATAATTAAATAAAATGAAATATAACTAAATACAGTAAGGAAATCTTAGCTTCGTTTTGTCTTCCACCATTATGCATTCGATTCCAACGGTAACCAAAATATATTATATTGCAACAGCAACTAACTTCCAAAAAACAACCACTGAAGTACGCTCGTATTTAGAGAAACAATTTAGCACTCAAAAACATAGAAAAATGTGGAAAAAAACAGACTATTCACTGATTAAAAATCACTTGCAGGAGTATCAAAGAGACAGGAATATATGTGGAATTATAAGGCAGGTGATTACGATAGTCTTAGGCATCAACTTGGATTAGTTTCATGGAGGGAGGAATTGGAAGGCCGGGATATCATTAGTGCTTGGAAAATTGTCAAGGAATATCTGTTAGCAGCAATAGTAAGCTGTATTCCACAAGTGAAGAAGAGGACACAATTTGGTGTAAATTGATTGACAAACAATATTAAACAGGAGCTTCATATGAAAAATAGGCTATGGAAGAGATATAAGGAAACAGGAGAAAAGCAGATGCATGAAGAATATAAGACACAGGCCAGAAGATTGACTAGTATGGTAAGGAAGGCAAAACTGGAATATGAGAAGAGATTGGACCTAAGATCCAAAGAAAATCCTAGGGAATTTTTTAGCTATGTGGCCAGTAGGAGGAGAAATGATTGTGGAAGAATGACATTGTGGGATAAAAATGGGAATAGAGTGACTGATGCACAGGACATTGTGTAATTGTTCAATGAACACTTTATTGGAGTATTTCATCCTGGAGGGGTCAATTTGAATACTAGAGGGATAATGCAGGTTCAAGGTTTAGAGGTGCAGGAGGAGAGTGTGTTCCACATACTGAGTACCCTGGATGTTAGTAAAGCTGTTGGACTGGATGGTATTTCACCATGAGTTTTGAGAGAATGTGCTAAGAAACTGACAGTGCCTTTGACCTGGCTTTTCAATGAAAGTCTGGCTGTGGGAAAGGTGCCCATGGAATGGAAGGAAGATAGTGCCATTGCATAATGGTGGTAGCAGAATGGAAGTGTCTAATTATAGGCCAGTTTGTGTGTCATCTGTAGTTAAGATTTTGGAGAAATTTGTTAGGGACCGTACACAACATTGGACAGATGAGGGTAATGTTATCTGTGAGAGTCAACATGGATTTGTAGGGGTCGCTCTTGTTCTAGTAATATGCTAGACTTTTATAATAAAGTTACAAGATCAGTAGATGAGGGAAAGGCATATACTGCCATTTTCTTGGGTTTAGTGAAGCATTTGACAGGTGCCCCATGATAAGCTGATATTTAAGTTGCAGCACATGGGTTTGGATGTCAGGTTGGTCAACTGGATTCAGGATTGGCTGTCCGATAGGTATCAGAGAGTTGTGTATGGTGGGGCAGTTCCAAGGAGGCAGAGGGTTACAAGTGAGGCCCCACAGGGCTCAGTACTGGGACCTATATTGTTTAACTTATATATCAGTGACATTGTCAGTGGATTGCAGTGGGATGTTCAGTTGTTTGTAGATGATGTGAAGCTGGGAAGGGTTATTACTAATAGTGCAGATGTTGTAGTCATGCAAGAGGATTTGAATAAGCTAGAAAGATGGGGAAATGAATGGGATGTTGGTTTAATGCAGCAAAATGTGAGGTCTTGAGGTTTGGGACACATCGATGGGATGCTGCATACTCTATTGGAGAAGATATACTTGAGGAAGTAGGGGAGACAAGAAATCTGGGTTTGATGATTGATAGAAACCTAAAATTCAAGGGACATTTTGCAGAGGTGGTGAAGGTAACACAGAGGATTGCTGCAATAATGAGAAAGACTCTGACCTGCCGAGATAAAAGAGTTATCATTCTGTTGTATAAGATCCTGATCAGACCACACTTAGACTATTTTTCTCAGATTTGGGCCTCAGGATTTGAAGGGGATAAATTAACTGTGGAAAGAGTACAGAGGCAGATAACAAAGTAAGTTTCAGGATTGTACAATGTTAGTTATGAGTATCAGCTGAGGGAATGTGGACTACAGAGTTTGGTGGATAGACGAAGGAGCGTTGATATGATTAAGGCTTGTAAACTGTTGAAAGGTGGTTACAGGGTTGACAGTGGGGAGTTCTTTTGCTTGGTTGAACAGCGTGAAAGAGTGATGATAATGGGCCATCTCTGGAAGTTACGAAAGGAAACTGTGAGCAAGAGGGTGAGGAGTGTTTTCTTTGCATGGGGGGGGGGGGTTGAACCTTGGAATGCATTGCCTGATAGAGTGGTGAGAGCGAGAATGGTCAATGAGTTTAAGGAGTGGTCTTGATAGACTTTGTGTTTCCTATGAAGGACCTCCTGCAATGAGTCTTTTGACTCCTTGGAGTCCTAAATAATAATAATAATAATTCTAGTTTTTTTACAAAAAGCATTAACTTTGTCACTCATGTCTAATATATGTGTATTTTTTTCTTGGAGTTGCAGGTTTAATATATTTAGTTTCTCAAATATGTCTAGAGTAGCTCACTTTCATCACAAATAAGTGGTCTCTAAACTTCTCTGCTTCTTTGAGATTTTCCTCTTCCAAGAAGATGCTATTTTATCTCTTAATTTGTAAACATGTTGTAAACATTTTCCCTGTGATAACCATATTGTCTCGCAATAAAATAGTACTGAATGTTCTGCTCCAGCCATATCTTTGCAAAAGTTAGTTCAAAAAAGAGACTTGATTTTAAGGGTCTCGTTTTTATATAATTCACAACAATTATTAATACAATTGTTAATAACAATGGCTAAAAACTGTTGTTAACACACTATTTAGACCAGGACTCATTTCCTTTGCAGCAGGAGCTTCTCTATGCAATGTGTCCAAATACATTGTGGCGATTTTTCCCTCAAAAGGGCTTGGAAACTTTTAAACCTTCCAGACATAACTCGAGCACCATCAGTACAAATTCCAACACAATTTTTCCAAATTACCTTCCATATAAAATCGTCCAATATTTTGAACAATTCAGATGCTGTGGCTCTTTTTTTCTATTGGTTTTCAAAACAGTAACTCTTCAACTGCTGATAATCCATTGCAAATTTGAACATAAGCAGTTCAATGACAATCCTTATCTATCTGTTGCCTCATCAAACTGAATTGAGAATAATTGGTCACAACACTTCAACAAAAGTTGCTGCTGCATATTATTATTATTATTACTTGACGCCTCCAGGGGAGTCCAAGGACTTATCGCAGGAAGGCACTCTACTGTACGCTACTTTATAAAATCTGTTTTCTTTTCTTTCCCTCATTCCCTATGTTTTGAAACAAGAATCTTTAATGTTTATCCTACAAATCATAATCCAGAATATAGTCCATGTAATCAGCATACATTAGTTAGCCTATTATTTGCCAGCCTGGCTGGCTGAGTGGTTAGCGCATCTGCTCTCCTGCCAAAAGGCTGTGGGTTCGAATCCTGCCACGGGCATGGATGTTGTGATTGTCTCTGGAAAAACTGGTGGTGGTGGTCGGTGGTAGAAGGCGTTGGTGTAGTTGCGGTCAGTTGGTGGATTGAGTGATGGAGACAGAGTTGTAGAGCAGGTGCCCTCCCTTGATGAGTCTTTGGACTCCCTGGAGGTGTCAAATAATAATAATTTCCAAATCCTGTACTCATCTATGCCACTAGTACTCATTTCGTATAGTATAAAGTAGATCTGACTATCCTTTGTGTTTGAGATCAAAGTCCATTGCGACACGTACTTTCCTTCAAGTGCTTGCGCTCCTATTCTGTTTCTGCAGGCTGTCCAACTTGTTCTTCTGTGCAGGCCTTCTTTGTACATTGCTCGATAGTCATCTTCTCATGGGTTCACTTGCTGGAAGAGTGATTCCCGTGTGATTGACAGTACTGGATCAAGTCGAAGGCACCCTATGTCTGATGCCCTGAGTGAAGTCCTAACTGCAATTCATCACGGAAATTCCTCCGTCGCTCCCCATAGCCATGGGCACGTTCCGACGAACTCTAGTAGGGTTTGCCGACTGTCCCAAGAAGAATGCAAAAACAAGAGAGAGCCCAAATGATTAGTGCCCCAGGTGAGGATATAATTGGTGATATATCTTCACATATATCACCAATTTGCCGAACAACAGTATCATTTTGATAGAGGTATGTACTGTACTTGTTTAGGAAACTTTCTTCAAGCATAGTTTCCAGAATATGAATCGCAGCTGGAAGAATTAGGTCTTCTTTGATAGTGTGGGGCTTTTTGCATCTAGCTATTTTATGTGCAACTTTGTAAGAAGCTAGTAAAGCTTTTTCATTTATAGATGAAACTTTTTTAATGCTAGATTTTTGCTTTTCAAAACATTTCAGTTTAGCAGCAAAGATCTCTCGAAGTTTGTTAACATACTCCTTATGAAGTGTTTCCAAATGTCTTTTAAGTTTATTCAGTTTCATGTTATCAACCGCCACAATTTTCGAACAAATAACACATAATAGTCTTTCTTCATTGTTTACTTCACTCTTTGTAAAACCAAAATCTAAATATTCTGCTATATACTTTCTTGATTTTACTTTCAGAGTGTTATTCTGTGAATCTGAATTTGTTGACATCGATACTTCACAGTCGTCGGATGCCCACTTACATCCAATTAAAAATTTATTCATTTTTCCACTAGAAAACATTGTGTTTATACCATGTATCACAGTTGTTGCGAATATGAGTAAAATAACACCGACCATCGACTTCTCATTGTTGGTCGCTTTTGAAGGGTTACTGTCTTACCATTTCAAGCCTTATTTATAATTGCAGAAACATTTCCAGAATATTCAAAACTTCCTGTGATAAAACTGCGAATGTTTCTGAAAGGCCGATATGATTCAACGGTCTGTGCAGTGATGCAAGATCTATACAATTTTCGAAAGATTTGATGATGTATTCAAATTTGTATGAATATTTAAAATTTTGAATTAATTCCTAGTTTTTTTTTTTGTTTTGTTTTGTTTTGCTAACTTTTATGGGTTTTCTCAGTGTTTCAACACAATAATTGCAAGCGGGGAAGGTGGGGCACCTCAAAACTAATATTAAAAAATGGGGCACACATGAAAGAAGGTTGAGAAACACTGCTTTACAGTAAATAATACCAGGAGCCTCCATAGTGCAGTCAGTATAGATAAAGCCCTTTGGTCAGAAAGACCATAGTTTGATTCCTGTCCAAGACGTGTGGAACCTTTATTTGGTCTCTTTTGACTAAAGGTGAGTTAGCCAGTCTCATATGGAGGTAGGGGATTTTTTCATCTGAAAACTCAGGGTTTTTTGTCCCAGCAGAATAGGCAAACCAGTCCCTGTGAACACACATGGATCCACAGTCATGAATACTTACCCCATCAGAGGAGTGACAAGCTGGCTGCATTAATTCATCATAAGCTCTTCATTGGGGTGGGGGGGACTCAGCCTGTTCTAATGGACGGATGAGAAGGATAGGATAGGAAATAATATCAGAAAATTTTTTCATGAAACTAAAATCAAAAAAACAGGTCCACATATGTAAACTATGTAAACAACAGTAATCAACAATAGCAATGGACAAATACTAGCCACAAGAGATGAAATAGCAAACAGGTGGAGCAAGTCCTTTAACAGACTCCTAAATTGTGATGACCCTACTGTGTCTTTCAAACAGAATACTTATTATACTTGTTTCAACCAGAAATGATTAAACTTTCCCTAGCTGAGTAGAGGAAAGTATAAAGCTTCTCAAAAACAACAAGACACCAAGTACTGATGGAATAGTAGCCAAACTCATGAGAATCGGTGGTGCACTCAGGATTTAATCTTGGAGGGGCCCGAGCACTCAAGATTTAATCTTGGGGGGGACGAGTTGAGTAGACAGTTTGAGAATACACACTATGCATTGCATACGAGCTATGACTGAGCATCTGCAGTGATCGCCAATACATGATACCTTTGATCTCCTCTGGCCCAGCTTGGGCAAACGAAGTAGTGCCTGGGCACTACTTCTTTCGCCTTGCGTTTACAGCGGCTAGGATTCCCAAGTGCTGTAGGGTATTCCCACCTTATGTGACTGCTAATTCATAAGTAGCATAGAAATAGAAGACATGACACAACATAAATTTTAAAAAAAAATGAATTTTAATAAAGCTAGGAAAAGATTTTTGGAAATTTTTCAAGTGGTTTTTTTTGGGGGGGGGGCTTTGCTCCCCTCCCTGGGTGTGCCAATGATGAGAATAATGAATTAACCACTCATATGCATAAGCTGGTAAATTTAATATGGAAAAAAGAAGATATTAGCAGAATGGAAAGAATCACTAATCATTCCAGTTTATAAAAAGGGAAACAAATATAAATGTGAAAATTACAGGGGAATATCACTAATGTCAACAGGCTACAAAATTTTATCTAATATTATATTAAAAATAATCTTACCTTATTCTGAAGAAAATATTGGTAAATATCAAGTAGAATTCCAAAGAAATAGATCAACAGTTGACCAAATATTTACACTTAGATACTAAATTAAAAAAAAGGGGGGAGGGAGGTAATACAATCTGCAGGTCCATATTTTATTTATAGACTTGAGAAAATCATATGATAGCATTCATAGAGAAGGACTTTGGGAAATATTAGATGAACTAGGAATACTCATAAGATAATACATCTAATCAAAATGTATGCCACAGCCAAAGCATGGTATTAGCTATTGAAATTAGATCTGAACCTTTTCATATTAATACAGAATTGAAACAAGGAGTTGCCCTTTCACCCATCCTTTTTAATTTAGCATTAGAAAAATGCATTCGAGAAATTGTAAAAGATAACATAAACAGAAGAGTAATATTAGGATATGCAGATGATATATGCATTGTTGGAGAAAATGCTAATGATATTAGAACTACATTTAGAAAACTCAAAATTGCTGCTGAAAAACTAGATTACAAATCAACCAAGATAAAAGTGAATATTTAAATATATGCAGCAGTTACAATCAAGAGGAAAATTACCATTTTACCATCGATAACCTGAAATTTAAAAGTGCCACCTGCTTCAAATATCTTGAAACATGGATTACTCAAGATAATAAAATTAGTACAGAAATAAAAGCTAGAATACATGCCTCCAATAGATCTTATCATTCACTACATTTATTATCTTCCAAAATACTATCAAACAGAGTTAAAACAGAAATATACAAGACAATCATTAGACCTGTTGTTTTGTATGGAGCATAACAGAACCAAGATGCAAAATTTTGCATTGCAGATCTTTGAAAATAAAATCCTTAGAAAAGTCTATGGACCTGTAAGAGATAACACAACAGGAGAATTTAGAAGACATAATCAAGAACTATATGAACTCTATAGATCCCCACTTCTAGTTGATGAGATTCAAGCAGGCAGATTGAGGTGGCTTAGACATGTGAAAGAGTGAGAAGAGAATGACTAAAGAATTATTATTATTATTATTCCTAGGGACCTAGGAGAGACCTCCCACGATGAGTCTTGATAAACTTATGTTTCCTAGGAAGGACCTCCCACAATGAGTCTTGACTCCTTGGAGGCCTAAATAATAATAATAATATCCAAAAAGACTTAGATGAGATGTGAATTCAGAACTGGAATGAAAAAAAAACTCAAGAGAGAAAGGAATGGAAGTAGCTGGTGCATGCAGCTAAGAACTTTAGAGGTTCATCTAGTTGCAGAAGAAGAAGAAACATTGATGCAAAACAAAATTCTACATCCTATCTATGTAAATGATTTTATATCTTGAAAAAGTTTACTGCTGTTAATGTGTGTAATATGTGCTCAACAGTTGATGCAGTGTGTCTGCTTACTAAATAGAAAACCACTGGAATTTTTTCAAGTAGTCTAAAATACAATTTTCCTTATACTATAGTATTCTTGTATTTCTTACAAAGAGACCACTAAATTTTGAACATGCAATTTCTTGCCAAGTGATCCTGCAGCAAGGAAAATGAACTACCAATCTCCAAAATATTAATATTGAAATTTTTATGTTATAAGAGACAGCCTGAATAAAAAAAAATTGTAATAAGTAAAAAACAGTTTTAAAAAAGAAGGAATTCATCTTCTTATTGTAGCTTGCCAGTTGTAATGTCATTGAGTTATGGAAAGTCTCAAATTTTCTACATATCGACTCACTTTATACATTATAATTAATTACTTACATATACATTTTAATAGTACAACAATCACATATCGTGCCAAATAGGGCATCCTCTTTTCAACTTGATGCAACTATAGTAGACAGTGAAAAGTCATCTATTAGAATATGCTTAAACAGAATTAAAGATGTTATCATCAACATATGGGAATGCTAGCAGACAAGAGGATGGAAACAGTAGGCAAGATGGAATGAGAGAGAGAGAGAGAGAGATATGGAAGTACTAGAAGTGGAGAAAATGGAAACAGTAGGAGAGAGGGAATGAGAGAGATGTATGGGACTGCTAGAAGAGGAGAGAATGGAAACAGTAGAGGAGAGAGGTATGAGAATGCTAGAAGATGAGAGGATGGAAACAGTAGGAGAGACAGAATGAGAGAGGGATATGGAAGTGCTAGAAGTGGAGAAAATGGAAACAGTAGAAGAGAGGGAATGAAAGAGATGTATGGGAGTGCTAGAAGAGGAGAGAATGGAAACAGTAGGAGAGAGAGAGAGGTATGGGAATGCTAGAAGAGAGAATAGCAGTAGAGGAGAGGGAATGAGAGAGACCTATGGGAATGAAAGAAGAGGAGAGAAAAGAAACAATAGGAGAGAGGGAATGGTAAGAGGTATAATGTATGGCGACTCAATGATCCGTGGTGTTCAAGACAGGATGCATGAGGAGTGTTTGCCAGGACGAACAATAGAAAGGGTGGCTATGGCAATTAAGAGAGGTGAAAGGGTGGATGAGATGATTGTGATGGTAGGAACAAATGACTTGAGTGGTAATGTAAGTCAGGCAGCGAGAGATATGAGATTTTTGCTTGAGGCTGTATGGAAGAAGACAGAGAGAGGAAAATAGTGTGCGTGTTGCCTAGGTATGATAATGACGAGCTGAGCAGAAGAGCAGTAATATTGAATGACATAATAGCCAGAATGTGTGACAAGAGAGGACTTCCATATTGGTATATATGGATGCTTGGAGTGTGTTTGAGGAAAGAGAGGAATTGTGTGCAAGAGACCACTTACATTTGAATGAGGAAGGATGTAGGCATCTGGAGAGATTGCTGTTCTGAACGAGTCAGTGTGTCCCAGGGAGGATGATAGCAGGGGTGGCCTCTTGTGGGAATGGATCTTTGGGATAAGGGAGACAACATCAGGTAACACTGAGCCCAGTGGAGTCTATAGGGGATAATGCTGGGTATAGAAACAATAGCATTTATATGCTTTATACTAATGCCAGGAGTATCCGGAATAAGGGAGAGGAATTCGTGGCGCAGATAGCTTCAGCCTGGCCAAAAATTATTGGGATCACTGAGACTTGGTTGACAGAAGAGGATATAATAACAGGAATAGAAGTCGCAGGGTACAGCATTTTTCGGCAGGATAGCAGGGGAAAGTGTGGTGGTGGGGTACTGCTTATGATAAGTGACAACCTATGTCCTCTAAGAGTGGAGGTTTTAGAAGGCAGTGAGACAAATGATTTTGAGATCATATGATGTGAGGTAGAGGTGAGCAAGACAGGATATTTAGTGGGGTGTTGCTACAGACCCAGGAGCACAGAGGATGGGGACCAGGAGATGTTTAGACAGTTAAGTTTGGCAAGTGCAAGAAGAATGATTGTTAATGGAGATTTTAACTACAGTAGTATAAATTGGAGAGAGGAAGATTCGTGTAGCAATAGGGGAATGGAATTTCTAGAATTCTTGAGGGACAAATGTCTTAGGCAACATGTAACAGAGGGTTCAAGAGTTTTGGATTTGGTTATAACATCAGAAGAGTTGATAATAACTGAGATGACATCTCTCCCACCAGTTGGAGAGAGAGTGACCATATGGTTTTGATTTGGAAAATGAATAGACATACAGGAGTATCAAAGAGATGGGAACTTATGTGGAATTATAAAGCAGGTGATTATAATAGTCTTAGATGTCAACTTCGGGAAGTTTCATGAAGGGAGGAATTGGAAGTCCGGGATATCATTAGTGCATGGAAAATTGTGAAGGAATATTTGTTAGCAGCAATGGTAAGTTGTATACCACGAGTGAAGAAGAGAACACAATTTGGAATAATGTGGATTACAAACAATATTAAACAGGAATTGCATGCGAAAAAGAGGCTATGGAAGAGATATAAGAAGACAGGTGAAGAGAAGATGCATGAAGAATATAAGACACAGGCCAGAAGAGTGACTAGTGTGGTAAGGAAAGCGAAACTGGAATATGATAGGAGATTGGCCCTAAGATCCAAAGAAAATCCTAGGGAATTTTTTAGCTATGTGGCAAGTAAGACGAGAAATGACTGTAGAAGAATAATATTGTGGGATAAAAATGGGAATAGAGTGACTGATGCTGTATATAGAGTGAATAGAGGACATAGTGGAATTGTTCAATGAACACTTAACTGGAGTATTTCATCCTAGAGGAGTCAGTTTTAATGCTACAGGGATAGTGCAGGTTCAAGGTTTAGAGGTACAGGAGGAGAGTGTGTTTCAGATACTGAGTACTGTGGATGTCAGTAAAGCTTTGGGACTGGATGGCATTTCACCACGAGTTTTGAGAGAATGTGATAGGGAACTGAGAGTGGCTTTAACCTGGCTTTTCAATGAAAGTCTGGCTGCGGGAAAGGTGCTCAGTGAATGGAAGGAAGGTAAGATAGTGCCATTGCATAAGGGTGGTGACAGACTGGAAGTATCTAATTATAGGCCAGTTTGTGTGTCATCAGTAGTTGTTAAGATCTTGGAGGAAGTATTGAGGGACCGTATACAGCATTGGGCAGATGAGGGTAATGTTATCTGTGAGCGTCAACATGGATTTGTGAAAGGGCCCTCTTGTTTTAGCAATATGCTAGCCTTTTATAATAAAGTTACAAGAACATTAGATGAAGGAAAGGCATATACTGTAATTTTCTTAAACTTGGCAAAGGCATTTGACAGGGTCCCACATGATAAACTGATATTTAAGTTGCAGCACATGGGTCTGGATGTCAGATTAGTCAACTGGATTCAGGATTGGCTATCTGATGGGTATCAAAGAGTTGTGTATGGTGGAGCAGTTTCAAGGAGGCAGAGGGTTACAAGTGGGGTCCCACAGGCTCAGTACTAGGACCTATATTGTTTAACCTTTATATCAATGACATTGCAAGGGGATATTCAGTTGTTTGCGGATGATGCGAAGCTGGGAAGGATTATTAGTAATAGTGCAGATGTGGTAGTCCTGCAAGAGGATTTGAATATGTTAGTTAGATGGGCAAATGAATGGGGTGTCGGTTTAATGCAGCAAAATGTAAGATCTCGAGGTTTGGGAAACATCAATGGGATGCTGCATACTCTATGGGAGGAGTTATACTGGAGGAAGTAGGGAAGACAAGAGATCTGGGGTTGATGATTGATAGAAACCTGAAATTTAGGAGACATATTGCAAAGGTGGTGAAGGTAACACAGAGGATTGCTGCAATTATGAGAAGGACACTGATCTGCAGAGATACAAGGGTTATCATTCTGTAGTATAAGTCTCTGATCAGACCACACTTAGACTATTGTTCTCAGATTTGGTCCCCAGGATTTGAAGGGGATAAATTAACTGTGGAAAGGGTACAAAGACGGATGACAAAGATGGTTTCAGGACTGTACAATTTTGGTTATGAGGATCGGCTGTGGGAATGTGGACAGGTGATATGATTGAACTGATAGAAGGAGGAGAGGTGATATGATTGAGACTTTTAAACTGTTGAGAGGTGGTTACAGGGTTCACACTGCGGAATTCTTTCCCTTGGTTGAACAGCGGGAAGGAGTGATGACAAGAGACCATCCCTGAAAGTTACGAAAGGAAACTGTGAGCAAGAGGGTGAGGAGTGGTTTCTTTACATGGAAGGTGGTTGAACCGTGGAATGCATTGCCTGATGGAGTGGTGAGAGCGAGAACGGTCAATGAGTTTCAGGAGTGGTATGATAGACTTTGTGTTTCTTAGGGGTGACCTCCCCTCCATGAGTCTTGACAGACTTTATGTTCTTAGGAAGGACCTCCTACGATGAGTCTTTTGACTCCATGGATACGTGAATAATAATAATAAACAGTTCAGCAAAGAAAAAAAAAGCAAATGAGTTAGCAAAATAATTATTGAATTAATGACATAATTAGTGTCATTGAGTCATTGAAAGAAAATCAAAGCTGGCTAGATCCTCTAATATTTATTTATTGATTTATTTTGTGGGACTTCCACCCACAAAAGCCTCAGATACTAAGGATTACGGAAAGGAGGAAGTAGCTATATTGTTAAATACTAGACATAAAATATCTGAGTTTGATTTCCAATTTACTTGCTACTTCTGCCAGTTCTACTTCTTCTTATGTAAAAAAAAAACACTGGATTTTAAAAATAAAATTTCTGATCTTCATCTGAATGCTTCGAATATCATAGACTATGATAAACCGACTGAAGGAATGAAAGTTAGTGTAAATGATAGAAATGGAAATTGAACAAAAGCTAGTGAGACCCGAGAGAGTGAAAGAATGTAAGAAAAATATAAATGAGGAAACAGAAGAAATGTGCAGCAGAATGAGAGATAACTAGACTACGGGAGCAACAGAGAGTTAAATTGCTGGAATGCAAGATGATTTGAAGAAAGAGTTATTCAAAATAAAAAATGAAATGAGGAATATGCAGAGTGATATTTGATGTTTAGTGGAAACAAATGAAAGAGTCCAAAAGAATAGAATGAAAGAGAACAAGAGGTGATGAATGATTCAAGAATAGTAGTGTATGGAGATTCCATTGTTTGAGAATTAGTTAATGAGAGAGTCCATAAGGTCTGCTATCCAGGGTGAGAATGAGCAAGATAATTCATGCTTTGTACATGATGAGGAAATGAGCAAGAGAATTAGTAGTAATTGTGGGGGATAAATGATTTAAGTGGATATCAGAAGAATGTCAGGAGGTTATTGACGAGAGTGAAAGATAACTGTATAGTGGGAAAGTTTTTCATGGTGTCAAAGTATGACAATGATGAGTTGAGATGGAGAGATAGAATCATGAATGGTATGCTGGCAGAGCTGTGTGAGGAGAAGGGAATGCAGTTTGTGTATATGCCATGTATTTAAGGGAAGAATGAAATTATACAGATGTGATAGGCTGTATTTAAATGGATTTGGAGTGAGTGAACTGGAGAAACTTTTGCTAGATGAAAGTGCAGTGCATGATGCAAGCAAGAGATCAGAAGTAAGAGATGAAGTGAAGGATCAGGAGAAAGGTACGGAAGAAACTGAAGTGCTAGGCAGTGGAAATATTAGTAGTAGCGTGAGAGATGGAAAGAGAATGGAAATGCTAGAGGAACAAGGAAAAAATGGGATGGATGGATGGGGGAGCCCTCTTGGACAGAAAGACATGGCACAGGAAAAGTGGATGTAGTAGTGAATGTATGTATGAGGATAATCAGCATAGGAAAGGAATAATAGATCAGGATGTGAATGGGGTTAGTTTAGGACTGAGTGGATAAATGGGGTAAGTGGTTATGAAGCTGATAAAGGTGATTATGCAAAGCAAGTGTAGTGAGGAAATCACAACCAACAAGTGGATTAAGTAGGACTAGCTATATACCAAAAACGTGAACTTGTGTTTATTTAAAAATGTCAGGAGTATCAGAAATCAAGCATGAAATTGTGTCACTGATTGAGTTTATTCACTCCAGAATCATTGGAATAAGTGAAACATGGTTGAAGAAAGATTATATCATAACTGGAATTGAAATTATTATTATGTGACACCTCCAAGAAGTTCAAAGAATCATTGAGGGAAGGCATCTACTATACAACTTTCCATTTCCACCACTTAATTCACCAAACGTGTAGCAAGGCTTATGTGTTTGTTGTACATGTTTAATTTTGACGCTATATATCAGAACACGTCTGTGTGGTTAGCCTAGTGGCTGTGCTCTTTGCAACCATATGCCTAGGGAAGGAGTGTCCTAGGTTTGATTCCTGTCAATGACGTGAGAAGGTGAAGGATCTTCCTCAGCCATAGCCAAGTTAGCCAGTCTTGGGTGTGGACAGTAGTTTTTTCCCCAGTTTATCCTGTGGTTTTTTATCCCACAAAGTAGGCAAACTGGCCTTGAGAACTCAACACTATGGACATTGGATACACCAGGACGTAGGGCTGACCTCCTTATCCTGTGAACGGTTTGAGGCCCAATGATTAATAAACCCTCGACACTGCAAGGTAAAAGAAGGGAAAAGGAGAGATGAGATGAGATATCAGAACACAGAATTATAAGTAAACAATTATTTATTGACTTATTGCTGATATTTTTCTGGTGTTATAACCAGCATCTTCAGAGCACAAAAACAGTTTGTCACAGTATGCGAAACTACAACAACATGGTGTAACAAAGGGACTAGTTCAGCAAAAATTGTAGCAACACCACAAAGACTGAAGTCCTTTATCTAAAGGACTTTAGTCTTTGTCTTTAGTCGCCCTCTATCTAAAAAAAAAATTGTAGCAACAACACAAAGACTAAAGTCTTAAAAAAAAACAGAGGGAGAAAGAAGATACTAAGATGGAGAATTTGGAAGGAAGTGAGACAAATGATTTTGAGAGCGTATGGTGTGAGGTAGAGGTAGGCAAGACAGGATATTTAGTGGGGTGTTGCTACAGACCCAGGAGCACAGAGGATGGGGACCAGGAGATGTTTAGACAGCTAAGTTTGGCAAGTGCAAGAAGAATGATTGTTATGGGAGATTTTAACTTCAGTAGTATAAATTGGAGAGAGGAAGATTCGTGTAGCAATAGGGGAATGGAATTTCTAGAATTCTTGAGGGACAAATGTCTTAGGCAACATGTAACAGAGGGAACAAGAGGTTCAAAAATTTTGGATTTGGTTATAGCATCAGAAGAGTTGATAATAACTGAGTTGACGTCTCTCCCACCAGTTGGAGAGAGTGACCATATGGTGTTGACTTGGAAAATGAATAGACATGCAGGAGTATCAAAGAGACGGGAACTTATGTGGAATTATAAGGCAGGTGATTATAATAGTCTTAGACGTCAACTTCGGGAAGTTTCATGGAGGGAGGAATTGGAGGGCCGGGATATCACCATTGCGTGGGAAATTGTGAAAGAATATTTGTTATCAGCAGTGGTAAGTTGTTTACCACGAGTGAAGAAGAGGACGCAATTTGGAGTAAAGTGGATGACAAACAATATTAAACAGGAATTGCATGCGAAAAAGAGGCTATGGAAGAGATATAAGGAGATAGGTGAAGAGATGCATGAGGAATATAAGACACAGGCCAGAAGAGTGACTAGTGTGGTAAGGAAAGCGAAACTGGAATATGAGAGGAGATTGGCCCTAAGATCCAAAGAAAATCCTAGGGAATTTTTTAGCTATGTGGCTAGTAGGAGGAGAAATGACTGTGGAAGAATGATATTGTGGGATAAAAATGGGAATAGAGTGACTGATGCAGAGGACATAGTGGAATTGTTCAATGAACACTTTATTGGAGTATTTCATCCTAGAGGAGTCAGTTTTAATGCTAGATGGATAGGACTGATACGAGTTCTGGAGGTACAGGAGGAGAGTGTGTTTCAGATACTGAGTACTCTGGATGTCAGTAAAGCTGTGGGACTGGATGGTATTTCGCCATGAGTTTTGAGAGAATGTGCTAGGGAATTGACAGTACCTTTAACGTGGCTTTTCAATGAAAGTCTGGCTTTGGCAAAGGTGACCAGGGAATGGAAGGAAGGTAAGATAGTGCCATTGCATAAGGGTGGTAACAGACTGGAAGTGTCTAATTATAGGCCAGTCTGTGTGTCATCAGTAGTAGTTAAGATCTTGGAGAAAGTAGTGAGGGACCGTGTACAATGCTGGGCAGATGAGGGTAATGTTATCTGTGAGAATCAACATGGATTTGTGAAAGGACACTCTTGTTTTAGCAATATGCTAGCCTTTTATAATAAAGTTACAAGAACATTAGATGAAGGAAAGGCATATACTGCAATTTTCTTAGACTTGGCGAAGGCATTTGACAGGGTGCCACATGATAAGCTGATATTTAAATTGCAGCACATGGGTCTGGATGTCAGATTGGTCAGCTGGATTCAGGATTGGCTGTCTGATAGGTATCAGAGAGTTGTGTGTGGTGGAGCAGTTTCCAGGAGGCAGAGGGTTACAAGTGGGGTCCCACAGGGCTCAGTACTAGGACCTATATTGTTTAACCTTTATATCAGTGACATAGCCAGTGGATTGCAGGGGAATATTCAGTTGTTTGCAGATGATGCGAAGCTGGGAAGGATTATTAGTAATAGTGCAGATGTGGTAGCCCTGCAAGAGGATTTAAATAAGCTAGATATATGGGCAAATGAATGGGGTTGTCAGTTTAATGCAGCAAAATGTAAGGTCTTGAGGTTTGGGAAACATCGATGGGATGCTGCATACTCTATGGGAGGAGTTATACTGGAGGAAGTAGGGGAGACAAGAGATCTGGGGTTGATGATTGATAGAAACCTGAAGTTTAGGGGACATATTGCAAAGGTGGTGAAGGTAACACAGAGGATTGCTGCTATTATGAGAAGGACACTGACCTGCAGAGATAAGAGGGTTATCATTCCGTTGTATAAGTCTCTGATCAGACCACACTTAGGCTATTGTTCTCAGATTTGGTCCCCAGGATTTGAAGGGGATAAATTAACTGTGGAAAGGATACAAAGACGGATGACAAAGATGGTTTCAATACTGTACAAGGATAGTTATGAGGATCGGCTGAGAGAATGTGGACTGCAGAGTTTGGTGGATAGAAGAAGGAGAGGTGATATGATTGAGACTTTTAAACTGTTGAGAGGTGGTTACAGGGTTGACACTGGGGAGTTCTTTCGCTTGGTTGATCATCGGGAAGGAGTGATGACAAGAGGCCATCCCTGGAAGTTACGAAAGGAAACTGTGAGCAAGAGGGTAAGGAGTGGTTTCTTTGTGTGGAGGGTGGTTGAGCCGTGGAATGCATTGCCTGATGGAGTGGTGGGAGCGAGAACGGTCAGTGAGTTTAAAGAGTGGTATGATAGACTTTGTGTTTCTCAGGGGGGGGACCTCCCCTTAGTGAGTCTTGACAGACTTTGTCTCAGGAAGGACCTCCCTCGGAGAGTCTTTTGACTCCTTGGAGGCCTGAATAATAATAATAATAATAATAATCAGCAATAAGTCAATAAATAACTATTTACTTATAATTCTGTGTTCTGATATATACTGTCAAAATTAAACAACTTAATCCACCAATTATAGTGCACCACTGTCATCATCATTATCTACACCAATGCCATCTACTGCTCACTATCACCACTAATATTGTTTTGTCTGTAAATTGTGTATTTTCTCAAGGCCAATTTGTCTCTATGCAGGATGAAAAACCTAAGTTTGAAAAAACCAGCAGGATGAAAAAAACCCTGCTACCTCCATATGATATCGACTAACTCACCTTTACTTGAAAAAAAACCTATATAAAGATTCTCTCATCGTGAAGAGAATTGAACTTAAGCTTTTCCAATCAAGAGGTGCAATGTACCATATTATTATTATTATTTTTCAGGTCTCCATGGAGTCAGAAAGACTCATTGTTGGAGGTTCTTTCTAAGAAACACAAGTCTATCAAGACTCATCGAGGGAGGTCCCTCCTAGGAAACACAAAGTCTATCATACCACTCCTTAAATGCATTGACTGTTCTCGCTCTCACCACTCCATCAAGCAGTGCATTCCATGGTTCAACCATCCTCCATGCAAAGAAACCACTCCTCACCCTCTTTCTCACAGTTTCCTTTCATAACTTCCAGGGATGGTCCCTTGTCATGACTCCTTCCCGCTGTTCAACCAAGCGAAAGAACTCCCCAGTGTCAACCCTGTAACCACCTCTCAACAGTTTAAAAGTCTCAATCTCAAACAATATTTTTCCAATTGCATTATGGAAGCCCTAAATGGAAAGGTGTAGTGTTTTTTGTGGATAGAAAGGACAAGAAGCGGGGGGGGGGGGTGAGTGCAGCTGATGATAGCAAGTGACATGTCTACATAAGGTAGACATGAAAGAAGGAAATAGTGGGAATGGTTTTGAGGTAGTAGGATGTAAGGTGAAGGCTGACAGGAAGAAATATTTAGTTGGATACAGGCCAGGGAATGTAGAGGAAGGTGTTAACGAAATGTATAGGAAACATGTGTTAGTGAACAAGGGAAGGGTGATTATTATGGGCAATTTTAATTCTGGTAGTATAGATTGGAATGAAGAGATAACATTTAGGAATAAGGAAAATGAATTTCTCAAGCTCTTGAGACACAACTAGGCAGTATGTAAAAGTAGATGAGAATTGAGAGTTTTAGATACGAACATTTCATCAGATGTATTTGCGAGTGAGGTTTTGCACTTCCCTGCAGTTGACAAGAGTGATCATTAATTTATATATCTAGCCACCTGGGATGTGGCTAGATATATAAAGACTTCTGTGAAAAAATTATATATGTGAAGGAAGGGTGTAGATTATTATTATTATTATTATTATTATTATTATTATTATTATTATTATTATTATTATTATTATGTGTTATTATATGTAAACCAATATGTAAACCAAAAAAACATATTATATGTAAACCAATGTATGTAATGTAAATATCACATGTAAACAAATGTAAGTAATGTATCATATGTAAACAAATGAATGTAATGTATATAATAATTGTAACAAATGTATGTAATGTATATAATAACTGAACTGTAACAAATGTATGCAATGTAAAAAAAAAAAAAAAATTATTTTAAAAGTAAATCATGAGTTTACACCGTATGTTTGTGAAAATAAGGACACATAATATTCAGATTGCATATGTGTAAATACTGTTGTATAATCACACCTTTTCAAACTTGAAAAAAAAAAAAAAAACAGTAAACCACAACATGTAATATTATACAACTTATATAACTCTGAACAATATAATTGTAAATTATTATCCAGAGATAAAGAGGTTATTATTCCCCTATATAAAGCATTGATACTTCCACATTTGGATTACTGTGCTCAGGTCTGGTCACCTGGATTCCTTGGAGATGAGGAGGCTGTGGAGAGGGTTCAGAGAAGAGTGACCAAGTTGGTGAGTGATATAAAAAATGCTCCCTACGTTAATAGATTGAGAGCTTGTGGATTGCAGAGATTGGTTGATAGGCGAAGAAGAGGGGATATGATAGAAACATTCAAATTACTAAAAGGTTTTTATAGGATTGATGCAGGGGAAATGTTTCAGCTGTGTGATAGTGATGGAAGAACAAGAGGTCATCTCTGGAAATTAAAGAAGAGTGTGGTTAACAAAGGTGTCAGAACAAGGTTTTTTGCCTGGAGGGTGGTGAATGAGTGGAATTCATTGCCTGACTTAGTTGTGAGCTCTTCGTCTGTAAATGAATTCAAGAAGAGATATGACAGATATTGTTTTGCTAGTTTGGGTCTCCCGTGATGAGTCTACTGACTCCATGGAGATACCCGTAATAATAATAATAATTATTATTATGATTGTTATATAAAAAAAAAAACTGTTATCATCATTACTATTTAAATCTCATTATATGTAGCATAAAGTGCTGAACCTTGTAAAATAATATACTGAATAGATGATCATTGTACATATGTAAATATTTGAAAGAACAATAAAAAAAAAAAAAAAAGTTACACCTCCACAGAGTCCAAAGACTCGTCGAGGGAGAGTGTGCCAACAGCATCGAACAATTGATCCACTTCCAACTACTAACTGCGCTCAAACTTGCTTAACTTTTTGCGTGAGCCATTAATAGCAGAGACTCTACCAATCGACCAACCTTTGCTGGCAAGCTTAGAAGACAGCTTGGAGCTATAGCATTGAATGAGGAGTTCAGCTGTGAGGAAATAAATTCTGCTTGGGAACCGACAAAGAAATATATAACAATACATAAAAATATAACGGAAAAACTCACGTAGAAAAATTATTTAATGGTATAATTTTCGCCCGTGTGTCACAGGCATCTTCAGTACAATTAGGCACAAAAATTAAACATTAACTGACAATTTCAAAAAGCGCCACCTAAGTAGCTGGTGTAAGATAACTAAAAAGGTCAATAACTTTCCTTAAAAAAAAAAAAAAAAAAAAAAAAAATAATAATAATAATACAATAAAAAGTTAGGAAAGATTAGCTGATTTGTAAAGTACTATCTCCCATAAAGGGGATAGACGTAAGCCGTCGGATCTGTTTAAGTTAGGAGAATGAAGTAGAGTTTCACATGCTTCTTCATAAAGGCGTTCCATGAGAAACTGACTTTTGTGAAGAACTCTTGTCTTTTTCCAATGAACTCTGTGTCTAGTGAAGATGGCATGTTCTGCAAGTCCAGACTTTTCAGGTTTAAAGTATTCAATATAAGATTGGTGTTCTTCTAGCCGAATGGAGGCAGATCTTCCCGTTTGTCCGAAATAACATAATCCACAAGAGCACGGAATCTGGTAGACACCTGGATGATTGAGATGTGGAAGCTTGTCCTTTGGAGAAGCGAGAAAGGTGGAGATTTTTCTAAAAGGTCGAAAGGCAACAAAAATATTCAGTGGTTTTAAAATTTTTGCTATACGTTCACTGATGCCTTGTATATAAGGGATGGTAATGCGCGTTATTTCCTCTGTGTTTGAAGAGGGAGACATATTAAATCTACTCAAAGTTCTTTTAATGAAGCAATTCTTATAGCCATTAGATAGAAAGGAAGAAGTTATATATCGTATGTAAGGCATCAGTGAACGTATAGCAAAAATTTTAAAACCACTGAATATTTTTGTTGCCTTTCGACCTTTTAGAAAAATCTCCACCTTTCTCGCTTCTCCAAAGGACAAGCTTCCACATCTCAATCATCCAGGTGTCTACCAGATTCCGTGCTCTTGTGGATTATGTTATTTCGGACAAACGGGAAGATCTGCCTCCATTCGGCTAGAAGAACACCAATCTTATATTGAATACACGGATGTTAAAAGGGACGAAAGTGAGGCGGAAAGAAACGAAATTGAGAGAACGAATGAAAGTAGAAATGGCGTGGTGCAGAAACCGCAAGTAAAAAAAATCGAAAGAATGAATGATAGCGAAAAAAGAATGACTGATGGCGAAAGTTGGACGCATGTTGGAACGAAAGTACTAAACCAAAGAAAGATGAATGACAGTAAAAGTGAAAAGAATGATAGCGAAAGTTGGACGCATGTTAGTCCGAAAGTACGGAAACAAAGAAAGATATGTGAGAGTGAAAGTGAGAAGAATGACAGTGAAAGTTGGACGTATGTTGGACCGAAAGTACGGAAACAAAGAAGGATGAATGAGAGGGAAAGTGAGAAGAGAGGGTCGAGAGTTAGAAAGTTAGAAAGATTTAATGATAGAGTGAATGTGTCGCGAGGTTCAGAAGGTGAATTGGATTGGATGAAGCAAGAAATGAAATGGATGCGGAATGAAATTAAGAGAATGCAGGTCAAAACTATTAAAATAAATCATGATGGCATGAAAGAGTTAACAAAAGATGAGCGAGTGGCGTTGTATGGCGACTCCATTATTAAAGGTGTGCTAGAGGATAAAATGCACAAGGTATGTTTTCCAGGCGGTAAAATGAGTAGAGTGATTGAGGCATTGAACATGAGGCGGGAACGAGCAAAAGAGTTAATTGTATTAATTGGAACAAATGATTTGAGAGAGAACAAAGAGCATGTCAAAATGAATGTCAGGAGACTGCTTGGAAAGATAAAGGAGAATAGTGTGACAGGAAGGGTGGTCAGTGTGTTGCCTAGGTATGATTGTGGTGAAATGAGGCGGAGAGCAAGGATTATGAATGATATTCTGGCTGAAATGTGTGAGGAGATGGGAGTACAGTTTGTTAATGTGTGGAATGAGTTTGAGGGACGAAGTGAGCTGTATGGGAGCGATGGACTGCATTTGAGTGGTTATGGTGTGAGTCGCTTGGAGAGACTGCTGCTGGAAGGTAGAGAAGTGAATAGAGAGAATGAATCAGATCAAGAGGGGAGTGATGTGGAAGAGCAGGAGAGTAAGACAGGAGAGATTGAAGGAGTGGAAATGAATGTGGAAGTGAGTGGTATGAGTATAGATAATGAGAGAATGGGTGTGCAAGAGGAGCAGGGAAACGGGGAGGCTCAGGGTGGACAGGGATACACAGCGTGAGAAAGGTGGATGCTCCAAGAGGAGGTGAGAGAATGTGTAGGCAGGAAAGTAATGGGATGATCAGGGATCAAAAGGAAACAGATGGAATTGCAAAGGGTTCTAAAATGAAGAAGCAGAAAGGGAAATGGCCCCAGTCCAGCATGGAGAGATCACATCGAGTGAGTGGTATCAGTGGAACTAGCTGTAGATCCAGAAATGAGTCGTTGTGTTTGTATACCAATGCTAGAAGTATAAGAAACAAGGCAGATGAAATGGTTGCACTAATTGCGCCTGTGCACCCAGAGATTGTCGGAATAAGTGAGACATGGTTAGATGAGGATGACATCCTGACAGGAATAGAGATGGAAAGGTATGATGTGTTTCGTGAGGATAGAAGGGGTAAAAAGGGAGGGGGAGTGCTATTGATGATAGAGAAAGAGTTATGTCCATACAAGGTAGAGATGCAAGGGGGAAATGGGGCCAGTGGTTTTGAGGCAGTATGGTGTGAGATAGAGGTGAATAGAATCAAATACTTGGTGGGATGTTGTTATAGACCTGGTAATGTGGATGGTGGTGATAGTGAAATGTATAGTCAAATAAGCCAAGCAAATAAGAAAAGGGTGATCATTATGGGTGATTTTAATTATGGCAATATAGACTGGAATGAAGAGATAGCAACTGGAAGTAAAGAAAATGAGTTTCTTGAGTTTTTGAGGGATAACTACCTCAGACAGTATGTAACAGAGGGCACAAGAGGATTAAGGGTCTTGGATTTGGTCATCTCATCGGAGGATGTAATTATCAATGAGGTATCAAATCATCCACCAATTGGTGAAAGTGACCATGAGGTGATTACTTGGGTGGTTGCCAGCAGTGCAAGGACCCCTGTGAAAAAAGGGTATATGTGGAACTACAAGGGGGGTGATTATGAAGAGCTCAGGAGACAGCTTGCAGGTGTAGCATGGAATGAGGAGTTAGCTGGAAAAGAGATCAATGCAGCTTGGGGGATTTTCAAAAAATATTTAGTGGATGCAATGTCTAAATGTATACCACGGGTGAGAAGGTTAAATAAGTTAGGTGTGAGATGGATGAATAAAGAGATTAAGCATGCAATACAGAGAAAAAGGGCATTGTGGAGGCAGCATAAGAGAAGTGGAAGTAACTAATTTCATGAGTTCTACAAAGACCAGGCAAGGAGAGTGACTTGGTTGGTGAGAGTAGCTAAAGAGAGGTATGAACAGCAGTTAGCTAATGAAGCTAAAAAGAATCCTAGGGAGTTCTTTCGATATGTAGCCAGCAAAAGAAAGAATGATTATGGAAGGATGACATTGATTGGAGGAAATGGTATAAAGACAGCTGTTGCAGAATGTGTGGTGGAGATACTTAATGAGCAGTTCATAAAGATCTTTCAATCTTGTGAATGTGACTTCATGGAGAGATTAAGAGCAGTTGATGATGGGGAGGAGAGACTGACTGTAAGTGAGCAAGAGGTGTTTGGGGAGTTGAGTAAACTAGATGTAAATAAGGCTGTGGGACTTGATAATATATCACCACGTATTCTGAAGGAATGTGCCAGAGAGTTGACACCTGCCTTGACATATTTTTTTAATACGAGTCTTGCACTTGGTCAAGTCCCTAAAGAGTGGAAGGAGGGCAAGATTGTGCCACTTCATAAAGGAGGTGATCGAACTCAAGCATCAAACTATAGGCCTATCTGTGTGTCGGGTGTTGTGGTTAAGTTGTTGGAGAAGCTTGTGAGAGCTAGAATCCAGAGTTGGGTTGACAACAATGGTATAATCTTTGATGGACAGCATGGATTTGCTAAAGGGAGGTCGTGTTTTAGTAATCTACTTACTTATTACAATAAAGTGACTGCTTCCTTGGACAGAGGAGAAGGATACACAGTAATATACTTGGATTTCGCAAAAGCTTTTGATAGAGTGCCTCATGATAAGTTGACAGTCAAACTAGAGCAGATGGGGTTGGATATTAGATTAGTGCATTGGATTGGAGACTGGCTATCTGATAGGTATCAACAAGTTGTGTATGGGGGTGCAATATCCAGGAAAAGGAAAGTCACTAGTGGAGTGCCTCAGGGATCTGTTTTAGGGCCATTACTATTTAACTTGTATATTAATGATATTGGCGAAGATTTGGATGGAGATATTCAGTTGTTTGCAGATGATGCAAAGTTGGGAAGAACCATAAAGAGTAGTGAAGATGTTGTGGCCTTGCAAGAAGACTTGAATAAATTGAGTGATTGGGCAAGCAAATGGGGGTGTGAGTTCAATGTTGCAAAATGTAAGGTTTTAAAATTTGGAAAACAAAGATGGGATGCAGAATTTATGCTTGGTAAGAATATATTGTTGGAAGTAGAGGAAATAAGAGATCTGGGAGTGATAGTGGATAAAGATCTAAAATTTAGGGGTCACATCGCCAAAATTGTGAAGACAACACAAAGACTTCTGGGAATGATGAGGAGGACACTGACGTGTAGAAGTAGGGAGATTCTTGTTCCATTGTATAAGGCTTTGATTAGGCCACACATGGACTATTGTGCCCAGATTTGGTCACCTGGTTTTCAGAAGGATGAGGAGATGTTGGAAAGGGTCCAAAGGCGACTGACTAAGGTAGTTTCTGACCTCTGGAATGTCGAGTATGAGGAAAGATTGAAAAGATGTAATTTGCAGAGACTAGTGGAGAGAAGGAAGAGGGGAGATATGATAGAGACCTACAAGTTGGTAAGGGGTTGCTATAGGATCAATGGTGGAGAAGTTCTACAGCGAATAGTGGGAGATCAGGGGAGAACCAGAGGTCATCCCTGGAAACTGTATAAAGAGGGTATGAGTAGGGGAGTGAGAGGCAGGTTTTTTTCGTGCAGAGTTGTGAATGATTGGAATGCCTTGCCTGAGAGCGTGGTGTCTGCAAGGAGTTTGAATGTGTTTAAGACCCGGTATGATGAGATGTGTGTGAGATAAAAGGACCTCCTAGATGAGTCTTTGACTCCATGAGGTCTTGTTTAATAATAATAATAATAATTTAATAATAATACTTTAAACCTGAAAAGTCTGGACTTGCAGAACATGCCATCTTCACTAGACACAGAGTTCATTGGAAAAAGACAAGAGTTCTTCACAAAAGTCAGTTTCTCATGGAACGCCTTTATAAAGAAGCATGTGAAACTCTACTTCATTCTCCTAACTTAAACAGATCCGACGGCTTACGTCTATCCCCTTTATGGGAGATAGTACTTTACAAATCAGCTAATCTTTCCTAACTTTTTATTGTATTAATTTTTTTTTTTTTTTTTTTTTTTTTTTTTTTTTTAGGAAAGTTATTGACCTTTTTAGTTATCTTACACCAGCTACTTAGGTGGCGCTTTTTGGAATTGTCAGTTAATGTTTAATTTTTGTGCCTAATTGTACTGAAGATGCCTGTGACACACGGGCGAAAATTATACCATTAAATAATTTTTCTACGTGAGTTTTTCCGTTATATTTTTATGTATAGTTATGTCTACTCACGGTTTACCTCTTTTTAAAACTTATTGAAATATATAACAGCATCAATGTGGGAATGTATTTTGAAGTCAAAAGGCTGAATAAGGTAGGTGAAAATGGATGAATGAGGAGCTTAAGCATGAAATCCGTAAGAAAGTACTTTGAAGACAGTACAAGATGAATAATGGTAATAATTAGATACATGAAGAGTATAAAGAACAAGCCAGGAATGATTCAGTTAGTAAGGAAAACAAAAGTACAGTATGAGCAGAAATTTGCAGATCAGTTCAACAAGAGCCCTTGTGAGTTTTATTGATATGTGGCAAGTAGAAGGAAGAATTATTATGATAAGATCATTCTACTGTGACTAATTTATAAATTAGGCACAGTAAATACTATGTTTTTTCTTATACATACATACATACATACATACCTATAATAAAGTTTAATTTATAAATTAGGCACAGTAAGAGATTAACAACAATAAGTAATAATAAAATAGAACAGTTATAACAGCATATTGTAATAAAAGTTATCTACATGTGAATGGAATCTTAGCAACCTCAGCATACAATTATTTTTATTATTTATTTATTTTATGAAGTTGAGAATGTTCACCTTTTCACTTAAAAGGAAACACTTTATTGCTTTCTTTGGCATATCTGAACTGCCAGCATCACTACTCTTGTGTTTTGGAGGTCACTATTCAGTAAAATAAGAGTTACTTGAACATAATTACCAGCCTTGTACCTTCACATATATAATTTTTTTTACAGAAGTCTTTATATATCTAGCCACAACCCAGGTGATCACTTCATGATCACTACTCAGAATGGCATGCAATTTAAATCTTATGAATTGTTTATTTCTGGAATTTTCAATTTAATATTTTTGGACAGCTGCTAATTGACAAACGGGTGGGCAGCATAGATACGCTGGACAAAAGGATGATTCACGTCCCAGGCAGGAGTGCGAGATTTCGTCACATTACTCAGAACAGCATGCAATTTAAAACTTATAAATTGTTTATTTTCTAAAAGAGCCAAAAGGCTTCATTCCGGTGATGTAAAATTATACAAGATATGACAATTTAATTCCCGGAACACCACGTAGTGTCGCCCATGTGGTGATTTGGTTAGAATCATCTTTGTACATGTTTTAACTAATGCATGCATAAACCCCAAGCTGATAGAGCCATTTGCTTGTCGGCTATTACAAAAATTATAGAGACCTGGGTGAAAACTTTAGCGTAAAAATGTGATCAAAATTTGGATCAGCATGTTAGCATCAAATTTTGTGGGAAAATCGGCAAAACGGTTACCAAAATGTTAAAGCTGTTGAAAGTGGTATGTGGTGGTAATGCTCTGAAAAATCATTATCTTTGAATGGTATAGGAGATTCAAAGGTGGGAAAGATGTGGATGATGACTTCAGAAGTCAGCATCCAAAAACAAATGACAGACGCAAATGTGAACAGAGTGCAAGATTTGGTATGGTCTGACAGATGATTAAGTGTGTGATTAATGGCTGATGAATTGCAAATGAATCAAGAAACAGTCAGGGAATTTCCACTGAAGAATTGGGTATGCAAAAGATTTCTGCAAAGTTTGTGTCGCGAATTTTGACAGACGAAGAGAAACAGTGGCGGCCAAATGCCAGAGCATGCATTCGAAAACCCCGAGTTCGCCACATCTTAAAAAAGCATGCATGTCACATTCGCAGTTCAAGACCATACTGGTGGGTTTCTTTGATCACAAGGAAATAGTCCACTGTGAATTCACTGAACAGGGACAAACAGTCAACCAACAATGCTATTTAGAGTTGCTGAAAAGATTATGATCCTGACAGACAAAGAGAAGCAGTGGCGGCTTCAAGTTGCGACTGATCTTTCTGCAAATAAACATATGTTTCCAAGAGTATTTACGGGTGATGAAACTTGATGTTTCCAGTACGATCCTGAAACAAAATGCCAGAGCATGCATTGGAAAACTCTGAGTTCGCCATGTCTGAAAAAAGCATGCATGTCACATTCGCAGTTCAAGACCATACTGGTGTGTTTCTTTGATCACAAGGGGATAGTCCACTGTGAATTGTGAATTCACTGAACAGAGACAAACAGTCAACCAACAATGCTATTTAGAGGTGCTGAAAAGATTACGATATTCTTTTCGGAGAAAAAAACCTGAATTGTTGCCTGACAAGTGGATCATCCATGACAGCAATGCACCAAGCCATAGTGCACTCATCGTGAGAGAATTTCTGGCCAAAAAATCAATTACTGACTTAGGTCATCCTGCTTATTCACCCGACTTAGTTAACTGTGATTTCTGGTTCTTTCCAAAATTAAAGACCGCACTTAAAGGACAAAGATTTTCTGACATCGCTGATATCCAGCATAATGTGATTAAGGAACTCGAGAGTATTCCAAAAAAAAGTGTTCCAGGCCTGTTCCAAAAATGGTAACGCCATCTACACCCGTGTATAAATGCCCCAAAGGGAACTACTTTGAAGGCGACAGTAGCCACTGATGTATAGTTCCAAACATAATTTACAGATAGATTCTGGGAATTAGATTGTTACATATATGCAAAGTCAATATTAGATCTAACATTATTTCAAAGTTGAATGTTTGTAGAAACTATGAAAGTTTCGTAATTTGACCTGAGAGCTTACAAGAATACAATCATTGAGTGCAAGCTGAGTGGGGATGCCTAGAATTGTATTCTCGTAAGCTCTCAGGTCAACTTACGAAACTTTTAGTTTCTACGAATATTTGGCTTTGAAATAATGTTGGATCTAATATCCACTTTACTTATGTAATTATAAATTATTTATTTCTGGAATTTTTCATTTAATATTTTCGGAGGTTGACTGTGTATAACTGAAACCGCAGATAGTGAACCCACGGATAAAGGGGGACCTAGGGTATTGCAACAGCACAAATCCCAAAGAAATAAAAGGTAGGCAAAATAAAGGTGGTAATAAGGCTGTGGCTACAAATTATAGGCCACTCTGTATATCTGGAGTTGTCATTAAGGTTTTGGAGACATTAGTGAGAACTGGGATACAGAAATGGGTTGATATCAACCATATTCTGTGATTGTCAGCATGAGTTTGTTAAAGGGAATAATATACTTTCAAATACTTTTCAAAACTTGTATTTTTCAAATACCAGCTGTTAAATAAACTGAAATGGGTGGGATTGAATAACAGACTAGTGAGTTTGATAAATGACTGCCCATCAGATAGGTATCAGCAAGTTGTGTATGGGATCTAACAGATAAGCTTAGGCGTTGATGGTTATTCATGACTTATTTTTCATGGTATTAACAACACCACAAACACTTTTATCAACAAAGATGTTTTATTAATGCTAATATTTCGCTGATTTTCAACTCAGCATCATCAGAGCACAACACACATGTAAACGCGACAGTGAGTGAGTGAAACAATATAATTGCAAAAGACAAACGATCTAAAGTCCTATTTTTGGCACCCTCTAACGAAAAAAAAAAAAAAACAGCAGTTATCCAGGAGTTTTTCTTAGGATAACCGTATCCCAAATTTTTGGCAAATTAATGCAGCCATATTTGTTAAGGTTGGGAGAATTCTTCAAAGCCATTGCTGACTCAAAAAATAATCTTTCAGATCTATAACGACTCCTAAATAGCACATTCATTTTCCTCCATATAATCCTGTGTGAAGGAGTGTCCAAAGCGTGGTCTGCCAGTCCCAACTTGCCATAGTAATAGTAGCAAATGTATCTTTCATGTTCTTCCAGGCATATGTTCATTGATCTTCCTGTTTGCCCATAATAGGCCAAGTCACAGTCACATGGAACTTCATACACTCCAGGGTGTGCTAAAGGGTGAAGTTTATCCTTTGGCGAGCAGATCAGAGTTGCCAGCTTGACATGAGGTTTGAAGGTGGTGCGAAGGCCATGTTTCAATAATACTTTGGCTATCTTTTCCGATGTACCTCTGATATAGGGAATAGAAATGGTCATGTTGTATTCTTGTGTATTAGGGGAGGGCAGAGTAATGGGCCTATGTAGTATTTTATCTATTTTGTAGGGATTGTAGCCGTTGGCTAAGAACGTGTGGCACAGGTACTGGAGTTCAGTGGTCCAAGCTGTATCGTTAGAACAAATTTCTCTGGCTCTGTGTGTAAGTGTTTTTAAAATGCTGTACTGTTGGACTGGATGATGATGTGATTGTTTATGTAGGTATCTTCCTGTGTGTGTAGGCTTTCTGTAAATAGAAAAAGATAGTGATCCATCTGAAAGGTGAGTGACTAATGTGTCAAGAAATGGTAAACAGTTATTTGATTCTTTTTCTACTGTGAAGTGAATTTTGGGGTGTTGGCTGTTTAGGTAGGTGACAAAAGCATCCAAAGTGTCTTGTCCATGGGGCTAGATGGCAAACACATCATCTACATAGCGCAACCACACTTGTGGCTTGTATGTAGCTGTGGTAAGAACTTTGTTTTCAAAGTGTTCCATGTAAAAATTTGCTAACGGGGGAGAGAGGGGGGGACCCATAGCAGTACCATAGCTGCTGTTTTGCCCTTTCTATCGCACCATTCAACAACGCGATCTCACTCAATGCATCTATCTCATCTTTTTTATTCTCTGAGAAACCATTAATACTATCATTCACACTTTCTACATTCACACTCTCACAATTCTCATGTACAACCTTGCCATTTCTTGTCATATCCCTGTTTTCTTCATTCTGAAGTTTGACAAAAATATCACACTCATAATCCGAAATACACTTCAATTCCTCATTCTCCCTACATTTTCTACACACATTCAATCCTTTATTATCATCTAACCACACTCCGACTGCACTCCGCAAAGCGTACATTTCACAGCTAGTACACTGACTCATTTCTTTTATACTACTGTTCTTTGATAACGATGGCGAACCATCATTACTGGCCGCCATTTTCCTTCGTACAGGTGCCATAATTATTGCAATGTGTTTTATCAAATAATAAGTTATACACACCAAAAACAAAACTCAACCCTATTGAATGAGTTTAAAGTACAGTTTGATGGGGTTTGTGTGTAATAACATTTGCCTTGTGTAGTGAATCTTTTGTGGCTTTATGGAGGTCTAATGTTAATAATAATGTCATGATCAGCTTAGATATTGTATGTTGTTTACTAATATTCCTTTATCAGATACTGTTGAATTGCTTCAAGAAGAATTTCCTTCATATGTTGTTAAACTTTTGATTTTGTTATACATTCTCGTTATTTCTGCTTTAAAAATAAATATATCAACAAATCGAAGGAACAGCTGTATTCAGTCCTATTTCTCCTACCATTGTCAACTTTTGAAGTTGACAATGGTAGGAGAAATAGGACTGAATTTGCTTCAACTTCTGAGTTGAAGCAATTTTTTTTAAAAATTATATGCACTTCATCACAGAATCCAGTTTACCTTAGAAAAAGAAATAAATAATGAAATAGCCTTTTTTAGATCTTCTAATTCTTCGTCAACTAGATGGAAGCTTACAATTTTCAGTTGTTTGAAAGAATCATACAGCTGTTATATCCATGCTGAATTTTGTCACTATCCTAGTCAAAAGGATGGAACTATTAAGACTTTATTACAATTCACCATTTTATCAAATGGTTTAAGGATTCTTTCATTCAAAAAACTTAAGAGTTATGGCATTTTTGTCTCTTCCAAAAAGCAGAAATAGACTGGAGTAACAATTGTTATGTGGTACAATAAATGGAGAAAGTATGAAAGTGCAAAAAAAATGGAAATAAAGAGAAATTATTATATGTAGACTTGATGATAAGAGGTATACTAAATGATAAAATGACAAAAATGTTACCCAGGTCAAAGATTACGGATATTAGTGAAGCTGTTAGTTTGCAGAAGGGAGAAGTGAAAGCGAAGATTGTTTTGCCAAGAACAAATGATTTCAAAGGGGAGAAATATGCAGCAAGAGAGGATATGAAAGCATTGTTGATAGAAGCCAAAATGAAGAGTAAGGAAGTAAAAATTATGAGTTTTCTGACTTGGTATGGCAGAAATGAGAAGGGCCATGATTGCTAAAGAGTCAATATGAGATTGTGCAGGATGAACAGTGTGAAGTTTATGGATGTATGGGGTGAATTTGATGGAAGAAAGGACTTATATATATGCCTATGGATTACATTTGAATTTGATGTTTGTAGAAAGGATTTAGAGAGTTTGGACATGCAAAACTAGGAAAACAAGATATTAAGGTGGGGAGGATGCAATCAAGCATGGGTCTGGGCCACCCATGGGATGAATGAATGAATGTGAGTACAGAAATGATTATGCAATGCTTGTGATTTCACAAGTTTCAGATTCAATTGGATTGGTAATCATTACACAAGAGTAACTGTGGATCCAAGGGGATATTGAAATGCATGTACATGAATGCCAGAACTATCAGATATAAGAAAGAGGAGTTTTTGGCATTGGTCAGCTCAATTTAGCCAAAATTTATAGGCATCAGTGCAATCTGATTAATAGAAAAAGATAGTTATAGAGATAGACTATAAAAGGTATGCAACCAACATCAGAATTACTAAAGGACTTTATCCATTTCTATCATTAAAGCCACTCAGGACTTGCTGACCATGCTTTGGACACCCACCATAGAATATGCTGGAAGAAAGCCACTCTACTCCATCACGGCAAATATAAATAAAAAAGACTTTTTCCTTGAATCTGATTCTGCCTTAAAAAACTACCCTAACCTGAACAAATTTTGTTGCATGTAACTGTCCCAAATTTGGGAAGCTCTCATTCCTCTGCACACTTCAGCACAATTTAAGTCCACTAGAGGACACTATTCAGGACTTGAGGCCTACTCTCAATTGATATGCTTCATCTTCATTACTTAGTGTAGTGCCTTCATGCACATATCTTATTATATTTTGTTCCCTGACGATGGCAATTTGACTTTGTCAAAATATTGAAATTATTAATTACATTTTAGTTAATATATCAGTCTGTGTTTTAATTTCAAAAATACAGCTATGAATATTCAACATAGAAAGAAGCCTTACTAAAAGATTTATAAAGCTATGATTCACTTGCATCTTGACTACTGTGCACAGATTTTGTTACCAGGGTTACTTGGGGATCTGGAGGTGGTAAAGAGGATTCAAAGACGAGTGACAAAGCTGGTGAGCAGAATGCTCCTTATGAAGATAGGTTGAGGATGTGTGGGTTACAAAGTTTATTTGATAGTCGAAGAAGATAGAACATGATAGAAATTCATAAGACACTAAAGAGGTTTTATAAAATGAATGTAAAGGAAATTTTTCGATATATTATTATTATTATTATTAAAACAAGACCTCATGGAGTCAAAGACTCATCCAGGAGGTCCTTTTATCTTACACACACATCTCATCATACCTTCAAACTACTTGCAGACACCACGCTCTCAGGCAGGGCATTCCAATCACTCACAACTCTGCACGAAAAAAACCTGCCTCTCACTCCCTTACTCACACCCTCCTTATACAGTTTCCAGGGATGACCTCTGGTTCTCCCCTGATCTCCCACTATTCTCTGTAGAACTTCTCCACCATTGATCCTATAACAACCCCTTACCAACTTGTAGGTCTCTATCATATCTCCCCTCTTCCTTCTCTCCACGAGACTCTGCAAATTACATCTTTTCAATCTTTCCTCATACTCAACATTCCAGAGGTCAGAAACTACTTTAGTCATTCGCCTTTGGACCCTTTCCAACATCTCTTCATCCTTCTGAAAACCCGGTGACCAAATCTGGGGCACAATAGTCCAAGTGTGGCCTAATCAAAGCCTTATACATTGGAACAAGTATCTCCCTACTTCTACATGTCAGTGTCCTCCGCATCATTCCCAGAAGTCTTTGTGTTGTCTTCACAATTTTGGCGATGTGTCCCCTAAATTTTAGATCCTTATCCACTATCACCCCCAGATCTCTTATTTCCTCTACTTCCAACAATATATTCTCACCAAGCATAAATTCTGCATCCCATCTTTGTTTTCCAAATTTTAAAACCTTACATTTTGCAACATTGAACTCACATCCCCATTTGCTTGCCCAATCACTCAATTTATTCAAGTCTTCTTGCAAGGCCACAACATCTTCACTACTCTTTATGGTTCGTCCCAACTTTGCATCATCTGCAAACAACTGAATATCTCCATCCAAATCTTCACCAATATCATTAATATATAAGTTAAATAGTAATGGCCCTAAAACAGACCCCTGAGGCACTCCACTAGTGACTTTCCTTTTCTTGGATATTGCACCCCCATACACAACTTGTTGATACCTATCAGATAGCCAGTCTCCAATCCAATGCACTAATCTAATATCCAACCCCATCTGCTCTAGTTTGACTGTCAACTTATCGTGAGGTACTCTATCAAAAGCTTTTGTGAAATCCAAGTATGTTACTGTGTATCCTTCTCCTCTGTCCAAGGAAGCAGTCACTTTATTGTAATAAGTAAGTAGAAATATAAGAAATAATCAGAGAAGTAAAGGTAATCTGTGGAAGTTGTGTAGGAGTGTTAGTAATCATCATCATCATCATCATCAAATTCCTGCCATGTACCCTCAAGGGGTGTACAGGATTATGACAGTACTACATGAAAAAATTACATCATTACTAACTCCCTATCTACCATTTTCCTCAAAATCAGTCTGTTACTTGTCAAGACTCCAACATTATCAGATCTTATATTTCTATCATCTAAGGCACTTTGTACTGTATCAATCCACCTATATCTTGGTCTTCCTCTGGGTCGTTTTCCCGCCAACCTGGCAGAGAACACTTGTTTTGCTAATCTTTCCTCTCCCATTCTATTTAAGTGACCATACCATCTGAGATTAGCTCTGCTAATGCATTCCTGGATGCTGACAATGTCAAGTTCTTTCCTAATATCCTCATTTTTAATATGATATTGCCATTGATGCCATCTGTTCACGCCTCTAATCTTTCTCAGGACTCTCATATCTGCGGTCTCTAGTCTCTGGTCAAGTGTTTTACTTCTGACCCAGCTCTCAGATCCATAAGTTAAAATTGGTTTGAACACAGTCTTGTATACAGCTAATTTAGTGTTCCGACTAATTTCTTTCTTATTCCATATGAATTTATTCAATTGACTTCCCACGATACCAGCTTTGCTGATTCTGTTGTCTATTTCTATATTTAGTTTACCATCTTCAGTAAAAATTGTGCCTAAGTAGCTGAACTGTTTTACTTGTTCCACAGGTTCTCCATTCACAACACAGTTGACATTTTCAATGATTCTGCCTATTTTCATTGTCTTTGTCTTTTTATTGCTGACCTTCATACCATATCTATTACAACAGCTATTCAATTTAGTCAGAGAATCTTGCAGACTTGTAGCGGATTTATTTAGAAGTATAACATCATCCGCATAAAGCAAAGAGCTGACATTAACATCTCCAATTTTGATATCAGGTTTAATACCACATTCCTTCATAATGTGATCCATATAGATAATGAATAACAGAGGGGACAATGTACATCCTTGTCTCACACCAGATTTAACATTAAACCATCTTCCTGTACTTCCTTCAATTCTAACTGCTGACTCACAACTCAAATAAAGACTAAGTATTGCTTGATATAATGTCCCATTGACACCATATAGCTGCAGCGTATTGAATAGCTTCTCTCTTGGCACTTTGTCATATGCCTTTTCCAAATCGACAAAACTTAAATACAGATCTTTGTTATATTCCCATGCTTTCTCGACTATTTGTCGTAAAGTGAAGATCTGATCCTGACAGCCTCTATTTGGCCTGAATCCAGCTTGTTCTTCACCAAGCTTTTCTTCCACAATTCTTCTCAACCGTTTCTCAAGTATACTTGCATAGATCTTGCCAGGAACACTCAGTAGGGAAATACCTCTGTAATTCTCACATTCAGTTTTATTTCCCTTTTTATATATGGGTACTATGAGAGCTCTACTCCAATCATCGGGAATTCGTCCCTCTGTCCAGGCTTTCTGAACTATGCAGTGCAGCCACTGTAAGACTCTTATACCACCATACTTCAGCATTTTTGGTCGAATATCATCTACTCCTGCTGCCTTTCCACATTTCAAGCCTTTGATGGCTTTTTCTACTTCAAGTATGGATATGTATTCCTGACTGCATGCCTGGTCAGTGTTTTTTATCAGTGTGCTGTCATCACTGCTTGTTTCATTTAGCAGTTTTTCAAAGTAATTACTCCATACTTCAAGGATATCTTTTTCTCCTGTTTTCATTTCACCTTTATCATCTCTAATTCCTTTTACAGCACTCTTTCCTCCATTCCTAAGCTTCTTCAACAACCTCCAGAATATTTTGCCACCTTCTTGATATTTATTTTCTATATTCTTGCCAAAGTCCTCCCATGACTTTTGTTTAGCTAGTTTTACACACTGTTTAGCTTTCTTACATTTGTCTCTGTATTCTGTAAGAGTAAAAGCTGACTTATTTGCCAGGAACTTTTGATATGCTTTCTTCTTTTCCTTCACTGCCTCTTTAACTTCCTGTGTCCACCAGGGAGTTCTGATTTTTTTATCTTTGCACACAACCTCACCGCATGCCTCTCTGGCAGAATCAATCAATGTTTCCTTCAGAGTCTGCCACTGAATCTCCAAGGTTTGATTCCTGTTCTCAAACTCTTTCATTTTCTTTTCAATAATATTTCTGTATTTTAGTCTACAGTTCACATCTGAGAGCTGCTCAACTTTTATTCGCTTTAAAACTTTCTTACATGTTATTCTTTTCAATATGAAATTCAATTTTATCCTGCTCAAGACTAAATAGTGATCACTTCCAATTTCAAATCCTCTGTACACTCTGGTGTCCTGCACCAGGGAGAAAACATCACTATCAACAATAACATAGTCAATGAGACTTTTCTTATTCCTAGCCTCTTCTCTCCATGTGAATTTGTGCAGATTTTTATGTTGGAACATGGTGTTAGTAATAACCAGTCCATGTCCTGAGCAGAAATCCAACAGATATTTGCCATTATTATTAGCTTTGCTCTTTTCTCCAAATTTTCCCAAAATATTTTTGTATGTCTCACAGTCATTTCCTACTCTGCTATTTAGATCTCCAACAAGGACCAACTTTTCCTTTTTCATTGTGTCAGTTGCTTTTTCTAAAGCCTCAAAAAATTCCTCCACTTCTACCTTAGTAGAACCTTCTGTGGGACCATAGGCACAAATAAGTCTCATTGTCCAGTTCCCCATTCTCATATTTGCCCACATTACTCTACTTGAGACTGACTGCCATTCAAGAAGATTAGCCTCGTATTTTGTGTTGAATACTATGGCTACTCCTTCTTTTCCTTGATTGTCATTGCCTGAATATAACATTTTGTATTTATTGCTCAGAAAGATCTCACCAGTTTTGGTCTTTTTTGTTTCAGTCACCCCTATTATGTCGATCTGGTACTTATCTAATTCCTCAGCTAGCTCCATTTCTTTGCCATTCAGGCTTCTTACGTTGATAGTACCGATCTTTAACTCTGGTGATATTGAGTTGGGGTTTGTTTTCAGATTTGTTCCAGTAGCTGACTTTTCGCTGTTCGCCCTGGTTCCCTGGCGAAAACAACGGGGGCCTTGTTTAACCGGGCAACACCCCAGCCGGCATGAAATTTTGTCATGTTGTACCATCATTTTTTATTTTGGTTTAACCAATAAGAATACAATTTGGTCGGCTAAATCCCAAATTGCCAGCCCATCCTCGTTTGTTTAGTATCCAAGTAGATACCCAACAGGGTGCACCACGAGAAGGTGAGGATTGGACATTAGGTCAGAAGCCCTGGTCGGTTCTCCGCATTCCTTTAAAGGCTATGTGGAGGTCTCCTCTCAGTTATACAGCTTTGACCCTTAAGCACCCCGAGTGTTAGTAAGAGTATGCAAATTTTTAAGAGTATGAAAGAATTAGTCATGATTGCCTTGACAGTAAATGAGTTTAAGGAGAGGTATGATAGGTTTTGTGTGTGTGCAAACATTAGTGTGGGTCTCCCACAGTGACTCACCCGACTCCATGTAGATGCCATATTATAATAAGATGAGAGATCTGGGAGTGGTGGTAGAATTAGATTTTACAATGAGTTTGATAGATTGCCACATGATAATTTAATAGTTAAACTAGAACAGATGAAGTTGGATATTAGATTAGTGCATACATAACTTACTGATAGATGTCAGTAAGTTGTGTATGAGGGAGCAATATCCTAGAAGAGGAAAGTCACTGCTGGTGTGCCTCAGGAGTCTGTTTTAGGGCCATTGCTGTTTAGCCTGTGTGTTAATGATATTGGGTAAGATTTGAATGGGGATAATCAGTTGTTTTTAGATGATGTAAAGTTGGAGATAACTGTGAGAAGTAAAGCAGATGTTGTGATCTTACAAGTGAACTTGAAGAGACTGAGTGATTCAGCACAGAAGTGGAATTGACAGTTGAATGTCGCTAAAGTTTTAAATTTTGAAAAACAAAGTAAACAGAATAAATAGAAGCAGGAAATAAGAGATCTGGTTGTGATAGTGGATAGCGATCTAAAATTTAGAGAATTGTGAGGATATCACAATGAATTCTGGCAATGATGCAGAGGACACTGACTTCTAGAATTAGGGAGATTCTAGTTGCATTATATAAGGCCTTGATTAAGCCACATATGGACTACTGTGTACTGATTTGGTTACCTGGTTTTCAAAAGGTTTAAGAGGTACAGGAATGGGTCCAGAGGAGATTGGCTAAAGTGGTTTCTGGTTTCTGGAATGTTGAGTATGAAGAAAGATTGAGAAGATGCATTATACAGAATCTGTTGGATAGGAGAGGAAAGGTGATATGGTAGAGACATATAAGTTTGTAAAGGGTTCTTATCAGATTAATGTTGAAGAGGTTTTTCATAGGTGGGAGAAATAAGGTCATCACTGGAAGCTGTGTAAGAAGAGTGTGAGCAAAAGTGTGAGAAACAAGTTTTTTGTATCAAGAGTGGTGAATGATTGGAATTCCTGAGAGTGTAATGTCTGCAGAGAATATGAATGAATATCTTTAAAACATATGATGAATTGTATGTGTATGACAGGGAGGTTTGGGATAATAATAGTGTGCTATCATTATTCTTCTAACTATTATTACTCTTTCCAGATTTCACTCAGCTCTTCATTTATTATGCATCCTCTCATCTTCCAAATCTTTACACCCATATGAAGCTATCTGTGTTACCTTCCACCCTGGCCAATCCCTTTGAATCTACATACATGTGATATCCTCACAATTCTCTAAATTTTAGATCGCTATCCACTATCACAGCCAGATCTCTTATTTCCTGGCTTCTATTTACTCTGCTTACTTTGTTTTTCAAAATTTAAAACTTTATGTGGCATTCAACTGTCAATCCCACTTCTGTGCCAAATCACTCAGTCTCTTCAAGTTCACTTGTAAGGTCACAACATTTGCCGGCCTGGTTGGTCGAGTGGGTAGTGTGTCCGCTTTCCAGCCAAAAGTCTGCGTGTTCGAATCCCACACTGGGCATGCATGTTTGTGATTGTCTGTGAAAATGCTAGTGGTGGTGGTCGGCGGTAGATGGCGTTGGTATAGATGATGAAGGCAGTTGCGATTGGTGGAGATGGAGAGATGTAGAGTGGGTGCCCTCCCTCAATGAGTCTTCGGACTCCATGGAGGTGTTAAGTAATAAAAAGTAGTATACAAACATCACACTCCTCATAACTCCATTCATTCTTCTCTCACTGACACAATCTTCACTCTTTCCTATCCCAACTGCTTCTTGTTCTCATGCTTTCATCTCCTTAACTCAATCTTCAAGATGCGTTTTTCTTAGCACTTTTGTTTTTCCTCTCAATGCATCCTCCTTTCACCAAACATTCACCCATGCAATCAAGGCTATCTGTCAGAACCTCTTCCTAAACCATAATATCACATGTTATTAAGTAATGTGCAAAACATCATATATTAAAGTTGCTTAATTTTCATTTCATATGTTATAAAGAATATTCTTATTTGTGAGTTCATAAGAGACCTTATTCTGAATATGTCTATAGTTATGTAGCTGAGCTATATGATTATCATTATTCAAGCAACCCACGTTAGCTGGCTTCTCTAAACACACATTGCGGAATAACCATACAGAGTGTTGTAAGAAGTGTTTTTTGTTTTTATTTGGTAATTTGTATTTTACTAAAAACCTTCAGTGATTTAATTTAATTTTTTTTGTCTTACAGAACTTATCATTCAATGTGATCATCCACCATGTGACATCAATAGATTGCCAGCCTATGTACGATGGTGGGATATTCATATCTGTTCTTGGGCAGCAAAGGGTAAAAATCTTACATGTTTTAAATATTTAATTCCAATTTAGAATAGTGAAATTTTTGCCATATTTAATAGAATTTTAGGATTTTTAAGTTTGATTTTATCCGTTATTTAACAAGTGCACTGAAATATCTTTGAACATTATTATTATTCAGGTCCTCCATGGAGTTACATAGTTCATTGCAGAAAACCTATCTTAGACAACACAAAGTCTATCATACCATTCCTTAAACTCATTCATTATTCGCAGTTTCACCACCCTCTCATGCAGTGCCTTCCACAGTCCATCCATCCTCCATACAAAAGCTACTTCTCACCCTCTTATTTGCAACTTCCAGGAATGGCCCCTTGTTCTACCACAGGAAGATCATTCCAGTGTCATTTCTAGCTCCTTCTTAACAGTTAAATTGTCTCAGTCATCATCTCTTCTTATTCTGTCCACCAAACTGTGTAATCTGCATGCCCATATTCTATCCTCATAACTGACCTTTTACAGTTCTGATATCATATTTTGATTCTCCTCTGTACCTGCCCCAAAGTTAATTTATCTGCTTCAAAACCTGCTGGCCAGATCTCAGTGCAGTAATCCAGATGTAGTCTTTTCAGGGCTTTATGTAATGGGGATCAGAACTTTGTTATCTCTACTAGTCAGTATCTTTTTAAGTATTGCAGTGATCCTCTGGATTACCTTCAACATCTTTGTGATATCGTCAATTTTCTACTGATCATTACTCCAGATTTCTTGCTTCCTCCACTTCATCAATAGTCTTGATAGCACAAAAGAACAATGGAATATTGTATCATTTCATTGGCAAAGACCTGAGTTTGTTCTTGTCATGATGAGAGAAATTTTTATATGGACTTTTTTCAACTTTGCTCATCAGTTGTAATTATTGGAGAAAACAGTACAGGGAAGACTCTTCTGAAGAGCAGAGTGTAGGAAATGAAGGAGGAGTATGAGAAGTTAATCTTCCCTATATTGTTTTCTCAAATAATTACAACTCTCATCTCATCAAGCACATCAATAAATTCCTTTCTTATTTCTCACCATTTGCTCCCACATGATATTCACTCACATAGTCAAAGGTCTTGGGACTACCTCTCATGTGTCGGGCTGACATTTAAAAAATAACAATAATAATAATGAATGCAAGTTAACTGATCTCATAGATTAGAGACATGGTTTTTACGTGGCATATCAAATGGAGAGAACACTTGAAATCTATTACTTCATTTTACTTTTTAAGAAGAGAAATATTATAATATATTGTATCTGTTGAAGGAAATGTTTCTAGAACTGTCTTTGCACATTATCAAAAATTGTGGAGACAACTACCATGTTAGAGCAAAACTTTAGTTTAATATAAACCAAAATGAATACTCAACGTTTCGACCTTCATATCAAGGTCATCATCACATATATATATACACAAAGAAACAAGCTGCACTACAATCTACATGGTTTGCTAAAGTTACTGACCAACCATTATAATAATTATTGGCCTGACCTCTGGTGAGGAAAAAAAAAACCTTTACTACATCAAAGCTAGAGTCCAATTATTATTTATTAGGTTACAAAAATTGGGCTGAAGAGCAACATGTTTATATATATATATATATATATAAACTATGCTAAGTATACATATAAATTCCAACCAACTAGTATAGAATAGTTTTCAATAAAAGCTGAAAATTGCTTCAAGTATTAAAGTATGCTGGAAACTGGGCATACTAATTTTTATGCCACCATTATTGTTGAGATTAGGGATAGTTAATCAGAATTTCACAGGCTTCTTTAAATTTTCGTTCATACCAGGTTTTTATATGATGTAAAGAGCAGGTACTTGAGAGGCCTGCTTCACCAAAATTGTTATATTTAATGTGTCTTTTGTGTTATTTTTTATGTATAGGGATTGTACATCCAGTTTCACCAATATAAGGTAAGTAGATGCAATAGATGCAATAAACTCCGGGATGTGCCGGATGGAAGGAGAGGATCCTAGAGGAATTGAATATGTTTTTTTAATTTTATAGGTGGTTTAAAAGTGGCATTAAGATTATAATGGTGTAGGATTCTATTGATTTTTTTCTGATAACCCTTTAATGTAAGGGATAGCTATCATTTTAATGTAAAGTTTTTACCGAAGTGTTATGAAGAACTTTATTAATAGTATTTTTGTTATAGCCATTATTTATAAATGTATTGCTAATAATCTTTAATTCTTGTTTAAGAGCTTGTTCATTATAGCAAATTGTTATAGCTCTGTTTTTAAGGGTGTTAATGACTCCAAATTTTTGCAAAAGGTGGTGATATTAGTTAGCATGTATATATTGGCCAGTATGTGTCAGTTTGTGGTAAACCATGAAGGATAGACTACCTAAGGGAAGATGTGTGACCAGTGTATCCAGGAACTGGAGCGAGTTCTGATTTTCAATTTTAACAGTAAATAATATGTGCTCATGTTGTCTGTTCAGGTAGCTAAAGAATGTTTAAAGTTTGTCGACTGTGTGGCCAGATAACAAAAACTAATCCACACTGTAGGTTTTCGAGTAAAGGAATCAAGAGCACCTTGCTCAAAATTTTATATACAATTCCTATACATAAAAAAGAACACAAAAGACACATTAAATATAACAATTTTGGCCAAACGGGCCTCTCAGATCATGCTCTCAATGCCCTACACCAAATTGATTGGAAAAGTACCTGCTCTTTACATCATACAAAATCCTGGTATGAACAAAAATTTAAAGAAGCCTGTGAAATTCTGATCAACTGCCCTAATCTCAACAATAATGGTGGCATAAAAATTCCAAGAATTTGAATGGCACATATTCAGCCTATTTGGTTTCCAGCATACTCTGACTTTAGGCTTTAAGCAATTTTCAGCTTTTATTGGAAAGTATTCCATACCAGTTGGTTGGAATTTACATGTATACTTACATAGTTTTATATATAAAATGTTGCTCTCTAGCCCAAATTAATTTTCTAACCTAATAGATAATAATAATAATAATAATAATAGGACTCTAGCTTTGATGTATTATTATTCCTATTATTGTTATTATTATTATTCAGGCTTCCATGGAGTCAAAAGACTCATCGTGGGAGGTCCTTCCTAAGAAACACAAAGTCTATCAAGCCTCATCAAGGTTCACGAGGTAAAGGTTTGTTTTCTTGTCGTAGTTTATAATGTCGCGTATTAGGCTTAGGTTTAAGTGTGTGCTTCTGTTTGGTAATCAAACCACTCGTTTGGTTTGATTGTATTATAAGTGGCATTGTGTTTTTTAGTCTGTTATCTAATATTTTCATGAAGATTTTATAATCGCTGTTTATGAGTGTTATTGGTCTCCAGCTGCTGACCTCATTTTTGTTGTTGTCTTGTTTCGGTATAAAAATTGTCACGCCGTTTTTAAAATCAGCGTATATTTCATTCGTGTCAAGGAAGTTGTTGAATAGCTCTGTTAGTGTTGGTCCCTGTATGTGGAGAAAGGTCTTATAGAATTCGATGGGAATTCCATCTATTCTCGGTGTCTTTTTGTTGTTGAAGGATTTAATCGCTTCAGAGCATTTGTGTAATGTGATGCGTTTGGCTTGGTACATTTGGTGGTGTTCTGGTGCCTGCGGTAAATTATTGCATTCCCATGTTGATGGTTCTTGATTTTCAGTGATTTCTTGTGTGAATAAGTTTGTGTAGTGTTCCTGAAAGATCTGTGCTATTTCTTCGGTAGTTTCAACAATCTTTTCATTTTCGTTCTTTATATTTCTTATAAGGTTGGTGGAGTGTTTGTTGTTCAGCCTTTCGTAAAATGCTGCGTTGTCTGTTTCTTGGAGAAGCCATTTGGCTCTGATTCTCCATTTAAATTTTTTGGTTTCCTCTATGTCTAGTGCCCTGATGTCTTTTTGTATTTTCTTGATTGTGCGGTGGTTCAGTGACCCTGGTGGGGTGTGTCATGAAAATTGTGTCAGTTCCCGATATAACTTTCTTCTTTTTTCTTTTTGTTCAGTTGCCTTGTGTTTTGCTGTGTTTCGGAAGAAATCCGCAGTGAGGGGTTTCATGTCGGCCCACCACTTTTGGATTTCTTCCTGTTCTGTGTGTTTTTCATGCCATATTGTTTCGTATTTAGTTTTTATATCCAAGTCCTGGAGGAGGCTGGTGTTCATTTTCCAGTAACCTGGTCCTGTTTCCATGCCCCCTACCAAAGGTATTTTGGCTTCGACCATCTTGTGGTCGGATACGTGTTCAGTGATGTTCATGTTGATGTGTTGTATGTTTCCATCTCCCGTTGCTAGGGCTGTAGTTGTGTAGTCGCGATAAGAAGGTGTGTCGTTCTGCTTCCCTGTTTGGTGCGTATATATTTACAATTTTGTATGTAATGTTGTCGATTGTCCAGTCAATTGTGATTATTCTTCCCTCTATGTCTCTGCGTATGTTTGTGATGTGTCCTGTTATAGGAGTTTTGCTGTATGAGCAGGAATTATATGTTTCTTTGTTGCATTGTTGTGATTATTAATTCCTGCTTGTTGGTGTTTTTGAAACCCTGTACATTCAATGTTGCTATGTTGATCGTTGCTGCCATGTTGGTTATTTAGTGTGATCGTATGTCAATATTGAATCTTCCCAGGCGTTGCGTACTGCTGTTACCATGTTTCGGTGTAAGTTTACACCCAAAAATTGGCATGCCTTGTTGATGTCATCCTCTAAGGATAAGTGTTCCAATGGGATGATTTGTTTTCCCCATTCGAGAAAGGGTCGACATGGAACATCATTTTCGATCGGATATGTTAAGTGTGGTACACCAGATTTTGTTTTTGCGTTTTTAAAGGCTTCATCTCTGAGTTGAAAAACAATTTGTTTTTTCACAATAACTTCTGGTGTTGTATTTTTTTTGTTTTCGTGATCGTGAATGCGTAGTTTGTGTGTCTGTGTCTGATTGCACAGCTATTGGGATTTTAGTTCCCTTTTGTTGTGGCTCTTGTGTTTCTTTTGCTGCTACTTCCAGAGTGTTGCTTCTCAGGTGAATTTTCCTCTGTTTCTACAGCTTCTATGGTTACTGGTGGTTTCTCATTCATGGTTTTTTCCATTTTCCTTCGGGGACATGCTGTACTAAGATGGTCTTTCGAACTACACCGTGTGCACTGCAATGCTACCCCGGCGTAGCTCATGACCAGTTTCCAGCCAGCCACTACTAATATATTAAGGACTGGTGTTTCCATAGTCATGGAAATAATCATATTCCCAATTAATATGCTTGGAAAGTCTTTGACAGTTTGTCTGGTTATGCTGATCTCTTTTCCATAGATACTAAGCGCTTCCTTGATCCACAGATCTTGAAGCTCTGTGGGTACTCTTTGGACACGAATGATTTTCCGTGGCAGTCCCACTGTGTTGGAAATGATTTTTTGCCCATTGAAATCAAATCCTTCGAGAAGGGTATCTCTTGATTTGCAGCTTTTCATTGTTATTTGGAACCTATTTCCCGGGAAGTAGGTTATCCAAATCACTTCCTTTTCATCAACTGATTCGTCTTGAAGAATTTGAAACTAGATTGTGTTAGGGCGGGTAAACAATGGTGGGGCCATATTTTGTTATGGGTGTCTTAACCCTAAAATACTAGGTGCTGTGGGTGTTCCTGTTCTGTGTTGGGGGAGGGAATGTAGTGTTCCCCACCAAAAAATTAATAAAAGAGTAAAAGTCTCACCATAGGTTCCTCTTCTTTTACTGGAACAGGGTCAGGAAATATCTTCAGCACGTATGTATCCTCGAGCAGGACAGATGCTACCCTTTAACGAGGATCAGGCAGTCCGGTCTGGACTGGAACCCTGGAGCTGGCAAACTCTTCAAGAACAGATGCTACTATCTCGATTAGCCTCGGAGCTCTCCCTGGGGGCCGCGACGACGAAAAGCGTATTCCGAAAAATCACAGATACTACACTTTGATCTTAGCCAAAAGGCCGAGAAGCGATGGCGGTCATTGGTCAGAAAAAAGGGGGTCCTCGCCAGGGATGACCGCACGTTTGGGGTGTGGTCTCCTTTCGTCAGAAAACATCAGGCCTCACCTCCAGAAGACAGTTCTTTTGTTGCTCTGATCAGTAGAGGAAGCAGGCTCAACCCGGGTCCGAAAGTTGCCCGCATTGCGTGGAAGCCTGTGGCTTCTTTCGTTGCTCTGACCTGTAGAGGTAGTGATGCACATGAAGCCCTTCTTATTAGAAGGTTAGCTTCTAGTAGCCATTCGTTCAGGAACAGATGCTATATCTATAGCAAAATACCACTTTTGCGGACACCAAATCAACCCTCATGACACTTCCTCCCACTCCTTATCGTTTTCCCATCCAGCAGAGGAAGTGGGCTCAACCCAAGTCCTAAATTTCCCCACACGTTTTTCAATGAAAAGGCTCTCTGATCAGTACAGGAATCGACCCGGGTCCTAACATTCCACCCACATGGAAGCCTGCGGCTTCTAAAGTTGCTCTGATCTGTAGATGTGGGGGGGGGGGTTTGCAATAGAAGCCCTTCTTATTAGAAGCCAACAGATATCACTTTCTTGGAAGAAACACTAGTCATCACCTGCAGAATACGGTTCATTGCTGTGTTAGTAGGGGAAGCGGGCTCGACCCAGGTCCTAAAGCTCCAAACACGCGTTTGGCGATCAAAAGGCTCTCTGATCAGTAGAGGAAGTGGGCTGGGTCCTAACGTTCCACTCGCATGGAAGCCTGCAGCTTCTAAAGTTGCTCTGATCTGTAGAGGTGGTGATGCAAGTGAAGCCATCCTTATTAGAAGCCAACAGATATTACACTACAGCAAAACAGTGACTATACAATTGCAATAGAAGCTCTTCTTGTTAGAAGCCATTCGTTCATGAACACATATTACACTAGAGAAAAAGAAGAAAAAATCCCCTTGCAATCCACGGACAATGTCATTGATATAAAGGTTAAACAATATAGGTTTAACCTTTATATGGAAACTGTGGAACCCCACTTGTAACTTTCTGCCTCTTTGACATTGCTCCACCATACACAACTCTCTGATACCTATCAGACAGCCAATCCGGAATCCAGTTGACCAATCTGACATCCAGACCTATGTGCTGCAACTTAAATATCAGCTTATCATGTGGCACCCTATCAAATGCCTTTGCTAAGTCTAGGAAAATGGCAGTATATGCCTTTCCCTCATCGTAACTTTTAACTTGCTCTTGTAACTTTATCATAAAAAGCTAGCATATTGCTAAAACAAAGAGCACCCCTTCACAAATCCATGTTGACTCTCACTGATAACATTACCCTCATCTGCCCAATGCTGTATATGGTCCCTCACTACTTTCTCCAAGATCTTGCTAACTATTGATGACACACAAACTGGCCTATAATTAGGCACTTCCAGTCTGCTACTACCCTTATGCAATGGCACTATCTTACCTTCCTTCCATTCCATGGGCACCTTTCCCGCAGCCAGACTTTAGCTGAAGTAACTAGAACAGGATTAAGTATGAGAGAGAGTCTCTGGTGACTGATGAAGTAATAAATAGTATGGAAGTGATTGGGAGGCAACAGAATGAAAGTACGAGGTCTAGAAGAAACGAGATGTCGTGAGAGTGAGGGAGTAAGTAAAAGAGCATTGAGTAATGAAACTGGGAGAGTCATGCTGAATAGCGTAGAATAGGGTTTCTCAAACTGTGTTCCACAGAACACTGGTGTTCCATGGAAGGTGAATGGGTGTTCCACGAGAAGTTCTGGAATTTGTCATTTTAGTTTTCTAAGCTTTCGTGAATAAATATTTTATTATTATTATTATTATTACCCCAAGACCTCATGGAGTCAAAGACTCATCTGGGAGGTCCTTTTATCACACACACACACATCTCATCATACCGAGCCTTAAACACACTCAAACTCCTTGCAGACACCACACTCTCAGGCAAGGCATTCCAATCATTCACAACTCTTATAGTGGAGTATAGTATAATTTTATAGTAGAAATATTCTGAGGAGAATGATATTCGTGAATATGTCGAAAAGTTCAGACCCAGAACGCCTAATAATATCTGTGTATCGTTAATTTTCACACATCGAAACCTTTCAATATTTGGGAAATTGAATACCGCTGTTTATAATGGGTCATAAAAATTGCCTGCAAGCGGATTATAACAATGGTGGGATATCATCTGTTCTCAAAACTGAACGAAATAACACCTGTGTTGCAAATTTAGTGACCAATCAGCAAGGAAGTATAAAGAAAATTTTTCCACTGAAATTGAAGATCAAGGTAGTCCGTATCTGGTTCTCAGATCTGGTAATACTGAATACTTTCTTCGCAAGTTCGTATTGCAGTGTGTAAGTGCTTGTTCTGAAACCGGATTGCTGTGATTTTTTTAAAAGTAATAGAAATACAGATTTAAATTCTAATATGAATAAGAGACAAGGCACTTTGTTTAATTTTGGTATTAAGAAATCTCTTATTGAAGTGTTTGTGATGGAACAGATAGTGAGTCATCCACCTCAAGCCTACAAAGCTCTCCAGGATGTACAAAAGGAGGGGAAAAACTATCAGCACACAGGAGAAAAAGTCTGCTTTCACTCGTAAGTACTTATAATAATATTATTAATATATTCGATGATCAGAATAGGATATGTCAATGAAAATCGGCACAAATTAATTTAATGATGGTTTATTGATGCTTTAATTAAATCAATTAAAGTAATTAACATCATCAATTAAATTACATTTTAATTGATGTTTAATTAATTATCAATTATTAATTAATAATAATCAGCTAAATTACCAATTAATTAATACATTACAAAATAACCAAGGTGTTCCATGAAAATTTCAGGAGTTGTGAAGTGTTCCGTCGTAGAAAAAAGTGTGAGAAAGTGTGGCTTAGAAAATGAGGTCATGAGTGACGCTTGTTTGGACTCGAATAAAGTTATGAGTGATAAAATATATGGTGATGCTATGATTAAGAGTATGGAGAGCGGTATGCCTGAGGAATTCTTGGCTGGTGGAACAATGCATAGAGTGGCTTTAGCAATAAAGAGAGGGCATGATGCAGAAAAGATGATGGTTATGGCTACAAATGATCTGAGTGGTAGTATAAATCAGGTAGCAAAAGATTTAAGAACATTGTTAGATATCGTGAAGAAGAAAAGTGTCAATGGGAGAATAGTATGTGTACTGCCACGTTTTGACAATTACGATTAAGTAGACGAGTGATGATAATGAATGATGTCATTGTAAGAATGTGCAAAAAAGAGCTCTGGAATTTGTTGATGTCTTGAGTGTTTGAAGGAAAAAGACAGCTGTATGCAAGAGATGGATTGCATCTGAACATGGAAGGTCATAAGCGATTGAAGAAGTTACTGTTTTCAACAAGTTGAAGTAATTGGGCAGGGAAACTATAATTGAAAAGGTTGAGTGTAAGAGGGAGAAACTTAAGCAGTGATTGTATATTTGTTGATCCTTATTCACAGAATAAATTGCAGAATAGAGTGGATAAAAATCAGCATGGGACTACTGTAATTAGTGACATGTATATCGGTTCTAAAGCTGGTACAAAAACTAAAGGGAATCTGCAATTTTTGTATACCAATGCAAGAAGCATTCGAAATAAGAGGGAAGAATTTTTGGCATTAGTCAGTGCAATCTCACCAAAACTTGTAGGCATTAGTGAAACTTGGCTGTCAGCAGAAGATGTGATCACTGGAATTGAATATGATGGGTACAGTATTTTCAAGGAGGATAGAGAAGATAGAACAGGGGGGAGGAGTACTGTTGATGGTAGCTGATGAGTTGCAGCTAAAGAAAGTAGTATATCAAGATGATAGACATGTGAATGATAGTTCATAATATAATAAATTTAGTTTAATCATTTATCCAAGTGTGAGCAAATAAAGTTTGCACCTGAAAGTATCAGGACTGGGGTAAGGTTGTACAACACTGGACAACTCATTGTAAAGGTGGAGCAAGCTTACATCACTCCTATCTCAGTATGTCCCATAATGCAAAACACATCTCCTTGCAGATATGTATAATGTTAGGCATTAAGGCAATGGCCACTACCCAGGCTAGTTTCGACCTTTATTGAGGTCTCTTCAGTGGGAGCCAGGCCCAGATGTGGAGATACCAGTCCTTATAGTCCTTATAAGGACTGGCTTAAAGGGGCGAAGCAAGAATGCTTTTTATCTTCCCAGTTATCTGTAGAGGACATGAAGCTATTAAAGCTCTGATCATGGCAGGAGGATAACAGCAATAGCCGAGCCTCAGTTAGGACTTCATTGGCTACAGCATTGCCATCCATTACCCTCCAAGGGTATTAATCACCACATCTCACGGTTGATTCTCCCTCCACCAGGCAGAAGCAATAGCAAGGTCATCTCTACCTATAGGAGTTGCCAAACGGTGTGCCACCTCTTTTATTAAATTACTCTGGATTTAGAGAAAGATGTTGAAAATTTATTTTTCACTTGGTTACACTATAATAAATTTAGTTTAATCCTTTATTTGTTCTCACACTTGGATAAAGGACTAAACTAAATTTATTATAGTCTAACCAAGTGAAAAATAAACTTTCAACATCTTTGAATGATAGTTCATTTGAGGTGGTCTGGTGTGAAATAGTGACCAATGCAACCAAATATACAGTTGGTTGCTGCTGTAGGCCAGGGGGCGATATTCATGCATCAGCAAATTAGGGCAATGAGTGCAGCATTAGTGATTATTATGAGGGATTTTAATTATGGTGATATCAATTGAAAGGAGGAAATATCATGTGGTAAAAAGGAAATGGAATTCATATATTTTCTACGAGATAATTACTTGAAACAGCACATAACTGAAGGGAAACGTGGTGTAAGAGTGTTTGACCTGGTCATTGGTTCAGAGGATATATTCATAAGTAAGGTGTCCTCGTTACCTCCAATTGGTGAGAGCGATCATGTAGTATTGACTTGGGAAGTTGCAAAATTTGTGGATTTCTCTCCTAAGAAGGGGTAGATACAGAACTACAGGTTAGGCAATTATAACAAGCTTCTTTTCAATATATATATAAATGAAATATTAACAATCTGGAAACAGCATAACCCATTTGGTATACAAATGACCCCGCAAATGAAGATAGATACACTATTTGCAGATGATCAAATAGTATTAGTTACATCAGAAGATGACTTACAAAGATCATTAAAATCATTAAATGATATCTCAAAGCAATATAATATGACAATATCCAAAGAAAAAACTAAAATAATGGCATTCAAAGGAGAAAACCCAATAAGAAGTAAAATAGTGACAGATAATAAAATACTAGAACAAGTAAACACTTTCAGATACTTGGGATGTGATCTATCATACGAAGAAGAAAAAGACATAGACACTAAAATATCAAACTTTGTCAAAGTAAATGGCATAATAAACAATATATTTAAGCCATCCCTGGTACAAATACACACTAGAATCAGACTATATAATGTCTTGTCAAAACCAACTCTACTATACGGAAGCAAAACATGGACCATGAAAAGGAAAGATGAAAAATGAATTCAAACAGCAGAAATGAAGTTCCTCAGAAAAACAGCTGGATATACCAAGTGGGACCACAAAACAAATGAAGAAATCTTACAATCCCTGAAAATAAAACCAATTAATTACTACATAAAACAGTATAAACAAAAATGGCTAGAACATTTAAATCGAATGGACAACAGCAGACTACCAAAAATATTATACAGATACAAAATAAGTGGAAAAAGAAGAATCGGAAGACCAAGAATGAGATGGCATGAAACCGGAACAGGCCACATGGCCTATATTCCATGTTAGGAAGAAGAAGAAGAAGAACTAGCTTCGGAGTGAGCTTGCAGCCATCCCATGGGAGAACATATTTCAGGGGAAAGATGTTAGCAGTGCATGGAATAAAATCAGCGGGTATATGAGGAAGGCAATATCAGATTGTGTCCCCATGGTCAGGAAGACAAACAAGGTAGGCGTTAGATGGATGAGTAGTAGTATCAAGCTTGATCTGCAAAAAAAGAAAATGTTATGGAGAATTTACAAGAAGAAAGCCAATCAGTACATCCATGAGCAGTACAAGGCTCAAGCAAGGAAGGTTACCAGCATAGTAAGAAAAGCTAAATCAGATTATGAAAAGACCTTAACCAAGGAGATCAAGGGTAATCCCAAAGAGTTCTTCACTATGTGGCAAGTAAAAGGAAGGATAATTTTAGGGTGCTGATGGTACTGAGGTGACAAATTCAAATATAATAGTAGAATTACTGAGTGATCACTTTTCAAAAGTCTATCACCCAGGTGAGGATATCTCTGTGCCTGTAGCAATAACCAATGTGCGAATTGAAGTTAAGAAATCAGAGGTACTTAGTATATTGCAAAATTTAAATGCAAACACTGCTGTAGGTTTATTATTATTATTATTATTATTCAGGCCTCCAAGGAGTCAAAAGACTCATCGAGGGAGGTCCTTCCTGAGACATAAAGTCTGTCAAGACTCACTGAGGGGAGGTCCCCCCCCCCTGAGAAACACAAAGTCTATCATACCACTCTTTAAACTCACTGACCGTTCTCGCTCCCACCACTCCATCAGGCAATGCATTCCACGGCTCAACCACCCTCCACACAAAGAAACCACTCCTTACCCTCTTGCTCACAATTTCCTTTCGTAACTTCCAGGGATGGCCTCTTGTCATCACTCCTTCCCGCTGATCAACCAAGCGAAAGAACTCCCCAGTGTCAACCCTGTAACCACCTCTCAACAGTTTAAAAGTCTCAATCATATCACCTCTCCTTCTTCTATCCACCAAACTCTGCAGTCCACATTCTCTCAGCCGATCCTCATAACTATCCTTGTACAGTCCTGAAACCATCTTTGTCATCCGTCTTTGTATCCTTTCCACAGTTAATTTATCCCCTTCAAATCCTGGGGACCAAATCCGAGAACAATAGTCTAAGTGTGGTGTGACCAGAGATAAAAGAGAGAACTCTTTTATCTCTGCAGGTCAGTGTCCTTCTCATAATTGCAGCAATCCTCTGTGTTACCTTTGCCACCTTTGCAATATGTCCCCTAAATTTCAGGTTTCTATCAATCATCAACTCCAGATCTCTTGTCTCCCCTACTTCCTCCAGTATAACTCCTCCCATAGAGTATGCATCATCCCATCGATGTTTCCCAAACCTCAAGACCTTACATTTTGCTGCATTAAACTGACAACCCCATTCATTTGCCCATATATCTAGCTTATTTAAATCCTCTTGCAGGGCTACCACATCTGCACTATTACTAATAATCCTTCCCAGCTTCGCATCATCTGCAAACAACTGAATATCCCCGTGCAATCCACTGGCTATGTCATTGATATAAAGGTTAAACAATATAGGTCCTAGTACTGAGCCCTGTGGGACCCCACTTGTAACCCTCTGCCTCCTGGAAACTGCTCCACCATACACAACTCTCTGATACCTATCAGACAGCCAATCCTGAATCCAGTTGACCAACCTGACATCCAGACCCATGTGCTGCAACTTAAATATCAGCTTATCATGTGGCACCCTGTCAAATGCCTTCGCCAAGTCTAAGAAAATTGCAGTATATGCCTTTCCCTCATCTAATGTTCTTGTAACTTTATTATAAAAGGCTAGCATATTGCTAAAACAAGAGCGTCCTTTCACAAATCCATGTTGATTCTCACAGATAACATTACCCTCATCTGCCCAATGCTGTACACGGTCCCTCACTACTTTCTCCAAGATCTTAACAACTACTGATGACACACAGACTGGCCTATAATTAGACACTTCCAGTCTGTTACCACCCTTATGCAATGGCACTATCTTACCTTCCTTCCATTCCCTGGGCACCTTTGCCAAACCCAGGCTTTCACTGAAAAGCCACGTTAAAGGTACTGTCAATTCCCTAGCACATTCTCTTAAAACTCGTGGCGAAATACCATCCAGTCCCACAGCTTTACTGTGGGACTGGATGGTATTTAGATGGAATATCAGCTCAGGTGTTGCGTGACCGTGTAAAGGAATTGTCAATGCCTCTTACTTGGTTATTTAACTTAAGTTTGAACTCTGGTATGTCCCTAGGGAGTAGAAGGAAGGCAAAATAGTTCCTTTGCATAAAGGTGGCTCTAAAACTGCGGTAATTAATTTCAGGCCAATCACCATCTAAGGAACGGTGGTAAAAGTATTGGAAAAGTTGGTTAAAGACAAAATTCAAGAATGGGTGGATCAGAATATTGTACTCTATAGGGGCAAACATGGTTTTGTTAAAGGTAGATCCTGCCTTAGCAATCTATTAACTTTTCATAATGAATGACATCTGAGTTGGACAAAGGAACTGGCTACACAGTGGTACTTCTGGATTTTGCTGAGGCTTTTGACAGGATACCCCATGGAACACTGTTACGCAAATTGGAGCAGATGGGAATGGATACTAATCTGGTGATATGGATGAGAGAATAGCTCAGGGAGAGATACCAGAAGGCAGCGTATGGTGGAGCAGAGTCCAGAATGAGGCAGGTGACCAGTGGAGTGCCTCAGAGCTGTGTTTGGGCCATTGTTGTTTAATTTGTACATAAATGATATAGGAAATGGCTTACAGGGAGATATTCAGTTGTTTGCTGATGATGCAAAGTTGGGTAGCACAATAAAAAATCAAGCTGATGTTTTTTGTTTGCAGGATGATTTAAATAAGCTGGTAGAATGGGCAAAAGATAATGGATATCAGTTCAATATGGAAAAGTATAAAGTTATGCATTTTGGGATTAAAAGATTACCAGCTGTGTACTACATTGATGGAACGGTACTCCAAGTAATTGATGAAGCTAGGGACTTAGGAGTGTTGGTGGATAGGGAGATGAAGTTCAGAGCTAATATTGCTAAGGTGTCCAAGATTGTACATAGGATTACTTGGTTATTGAGGAACACACTAACATCCAGAGATAAAGAGGTTATTATTCCCCTTTACAAAGCGTTGATACTTCCACATTTGGATTACTGTGCTCAGGTCTGGTCACCTGGATTCCTTGGAGATGACGAGGTTTTGGAGAGGGTTCAGAGGAGAGTGACGAAGTTGGTGAGTGATGTAAAAAATGCTCCCTACCTTGATAGATTGAGAGCTTGTGGATTGCAGAGGTTGATTGATAGGCAAAGAAGAGGGAAAATGATAGAAAAATTTAAATTACTAAAAGTTTTTTATAAGATTGATGCAGAGGTAATGTTTCAGCTCTGTGATAGTGATGGAAGAATAAGAGGTCATCCCTGGAAATTAAGGAAAAGTGTGGTTAACAAGGGTGTGAGAATGAGGTTTTTTGCCTGGAGGGTGGTGAATGAGTGGAATGCATTGCCTGACTCAGTTATGAGTTCTTCGTCTGTAAATAAATTCAAGAAGAGGTATGATAGATATTGTTTTGATAGGTTGGGTCTCCCACGATAAATTTACTGACTCCATGGAGATACCTGTAATAATAACATTAATAATTAACTTAGAATATCACCTTTGATCTCCTATGGCTTAAAATTTCTTTGCCACATTTTGTTTCATTCATCTGCTGCCTCTACCATTGGGAGAATTCTGAAAAATGATTTTCAGAATTCTCCCAATTCTGAAAATCATTCTGACCTTTTTTTTTGATTTCCTATCTTCAGAGTTCAATTTCATACAGTCATAATTTCCAAACAGTGAAGTCATCATTTTTGGTGATTTCAATGTTCATAATTCTGATTGGCTTCCTTTTTGAATTTTGCTGACCAAGCTAGAAGAGAGGCACAGATTTTTGCTCTAAGCAGTGACTTAAAACAGATCATTCATCTCCCTAACCAAATTCCTGACAATCCTCTTCATTCATCCAACACTCTAGATCCTTTCTTAACTAGTTCTCCTTCCAGGTACTCTGTTCAGGTGACTGCTTCTCTTGGCAATTCAAACCACAATCTTATCCAAGTTTAGTCTCTCATGGAACATCCTTCCTTCAGCCATTCACACCTGTCTGTGAGCTCTGGCATTACAACAATGCCAAGTAGGAGGACTTACATGACTTTTATTCCTCATTTCCATGATCAGACTACTGTTTTCATTTTTCAGATCCAGATACCAGTTGTGATCTTGTTACAGAAATAATCCATATTGGAATGGAAACTTTGATTCCTTTCCAAATCACCAACCCATATTTAAATCATTATTATCCAATTCCTGACATTTACCCTCAAGGGATGTACAGGATATGATAGCACTGCATGAAAAATTTACATCATTACTAACTTCCTATCTACAATTTTTCTCCGAATCACTCAATTATTTGTCAAGGCTCCAACATTGTCAGATCTTATATTTCTATCTTCTAAGGCACTTTTTCCCAAAGCAATCCACCTATATCTTGGTCTTTCTCTGGATCTTTTTCCTGCCAACCTGGCAGAGAACACTTGTTCTGCTAATCTTTCCTCTCACATTCTGCTTAAGTGACGCATATCACCTGAGATTAGCTCTGTTAACACATTCCTGGATGCTGACATCAAGTTCTCTCCTAGTATCCTCGTGTTTAATATGATACTGCCATTGATGACATCTGTTCACTGGTCTTTGGTCAAGTGTTTTGCTTCTAACTAAGCTCTCAGATCCATAAGTTAAAACAGGTTTGAACACTGTCTTCAAATAATTTAATGTTTTTGTAATTTAATGTTTTGACTGATTTCTCTCTTATTCCATATAAATTTATTCAGTTGACTTCCTACCATACCAGCTTTGTTGATCCTGTTGTCTATTTCCATATTTAATTTACCATCTTCACTGAAAATCATGCCAACTAGCTGAAATATTTCACTTATTCTATAGGTTCTCCATTCACAATGCAGTTGATATTTTCATTGATTCTGCCTATTTTCATTATCTTTGTCTTTTTAATGCTGACCTTCATACCATATCTATTACAACAGTTATTCAATTTAGTCAGGGAATCTTGCAGATTTGTAACGGATTTATTTAGAAGTATAACATCGTCTGCATAAAGCAAAGAGCTGAGATTAACATCTCCAATTTTGATATCAGGTTTAATACCACTTTCCTTCATGATGTGCTCCATATAAATAATGAATAACAGAGAGGGATAATGTACATCATTGTCTGACACCAGTTTTAACATTAAACCATCTTCCTGTACCTCCTTCAATTCTTACTGCTGACTTACAACTCAAATAAAGACCAAGTATTGCTTGATATAATGCCCCACTGACACCATACAACTGTAGCATTTTCAATAGCTTCTCTCATTTTGCCATATGTCATATGCTTTTTTCAGATTTACAAAACTTAAATACAGATCGTTGTTATATTCCCATAACTTCTCAACTATTTGTCGTAAAGTTAAAATCTCATTTACAGCCTCTATTTGGCGTAAATACAGCTTGTTCTCCACCTAGCTTCTCTTCCACAGTCCTTCTCAACCATTTCTCAAGTATACTGGCATAAATCTTACCAGGAACACTCAGTAGAGAAATACCAGTGTAATTCTCACATTCAGTTTTATTTCACTTTTTATATATGGGTACTATGAGAGCTCTACTCCAATCATCTGGAATTCGTCCCTGTGTCCAGGCCCTCTGAACTATGCAGTGCAGTCACTGTAAGACTTTTTTATACCTCCATACTTGAGCATTTCTGGTCGAATATCATCTACTCCAGCTGCCTTTCCATGTTTCAGACTTTTAATGGCTTTTTCTACTTCAAGTATGGATATGTATTCCTGATTGCATGCTTGGTCAGTGTTTTTTTATTACTGTGCTGTCATCACTGCTAGTTTCATTTAGCAATTTTTCAAAGTAATTACTCCATACTTGAAGGATATCTTTTCTCTCCAGTTTTCATATCACCTTTGTCATCTCTAATTCCTTTTACAACACTTTTTTCCTCCATTTCTAAGCTTCTTCAACAACCTCCAGAATATCTCGCCACCTTCTTGATATTTATTTTCTATGTTCTTTCCAAAGTCTTCCTATTACTTTTGTTTAGCTAGTTTTACACACTGTTTAGCTTTCTTACATTTGTCTCTGTATTCTGTAAGAGTAAAAGCTGACTTATTTGCCAGGAACTTTTGATATGCTTTCTTCTTTTCCTTCACTGCCTCTTTGACTTCCTGTGTCCACCATGAGTTCTGATTTTTCTATCCTTGCAGACAACCTCACCACATTCCCCTCTGGCTGAATCAATCAATGTTTTTCTTCAGAGCTTGCCACTGAATCTTCAAGGTTTCGTTCCTGTTCTCAAACTCTTTCATTTTTTCTTCAATCATGTTCGTGTATTTTAGTCTACAGTTCACATCTGAGAGCTGCTCAACATTTATTTGCTTTAAAACTTTCTTACATGATCTTCTTTTCAATATGACATTTAATTTTATCCTACTGAAGACAAAATGGCGATCACTTCCAATTTCAAATCCTCTGTACACTCTAGTGTCCTACACCAGAGAGTAAGCATCACTATCAACAATAACATAGTCCATAGATGACGAACCTATGGCACGTCCGAGAATTTTGCTGACACGTCGACAATTTACAGGTGATATCCTTTTATACGCTTATAAATTATTCAACTTTTTTTTTATAATTATTACAACATAATTTTGTTGAATTAAGTTAAATTTTGTTTTACACGAGAGAGCAGCTATGAAGACGTGCATGCGATTGGTACGGTAATAACAAAAAGATCACACTACCCGAAGACAAAGGCAGCCTACAATTGTTGAGTTGAAATGCTAAATCTCTTCAACTAAATTCCATAACATCTGAAACTGTCATAACAACATTCACTATATACAGTATTTTTTAGTTTTAACACATTCATGACGGGGTCATTTATCGTTCTGACTGAATTTCTCATTACCGGCGGGCTCAACTCACACAAAGTTTCAACCCTTGGTTGAATTTTATTGCTGCTTGTTTGTATTTGAGCTGACAGGTGAACTCGCAGACTCATTATATGGCATATTTCAGTTCACAGGAGAAATTTATAAGTTGGCCTTTGTGATCTGTCATGATCACAAAGCGTGACAGAGTTAGGATGGTAAGTCTGTTGCTGCAGTACGACAGAGAGGAGTTTAGAAGGAGGGCCATAATTGCAAATGACTTTATGCACAGGTTATGCAGATGGTGTGGTGTAGAATTCGTGGACGTGTGGCATGAGTTTGATGGGTGAAAGGATTTATACAAGATAGATGGTCTGCATTTGAATGGATTTCGTGTGCGGAAACTGGAAAAAGTGCTGAATGAAGTGAAAATGGATGTGCAGAACCAGGGAAACTAGAACTACCAAGGAGAGTGGATATGCGGACATCAGTGAGACAGTTGAGTGTCAGAATGTATATAATGTACCCAAGAAATCAGAATGGGATAGTTGGAATAACGCATCAAGATAGGGGTGGGAAAAAGGGACCTCTGCATTTCATGTATACTAATGCCAGGAGTATTAGGAACAAGACGGAACAATTTTTGGCCTTGATTGGCTCTTCCTGACCAGGTTATTGGCATTAGTGAAACATGGCTGACGGAAGATGATATAGTTAGTGGGATAGGATGTGTAGGTTATAGTGTGTTTAGACGGGACAGAGAGAATAAAATGGGGGAGAAAAGGAGTGTTATTGATGATAGCTGATGAACTGCAGCCAAGGAGAATTGAAGTTGTATTGCAGGATAGTGAAAAGAGCTCATTTGAGGCTATTTGATGTGAGATTGAGACTGGCAGAACAAAATGTACAGTTGGGTGCTGCTGCTATAGACCAGGTGATGAATAGATGGTGGAGATAGTATGCATAAGCAAATAGAAGCAATGAGTGGAAGGAAGGTAATTATCATGGGGGATTTCAACTATGGTAACATTGATTGGAAGGAGGAGAGGACACATGTGAGGAAGGAACTGGATTTTATTCAATTATTAAGGGATAACTATCTGAGACAGCATGTAATTGAAAATACTAGGGGTTTGAGAGTGCTTGACCTGGTAATAGCATCTGAGAATTTGACTGTAATGAATATGACCATGTTGCCACCTATTGGTGAGAGTGATCATAAGGTCTTGACCTGGGAGGTGCCTAAAGGGGTGGAATTTTCGATTAAGACGGTATATGTGGAATTACCATGCTGGCACGTATGACAAGCTTAGGAGATTGCTTGGTTCAGTGCCATGGCATGTAAAACTGCAAGGGCTGGATGTCAATAGAGCACGGGAAGTGGTCAAGGAGCATTTACAGGAGGTTATGGCTGATTGTATACCTAGGGTCTGAAAAAAAGAAACAACTGTGGAGGGAATTTAAAGAGAAAGGTGACCTGCAGGCACATGAACGGTATAAAGTGCAGGCCAGAATGTGGTAATAAAAGCAAAAGCGGATTATGAAAGGAAACTAGCTATGCAAGCTAAAGAGAATCCCAAACAGTTCTTTCAAATATGCTGTAACCAAAAAAAAATTGTACATGGCAGAATGATTTTAAGGAATGAAGATGATAAGGAGGTCACTGAATCAGTCGATATAATTCAATTTCTGAGTGAGCACTTTGCAAGAGTATATCATCCAGGTGGTGAGATTGAAAAAATGAAAGGACCATTAGTTTATTTGGGAATTGTGATGAATGAAGTGGAGGTGAATAGCCTATTACAGACCCTTAATGTGAATACATCTGTGGGATTTGGATGGTATACCGGCACAGGTCTTACGTGAAGCTGGGGGGGGGGTGGGGGGGGGGGGGGGTGGGGGGGGGGGGGGGTGGGGGGGGGGGGGGGTGGGGGGGGGGGGGGGTGGGGGGGGGGGGGGGTGGGGGGGGGGGGGGGTGGGGGGGGGGGGGGGTGGGGGGGGGGGGGGGTGGGGGGGGGGGGGGGTGGGGGGGGGGGGGGGTGGGGGGGGGGGGGGGTGGGGGGGGGGGGGGGTGGGGGGGGGGGGGGGTGGGGGGGGGGGGGGGTGGGGGGGGGGGGGGGTGGGGGGGGGGGGGGGTGGGGGGGGGGGGGGGTGGGGGGGGGGGGGGGTGGGGGGGGGGGGGGGTGGGGGGGGGGGGGGGTGGGGGGGGGGGGGGGTGGGGGGGGGGGGGGGTGGGGGGGGGGGGGGGTGGGGGGGGGGGGGGGTGGGGGGGGGGGGGGGTGGGGGGGGGGGGGGGTGGGGGGGGGGGGGGGTGGGGGGGGGGGGGGGTGGGGGGGGGGGGGGGTGGGGGGGGGGGGGGGTGGGGGGGGGAATGCCTGCCTTGTTTGACCTCCTGACCATGGGGACACAATCTGATATTGCTTTCCTCAGATACCCGCTGATTTTATCCCAAGCACTGCTAACATCTTTCCCTTGCAATATGTTCTGCCATGGGATGGCTGCAAGCTCACTCCGAAGCTTGTTATAATTGCCTAACCTGTAGTTTCGTACATACCCCTTCTTAATAGAAAAATCCACAGATTTTGCAACCTCCCAAGTCAATACCACATGATCGCTTTCACCAACTGGAGGTAACGAGGTCACCTTACTTATGCATATAACCTCTGAACCAATAACCAGGTCCAACACTCTCACACCACGTGTCCCTTCAGTTACGTGCTGTTTCAAGTAATTATCTCGTAGCAGATGTATGAACTCCATTTCCTTTTTGCTACGTGATATTTCCTCCTTCCAATTGATATCACCATAATTAAAATCCCCCATAATAATCACTAAGCCTTCACTCATTGCACTAAGTTGCTGATGCATGAATTCAATATCTCCCCCCGCACTCCCTGGCCTATAGCAGCATCCAACTGTATATTTGGTTGCGTTGGTCACTATTTCGCACCAGACTGCCTCAAATGAACTCTCATTCACATGTCTATCATCATGATATACTTCTTTCTTTGGCTGCAACACATCAGCTATCATCAACAGTACTCCTCCTCCCGTTCTATCTTCTCTATCCTCCCTGAAAATGCTGTACCCATCACATTCAATTCCAGTGACCACATCTTCTGCTGACAGCCAAGTTTCACTAATGCCTACAACTTTTGGTGAGATTTCACTGACTAATGCCAAAAATTCTTCTCTCTTATTTCGAATGCTTCTAGCATTGGTATACAAAAATTGCAGATTCCCTCTAGATCTTGTACCGGCTTTAGAACTGATATATCAGTCACTAACTACCGTAGTCCAATGCCGATTTTTATCCCCTCTCTTCTGCAATTTATTCTGCCTATAAGGATCAATAAATACACAATCAGTGCTAAAGTTTCTCTCTCTTACACTCAACCTTTTCAATATTAGTTTCCCTGCCCAATAACTTCAACCTGTTCAGAAAACAATAACTTCTTCAATCTCTTATGTCCTTCCATGTTAAGATGCAGTCCATCTCTAGCATACAACTGCCTTTTTCCTTCAAACACACTCCAAACATCAACAAACTCCAGCAAGCTAACGATTTTTTTATTCCTTGCTTTGTGGCTACAATTCGTTCCTCATTAGAATCTATGTCCTCCAAAATCTGTAAACCTTTCTTTTATGATTGTTCTTACTGTGGATTCCTGTAGATCGAACTTCCTTGCTAGCTCACAAATTTTCATTCCGCCTTCAAAATCCTTAATAATGTTAAGTTTTGTTTCCAAAGTCAATGTTTTTCTTTTCTTGCTAGCAGTAGAAGAATCGGACTTGCTTTTTTTGGATGACATTATTATTTTTTATGTGATAAAATTTTTATCAAGAACATAACATTAAACAATCGCAAGGCTTGTAGACTATAAAAATCATGTATGAATGGAGACCGCGCGAAACATGTCAGTGCTTGTTCACAGCATATGCAACACTGGCGAATGCGGCTGGCGCCTGAAACATCCGACTAGTGGTGAGGCGTGAAGCGGGAAGGGAATACGTACATGTAAGAAACCGCGTAACTCCGGATTCACGTAAGTCGGGGTATGATTGTATATATATATTAACTTTTACCTTTACATTTGATCTGTTTCTGAGATATATTATTATTATTATTATTATCAACAGACCATGGAATCAAGAGACTCATTTTGGGAGGTCCTATTCTAACATGCACAGCTCATTGTATCTTGACTTAAATGCATTCACTATCCCTGTACTCACCATACTCTTAGGCGATGCATTCCAATCACTCACCACTCTTCATGCAAAAAATCTACTCCTCATCCTCTTGCTCACATCCAACTTATACAACTTCCAGGGATGACCTCTAGTTCTCCCCCTGTCTCCAGATATTCTATGAAAAATCTCATTGATGTTACTCTGGTAATTACCCCTTCCCAACTTGTGCATCTCAATCATGTCTTCCCTCTTCCTTCTATCCACTATGCTCTGTAATTTGCATTCTCTCAATCTGTCTTCATATTCCACATTCCAGAGACCAGAAACGAGTTTAGTCAATCGTCTCTGAACCTCATCAAACATCTAATCATCCTTTTGAAAACCTGGTGACCAAATCTATGCACAGTAACCCCATAAGATAGTTATCCTTTAAAAACTCAAGACCCATGCAGCCTGATCAAAGTCTTATACAATGGAATTGAATCATCCTTACTTCTACATGTGAGTGTTCTCTGCATCATTCCCATAATCCACTGTGTTGTCCTCACAAAATATACTGCTGTGTATGCTCCTTGTCCAATGTATTCATCACCTTCTTATAATAAGTGAGCAGATTGCTAAAACACGATTTTCTTTTGGTAAAGTCATGCTGTCCATTAAAGAGAATTCTACTGCTGTCTACCCAGTTCTGAATCCTTGTCCTTGCCACCTTCTCCAACACTTTGATCACAACACCAGACGAGCAGATTAGCCTATAATTCAAATCCTTAGTCTTATGTACTTAGAAGATGTACATTAAAGGTGTTGTTAACTCCCTGGAACCTTCCCTCAAGACACGCACTGATATACCATCTAGTCTCATGGCCTTGTTGACATCGAGTTTACTCAATTCCTCATATTCCTCCTGCTCACTCGCCATTCCCATTACTCTCAAGTTCTGCATTATGTTACAATCACAAGGATGGAATACTTTAATGAACTGCTCATTTAACACTTCACCTATATCCTCCTCATTGTTTATCATTCTCCCATTATCACTTACCAATATCATCCTCTTATAATCATTCATCCTTGTACTGGCCACATATTGAAAAAAACTCCCTAGGATTTCTTTTGGTCTCATTTGCTACTATTGCTCATACTGCACTTTCACTACTCTTACCAAGTGAGTTACATGCTCTTTGTACTCCTCATGTAACTGATTATTGCAACTCATCTTGTGCTGCCTCTACAATGCCTTTTTTCTTCAAGAATGCATGCTTCACCTATTCAGTCATCCATTTTATACCTATCTTATTTAATCTCCTGATCTTTGGAATGCACTGTCATTGCCTCTGACAGATATTACCTGAATAGGGACCAAGCACCATTAACTTTCTTCCCATCCAATTCCTCATTCCATGATATCACTGCAAGCCACCTCCTGAGTTTGTCATAATTACCTGCCTTATAGTTCCACAAATAACCCTTTCTCACAAAAGTCCTGATATGGCTGGCCACCACCTGATCACTTCATGGTCACTTTCACCAACTGGAAGATGATTTGACACTTCATTTACAGTAATATCTTCTGATGAAATAATGAAATCCAAGACCTTCGATCCATGTGTGGCCTCTCCTATGTACTGCATATGATAGTTATCCCTTAAAAACTCAAAACCCAGAAGTGATACTGAGTGATTCAGAATTGATACCAAGGTTGAAGTAATGCAGAAGTGATATTTCCATATACAAGTAGCCAAAATGATTAAACCAAGAATTTAAATTCCTGTCATCTTTTATTTATAGTATAACCAAGTGGAAAAACTTTCAACAGCTATCTTTAATCCAGAGTATTTTAGGGTTTCAACAGGTGTCAAACCCCAATAAATAAGGTTTGACATCTTTTGGCTACTTGTATATGGAAATATGGCTTCTGCATTACTTCAACCTTCATATCACTTATGGATCTGGTTCCCACTAATGAGACCTCAATAAAGGTCAAATCCAGTCTGGGTATTGATCCTTCCCATAATGCACTGCATTATACATCCTTTTACATCAAATGTAAAGCACATAAGGATATGTGCTTTACATTTTGGGATACTAAGGCAAATGATGTGAAGCCATTAGCCTCTATATATGAGTTGCCCAGTCGTTAAGTTACTTCATATGCAAACTTTGTTTGCTTACACTTGAATAAAGGATGAAACCAAGAATATTATTTCGTAGCATCTTTAATTTAAACTGAATTAGAATTTGGCAATAAGGACTGATGGAATATTGGCACAAATGCTAAAATAGTATTAAGCTGAACTGGCTATCCCTTTGACCAGGCTATATAATTTGAGTCTCAGAACAAGGATGATTCCACAGGAGTGGAAAGAATGTATGGTAATCCCATTGCACAAGTGGGGCATAAATGATGTATCAACACAAAATACGAGGCTAATCTTCTTGAATGGCAGTCAGTCTCAAGTAGAGTAATGTGGGCAAATATGAGAATGGGGAACTGGACAATGAGACTTATTTGTGCCTATGATCCCACAGAAGGTTCTACTAAGGTAGAAGTGGAGGAAACTTTTGAGGCTTTAGAAAAAGCAACTGACACAATGAAACATTGGTCCTTGTTGGGGATCTAAATAGCAGAGTAGGAAATGATTGTGAGACATACAAAAATATTTTGGGAAAATTTGGAGAAAAAGAGCAAAGCTAATAATAATGGCAAATATCTGTTAAATATCTGCTCAAGACATGGACTAGTTATTACTAACACCATGTTCCAACATAAAAATGTGCACAAATTCACATGGAGAGAAGAGGCTAGGAATAAGAAAAGTCTCATTGACTGTTATTGTTGATAGTGATGTTTTCTCCCTGGTGCAAGACACCAGAGTGTACAGAGGATTTGAAATTGGAAGTGACCACTATTTAGTCTTGAGCGGGATAAAATTGAATTTCATATTGGAAAGAATGACATGTAAGAAAGTTTTAAAGCGAATAAAAGTTGAGCAGCTCTCAGATGTGAACTGTAGACTAAAATACAAAAAGATTATTGGGAAAAAAAAATGAAACAGGAATCAAACCTTGGAGATTCGGTGGCAAACTCTGAAGAAAACATTGATTGATTCTTCCAGAGAGGCATGTGGTGAGGTTGTCTGCAAGGATAAAAAAATCAGAACTCCATGGTGGACACAGGAAGTTAAAGAGGCAGTGAAGGAAAAGAAGAAAGCATATCAAAAGTTCCTGTCAAATAAGTCAGCTTGTGCTCTTAGAGAATATAGAGACACATGCAAGAATGCTAAACACTGTGTAAAATTAGCTAAACAAAAGTCATGGGAGGACTTTGGCAAGAATATAGAAAATAAATATCAAGAAGGTGGGAAAATATTCTGGAGGTTGTTGAATAAGCTTAAGAATGGAGGAAAGAGTGCTGTAAAAGGAGTTAGAGATGATAAAGGTGACATGAAAACAGGAGAAAAAGATATCCTTGAAGTATGGAGTAATTACCTTGAAAAACTGCTAAATGAAACAAGCAGTGATGACAGCACAGTGGTAAAAAACACTGACCAGGCATGCAGTCAGGAATACATATCCATACTTGAAGTAGAAAAAGCCATCAAAGGCTTGAAATGTGGGAAGGCAGCAGGAGTAGATGATATTCGACCAGAAATGCTGAAGTATGGTGGTATAAAAGCCTTACAGTTGCTGCACTGCATAGTTCAGAAAGCTTGGACAGAGGGACGAATTCCCGATGATTGGAGTAGAGCTCTCATAGTACCCATGTATAAAAAGGGAAATTAAACTGAATGTGAGAATTACAGAGATATTTCCCTACTGAGTGTTCCTGGCAAGATCTGTGCAAGTATACTTGAGAAACGGTTGAGGAGAATTGTAGAAGAAAAGCTTGGTGAAGAACAAGCTGGATTCAGGCCAAATAGAGGCTGTCAGATCAATCTTCACTTTACAACAAATAGTCGGGAAAGCATGGGAATATAACAAAGATCTGTATTTAAGTTTTGTCGATTTGGAAAAGGCATATGACAAGGTGCCAAGAGATAAGCTATTCAATACCCTGCAGTTATATGGTGTCAATGGGGCATTATATCAAGCAGTACTTAGTCTTTATTTATTATTATTATTATTGTTCCGGGAAACTCCAAGGAGTCGACAGACTCATCGAGGGAGGCCCTAACATCATGTCAAGAACAACTATTCAACATTAACACAGTATCTATCATATCTTGCCTTGAACTCATTCACGGTCGTAGCACCCACAACAGACTCTGGAAGCTTATTCCACTCATTCACCACTCTCCAAATAAAAAACCTAGCTCTAACACCTTTGTCAACAATGCTCTTGCCCAGCTTCCATGCATGGCCCCTAGTCCTCCCACCACCAGTCATATTTTCAAAAATATCTTCTGGATCAATCTTATAAAAACCCTTCAGTAATTTGAATGTCTCAATCATATCACCCCTCCTTCGCCTATCGTCCAATTTCTGCAACCCACAAATCTTCAACCTATTCTCATAAGGTTCATTCCACAGACCTGCTATCATCTTGGTCACTCGTCTCTGGACCCTCTCCACTTCCTCCCCATCACGAAGAAACCCTGGTGCCCATAATTGAGCACAGAAGTCCAGATGGGGTCTTATCAAGGCTCGATACAGAGGAACAACAACTTGTTTGTCGCTGCATGTTAAAGTATTTTTCAGAAGCCAAGTGATTTGGTGAGCTGTTTTAGTTACTTTTGCAATGTGCGCCCTAAACTTCAACTCCCTATCCACCAACACTCCCAAATCCCTGGCCTCATCAATCTCCTGGAGTACGGTTCCACCAATGCGATATACTGCTGCTATTCTTTTCACCCCAAAGTGCATAGCCTTACACTTTGCCACATTAAATTAGCATCCATTTTTCCTAGCCCAGTCCTCCAAACTATCCAAATCATCCTGTAAAATTTTGACATCCTGCCCACACACAATTGCTCCACCCAACTTTGCATCATCAGCAAACAAGTGAACACTTCCTCTCAGATCCTTTCCAATATCATTGATGAACAAATTGAAAAGCAGTGGTCCAAGAACAGAGCCCTGCGGCACTCCACTAGTCACAAGACGTCTTTTAGACTCCACTCCTGAGTAAACCACTCTCTGGTATCTCTCCTTCAACCACCCTCCTATCCATCTCACCAACCCTATATCTATCCCCATCTGCTCCAGTTTACTGATTAGGGTTCCATGTGGTATCCTATCAAAGGCCTTGGCAAGGTCCAGTAGTATCACTGTAAACCCATTACCCCTAACCAGTTCAACCGTCACTGTGTTATGAAACGTGAGCAAGTTACTGAGGCATGATCTACCCTTCTCAAAACCATGTTGTCCCCCATACAATATCCCATTTTCATCTATCCAATCCAGTATTCTTTTCTTGACTAATTTCTCCAACACCTTGACAACGATTCCTGATATGCTAATTGGTCGATAATTTACAACAGCAGTCTTGGAACATTCTTTATGCAGTGGAACTATTTTCCCCTCTTTCCACCCCCTCAGGACTAACCCAGACCAGAGACTTGAATTAAACAAAATGATAAAGGGTACTGACAATTCTCTAGCCGCTTCACGTACAATACGAGCTGGTATACCATCCAATCCCATAGATGTATTGACATTGAGGTTTTGCAATAGACTACTCACCTCCACTTCATTCACCACAATTCCCGTATAATCTACTGGTTTATTCGTTTCTGCAATGTCACCACCTGGATGATATATTCTTGCAAAGTGCTCACTCAGTAACTCAACTATCTCAACTGATTCAGTTACCTCCCTACCATCGGCATTCTTTAAAATCAATCTGCCATGTACATTTTTCCTTTTACTTGCTACATATCTAAAAAACTGTTTAGAATTCTCTTTAGCCTGCATGGCCAATGTTCTTTCGTAATCCTTTTTTGCTTTTCTTACCACACTCGTCACCCTTCTGGCCTGCACTTTATACCGTTCATGTGCCTGCCAGTCACCTTTCTCCTTAAGTTCCCTCCATAGTTGTTTCTTTTTTTGAGCTCAAGCTTAATGGTGTTATTCATCCATTTAACCCCTACTTGATTTATTATTCGGACTCTAGGTATACAGTCAGCCATTGCTTCATGCAAGCACTTCTTAACTACCTCCCATGCACTATCAACTTCTAGTCCTTGCAGTTGTACATGCCATGGCACTGAACCAATCAAACTCCTAAGCTTGTCATACTTTCCAGCCCGATAATTCCACACGTACCCTGTCTTAATTGAAAATTCTACACCTTTAGCCACCTCCCAAGTCAAGACCCTATGATCACTCTCACCGATTGGTGGCAATGTAGTGATATTTGTTACAGCCAAATCCTCAGATGTAATTACTAGGTCAAGCACTCTCTGACCCCTAGTATTTTCCATTACATGCTGTCGCAGATAGTTATCCCTTAATAACCGCATAAAATCCAATTCCTTCCTCCCGTGCGTCCTCTCCTCACTCCAATCAATGCGTCCATAGTTGAAATCTCCCATAATAATCACCCTCCTTCCACTCATTTCTTCTATTTGCTTGTGCATACTGTCACCACCATCTTTTCCATCACCTGGTCTATAGCAGCACCCAATTGTATATTTAGTTCTGCTAGCCACAATCTCACACCAAATGGCCTCAAATGGGATTCAACTTCTATTCTCCTTGGCTGTAGCTCATCAGCAATCATCAACAATACTCCTCCCCCCCATTTTATTCTCTCTGTCATTCCTGAACACACTATACCCATCACATTCAATCCCACTAGTTATATCATCTACAGTCAGCCATGTTTCACTAATACCTATAACCTGTGGTCTGGAAGTGCCAACCATGGCCAAAAACTCTTCCTTCTTGTTCCTAATACTCCTAGTATTAGTGTACATGAATTTGAGACCCCCATTAGCCCCAACCCTACCTTGATGCCTTATATTAACTATCCCACTCTGATTTGTTGTCCTTATTTGCTCTGGCATATTATATTCATTCTTACATTCAACTGCCTCCCTAAGGACTGTATATCTGCTCCCCCTCTTAACAAATCTAGTTTCCCTGAATTTGCACATCCACTACATTCAGCAACACTTTCTCAAGTCTTCTTACACCATAACCATTCAAATGCAAGCCATCCATCTTATATAGATCCTTTCGCCCATCAAACTCACTCCACACGTCCACAAATTCCACACACTCGTCATACATAACCCACGCATAAAGTCATTCGCAATTATGGCCCTCCTTTTAAACATTTCACTGTCATACTGTGGCAAAAGACTAATCATTCTAACTCTCTCACTCTTTTCTTTTGCTACCTCAAACAATTCATTCAGGTCTTCTATCATTTCCATTTTATCTCCTTTCAAATCATTCGTACCTGCCACAACAATCATTTCTTTCACCCTTTCCTTTTTCTCTCTAATAGACTCAGTTACATCCTTTATGGTCGCACCATGTTGGTACAATTTTGTCAAATCCTCTACTAACACACCTCGTACTTTGTTCATGTTCACATACGTCTATTTTTCCTGTCATACCTTTTATTATTGGTTGGTTCATTCAGTCGACTTTTGTTCATGCACTCTAGCTGCTGTTTTGCCCTTTCTATCGCACCATTCAACAACGCGATCTCACTCAATGCATCTATCTCATCTTTTTTATTCTCTGAGAAGCCATTAATACTATCATTCACACTTTCTACATTCACACTCTCACAATTCTCATGTACAACCTTGCCGTTTCTTGTCATATCCCTATTTTCTTCATTCTGAAGTTTGACAAAAATATCACACTCACGATCCGAAATACACTTCAATTCCTCATTCTCCCTACATTTTCTACACACATCCAATCCTTTATTATCATCTAACCACACTCCAACCGCACTCCGCAAAGTGTACATTTCACAGCTAGTACACTGACTCATTTCTTTTATACTACCGTTCTTTGATAAAGATGGCGAACCATCATTACTGGTGCCATTTTCCTTCGTACAGGTGCCATACTTATTTGCAACATGTTTTATCAAATAATAAGTTATAACACACCAAAAACACACAAACAGACTCACTAAAATACGCAAGGCAAACAAAACTATGCAATATTAAGTAATTTTATCAACGATAACTGAAAATAATACTTATCTTATCAGGAGCTTGCACGAACACTACACCCTTCACCGAGTAACAAGATTCAACGATCTTGTTACTCGAGTCCAATGATGAGAATGCGATTTATTTGAGTTGTAAGTCAGCAGTTAAAATTGAAGGAAATACAGGAAGATGGTTTAATGTTAAATCTGGTGTGAGACAAGGATGTACATTATCCCCTCTGTTATTCATTATCTATATGGATCACATTATGAAGGAAAGTGTTATTAAAAATAATATCAGAATTGGAGATGTTAATGTCAGCTCTTTGCTTTATGCGGATGATGTTATACTTTTAAATAAATCCGCTAAAAGTTTGCAAGATTCCCTGACTAAATTGAATAACTGTTGTAATAGATATGGTAGGAAGGCCAGCATTAAAAAGACAAAGAAAATGAAAATAGGTAGAATTGTTGAAAATGTCAACTGTGTTGTGAATGGAGAACCTGTGGAACAAGTAAAACAATTCAGCTACTTAGGCATGATTTTTAATGAAGATGGTAAATTAAATATGGAAATAGACAACAGAATCAACAAAGCTGAAATGGTAGGAAGTCAATTGAATAAATTCATATGGAATAAGAGAGAAATTAGTCGGAACACTAAATTAGCTGTATACAAGACAGTGTTCAAACCAGTGTTAACTTATGGATCTGAGAGCTGGTCAGGAGTAAAACACCTGACCAATGACTAGCGACCGCAGATATGAGAGTCCTGAGAAAGATTAGAGGCTTGAACATATGGCATCAATGGCAATATCATATTAAAAATGAGGATATTAGGAAAGAACTTGACATTGTCAGCGTCCAGGAATGCGTTAGCAGAGCTAATCTCAGGTGGTATGGTCACTTAAATAGAATGGGAGAGAAAAGATTAGCAAAACAAGTGTTCTCTGCCAGGTTGGCAGGAAAACGACCCAGAGGAAGACCAAGATATAGGTGGACTGATACAGTACAAAGTGCCTTAGACGATAGAAATATAAGATCTGATAATGTTGGAGTCTTGACAAGTAACAGACTGATTTGGAGGAAAATTGTAGATAGGAAGTTAGTAATGATGTAATTTTTTCATGTAGTACTATCATATCCTGTACACCTCCTTGAGGGTACATGGCAGGAATTTGATGATGATGATGTATTTTTGGAGTGGGGGGGGGGGGCAAAGGTTTGGAAAATGTTGTTAGGGCTCATATATAGAAATGGGTTGACAGAGCATCTATACTTTGTAATGAACAGCATAGGTTTTCTAAAGGAAGGTCATGTGTGAGTAACTTGCTCACATTCTATTGTTACCATTGTGTTAAATAAGGGAATGGATACACCATGATACTTTTGGATTTTGGTAAGGTTTTTGACAAAATACAACATGGAAGCCTGTTGCATGAATTGGAGAATATGAGATTGGATTATAAAATATTAGCGTGGATAAGAGGTTGGCTGACTTAACATTGAGAAGGATTGGATCTGACAGCTGTTTGCTCATGATGCAATGATAGGCAGGGTAATCAGGAATGTGTCTGATATGCAGTATTTGAAGAATAATTTGAATAGGCTGGAATTGTGGGCATATGAAAATGGCTACCCCCCCTTCCCATAATCCAGAGAGCTATACTAGCAGTTGCTTAGCAACTGGCAGGGTACCACCCGAGACTGTCAATTCGCATAGAATCCCTGGAAGTGGACAACAGCACATTCTAGTACTGGCATGAGGCTGAAGATATGCAATACCACCAAAGGGCTCATGTCTTGACATCTATTTGGCATAGCCAAATCAGTGTTATTGGCAATAGTTCTGTAGTAAAGAAGGTAGGAGAAAACTGCTCTACTATCCTCTCATAACAATCATAGCCACAATAAAGAATTATGATAAGAGTGGGGCAGCTACCAGCCTGCCAAACCAAGGTAGTACTTCTGGGCACAGAGTGGAAGAGAATGTGCACTTCTAATCTCGATACTGCTGAGCACCAGTGACATTCAAAAACTGATACCTTTCTTACCCACAATCCAACTATGACCAAAAAGCGCCATTTAAGGAAAATCACATGTATTTATACTTGGAATGTACAAAGATTACTACATACAGACAAACTAGACATAGTACAAAATGAAATGAAAAGACTAAACATTGATATACTAAGAATCACAGAAACACATTGGAAAAACAAGGGACACTTTTCATCACAGCTAGGCAATGCCATTTATTTTGCTGGATATGATTCTATAACAGGGGTGGCCAACCTATGGCGCATGCGCCAAAAGTGGCGCATCGCATGATTAGAAGTGGTGCACTGAACCCCAGAGAAAAATTTAAAAAAAATTTCTATATGATTTATATATATATTTAAACACACAATTAACCTACCACTGAATTCTAGAGTGCGCACTTATTATACTTGTTTGATCTTGAAGCAACAGGCACCAGCAAATGCTGACATGCATCACCAGTTACTCAATCAGTTTTTAGCTGACTCTCGTTCGATGAACTTCTGATTCAATGTGACTGAACAATCCCGTGTTTTCAAACTTATGTTTTTATTAACAGTTCTTTAAGTTTAAGATAATATTTCTGTTTTCATGAAGGCTTAATATAGTTCTGTAAATTTAAAAATAAATTTTTTCATTTTGAATGCGTATGTCAAGTTCTTTCCCGCTCCCCTAATTTGCTGATTACTGAAACCTGCAATTATTCAGGTTGTGTGTTTTTATGTTTTTTTAATACAATATCTTTCCTTTTTATTTACGTATAGTAGGTTTATTCCTAAAATTTAACTGATCATAACAACAGCTTTCGTAATGAGGATGTTTGGGTTGTGTGTGTGATTGCCAGCTGATCGACTGTTTTATGGTAGGAAGCGATCTCGTATTTCATTGGACATAACATATTACGAGAGAGAAACGAAAACTCTCTATGAAAAAAAAAATATATATATATATGATTTTTAAACTTATAGAACTGTTTCATGAAGGCCTGTATTAGGCCTTCATGAGAACAGGAACCTTATCTTAAACTTGTAAAACTGTTTTTGAATGTTCATAATATTAAAAATGATAAAATAATTTAAATAAATTATTTAAATTATTATTAAATAATTTAATAATTTAAATAAATTATTTTATAATAAGCTTTACTTTTTGAGATAATTTTTTTTTACAGTCAGTTACCCATTACTTTGCAAAAGAAAATGAGCAGAAGAAAAGCAGAAGGTGATAGCAAGGGCCAGTATAATGAACTGTGGGAAAATTAGTTCTTATGTATTGCGGGTCCTTCGGGAAAACCGTAGTGCATTGTTTGTGAAAGCACTCTCTCAGATAATAGAAGACATGATCTTAATAGACACTATAGAAAACATCAAGCTGAAATAGAAGAAAAATTGAAGTTAGTTCCTGGGTCTGAGTTGCGGAAAGAATATCTGGTTAAGAAAAAGGAAGAAATAAAAAAAGAGACAAAATATATTTGTGAAATGAAGTTGTGAAAGTGTGGCAATGCTGGAGGCGTCTTATGAAATTGCCTTTGTGTTGTCTAAAAAACACAAGCCTTGCTCTGATGGAGAGGAAGTTGTTAAGCCCTGTCTCGAAAAATTTGCAAAATGTCTTGGTGATAAGAATGTTGAAAGAAAAGTAAACCAAATTGCTCTGTCCAAGCAAACAATTACAAGAAGCATCTTTCCCAAGATGTTAATGAGCAATTGAAGGGCCATGTTCATGCTTGTTCTTTCTTTTCTTTAGCCTTGGACAAATCAGCTGACATATGTGATGTAGCCCAATTAAGCATTTTTGTAAGAGGAATTGATGGTAATTTTAACATCTTTGAAGACCTTATCGGTCTTGAGTCACTTCATGGAAAAACAAGAGGATCAGACATATTTGACAAAGTAAAGTCATGTCTAGAAAATCAACAACTAGATTCTAGTAAGCTCATCAGTGTTTGCACTGATGGAGCAGAGTTTCTGGGACTGTAACTTTACTTGAAAGGTTTTTAGAAAAGAACATAGTGAATCTGTTGACGATAATGGCAACTTTACAGAATATACTGAGAAACTCAGATTATTGCAAGAGTTCTTTAACAGTCGTTTTAGCAAATTTGCCGAAGAAGAAGACTGCATACTTGCATTTATAAATCCCTTTTCACTTATTATTATTATTATTATTATTATTATTATTCCTGATACCTCCAAGGAGTCCAAAGACTCATCGCGGGAGGATACCTACAACTGTCTCGACCACTACACCGAACCTCTACTACGAATCATCTCCATCAACGCCATCTACCGCCCACCACAACTAGTATTTTTTGTCTGTAAATTGCGTGTGTTCTGAAGGGCCGATTTCTCTGTATGCAGGATGAACAACCCGAGTTCCCGGGAGAAAAAACCCTGCTACCTCACAAAAAATCTTGACGATGCCTAGTAACATACAAATGGAACTTATTGATCTCAAAACCAATTCTTTATTGAAAATGAAATTTAATGAACTTCCATCACTCCCAGATGCTTCTGATATAATTAATTTCTGGCGATCGTTGCCCTGTGAACATTTTCCAGACCTGAGAAAATTTGCTCAGAGTTATATCTGTCATTTTGGAACTACATACAGATATGAGCAAGCATTTTCTTCAATGAAAATGATTAAGAACAAACTACGGTCGCAACTGACTGATTCAAATTTGAAAAACTGTTTGATGCATTTGAAACTATTTAACTCCAAACATTACGAGCTTAGCAAAAGCAAAGCAATTTCAAAAGTCTCAATAAAATAATTAATGTTTATGTTGTCTTTATATGAAATCCTTTTATTTAAAACTGCTAAAAGAGTCTATATTACCATATATATATAATAAATCATTTTATGCATAACTGTTAAATATATCCATATTACCATATTTTAAAAGAGCTGAAAAGTGGTATAAGTTTGTATGGCACATCTTAACTTAAAAATGAAAAAAATTGATGCATGAATTATAAAAGGTTGGCCACCCCTGTTCTATAAGCAGAAACGGAATAGCAATAATTGTAAAAAAACGTATGTGTGAATCAGTGCTGAGCTGCAACCCTATCAACAATAGGATAATTTCCTTAAGGATTGACTGTAATCCAGTACCACTTTCTTACAAATTTATACCCCTACAAGTGATGCAGAAAAAGAGACTATTAACCTCTTCTACATGGATCTGAATTTAGCGATAGATGCAATACCGAAAAGAGACATTTTGATCATTAAGGGTGATGATTTTAATGCAAAAGTTGGAAAAAGGATGGAAGAATTTTTTATAAACCCCACCATACACCATTATATAAACCAAATATATAATGGTGTATGGTGGGGCAGTTTCAAGGAAGCAGAGGCTTACAAGTGGGGTCCCACAGGGCTCAGTACTGGAACCTATATTGTTTAACCTTTATATCAATGACATTGTCAGTGGATTGCAAGGGGATATTCAGTTGTTTGCAGAATGATGCAAAGCTGGGAAGGATTATTAGTAATAGTGAAAATGTGGCAGCCCTGCAAGAGGATTTGAATAAGCTAGATAGATGGGCAAATGAATGGGGGTTCAGTTTAATGCAGCAAAATGTAAGGTCTTGAGGTTTGGGACACATTGATGGGACGCTGCATACTCTATGGGAAGAGTTAAACTGGAGGAAGTAGGAGAGACAAGAGAAGTGGGTTTGTTGATTGATAGAAACCTGAAATTTAGGGGACATATTGCAAAGGTAGTGAAGGTAACACAGAGGATTGCTGCAATAATAGAAGGACACTGACCTGCAGAGATAAAAAGGTTATCATTCCGTTGTATAAGACTCTGATCAGACCACACTTAGACTATTGTTCTCAGATCTGGTCCCCAGGATTTAAATGGGATAAATTAACTGTGGAAAAGGTACAAAGGCGGATAACAAAGATGGTCTCGGGACTGTACAATGTTAGTCATGAGGAGTGTGGACTGCAGAGTTTGGTGGATAGAAGAAGGAGGGGTTTTATGATTGAGACTTTTAAACTGTTGAGAGGTGGTTACAGGGTTGACACTGGGGAATTCTTTCGCTTGGTTGAATAGCAGGAAGGAGTGATGACAAGAGGCCACCCCTGGAAGTTACAAAAGGAAACTGTGAACAAAAGGATGAGGAGTGGTTTCTTTGTATGGAAGGTGGTTGAACCATGGAATGCATTGCCTGATGGAGTGATGAGAGCGAGAACGGTCAATGAGTTTCAGGAGTGGTATGATAGACTTTGTGTTTCTTAGGAAGAACCTCCCACAATGAGTCTTTTGACTCCATGGAGGCCTGAAAAAAAAATAATAATAATAATTCAATAAACTTCTCACATGTCTTGAACCCATAGGGATCAAAATCATCAGAAAAATTTGTAATAAAATCTGGGAAACAGGATAGGCCTAATGATTGGGTAAAATCCATTTTTATTCCAATACCAAAAAAGAAAATGTCAACGAATGCAATAATTATAAAACTATAGCCTTGATCTCACATGCAAGCAAAATTCTCTATATTATTAAAGAAAGACAAACAATATCAAGCAACAAACTACTGCAGAACAGGCAGATTTTAGAAAAGGATGTAGGCCAGAGATCAAATTTCGAATTTAAGGCACTTGGTTGAAAAGGTTCAAGAATTTAATATTCCCTTGTGTATGTGTTTTATTGATTATGCCAAAGCATTTGACTTTCAATTAGGCGGACCTGTGGAAAATACCAAGTAAAATTAACATCCTGGAACACTTGACACAACCAAAAAAGAAAATGTCAACGAATGCAATAATTATAAAACTATAGCCTTGATCTCACATGCAAGCAAAATTCTCTATATTATTAAAGAAAGACAAACAATATCAAGCAACAAACTACTGCAGAACAGGCAGATTTTAGAAAAGGATGTAGGCCAGAGATCAAATTTCGAATTTAAGGCACTTGGTTGAAAAGGTTCAAGAATTTAATATTCCCTTGTGTATGTGTTTTATTGATTATGCCAAAGCATTTGACTTTCAATTAGGCGGACCTGTGGAAAATACCAAGTAAAATTAACATCCTGGAACACTTGACACAACTTTTAAAACAACTCTACAAGAGTAATTGGGTTGTGGTGAAGATGGATGGAAAAACATCTCGATGGTTCAATATTGAGAAAGGTGTGAGACAAGGATGCATATCTCTCCTGATCTATACAATTTTTTGGAAAATACATTATGAATATGGACTTAATGGACTCAATAGTGGTTTCTCAGTTGGTGGCAAAAAGATAAAAAATCTTAGATATGGTGACAATTCTCTTCTTATTGCCATCAATAAGTGAACTGGAGTCCCTCATTAAAAGAGTTGAATGGAAAAACCTGAAATATGGTTTAAGAATTAATCATGATAAAACGAAATACATGGCCATAATGAAAATGAGAATTTTGCCGAGAACATTGACTTCAAGATGGTGGATGAATTCATTTACCTCGGAGCTCTAATAAGCACTAAGAGTGGATGTCAACCAGAATTAAAAGAAGAATCACCATGGCAAGGTCAGCAATGGTGCAATTGCAGGAAATATGGAAAGACAGAAACATTTCTATCACCACTAAATCACGATTGGGCAGGAGCTTGGTGTTTTCAATTTTCATTATGGTGCTGAATTGTGGATACTCAACAAGAAAGATATGGAAAAGCTGTTTATCTTGTGGTTGAGATGTGGTGCTAGAGAAGTATGTTGAGAGTCTCCTGGATGGACAAAAGGTCTAATGAAAGTATAATAAGTCAACTAAAAATCAAGAGGTGGCTATGTGACATTGTGAATGAAAGAATTCTCAAATATTTCAGTCATGTTTCAAGACCTGAAAATGACAACCTGGAAAAACTTATCATCCATGGCAAAGTGAATGGATAAATAAAAAAAGGATGCCCAAGACCAAGATGGTTTGACCAGATTAAAAAAAAAAAGATCACCAGACTTACTTTGGAGTTAGCCACTACTGCAATAAAAGACAGAAAGAAATGGAGAGACCAAGCGAGAAGAAGAAAATGGTTATCAGTTCAATGTTAGTAAATGTAAAGTCATGCACTTTTGGTGTGATGAGATATCCTGTATCATATTATATTGTCGGGGTTATGTTAGAAGAAACTTATCATGCTGGAGTTTTAGTAGATAGGAAGTTAGTTCAAAGGCCATTGGCATAGATTGCAAATACAACTCAGAGGATAATTGGAATGCTGAAATGAACTTTGACATGTAAAGATAAAGAAGTCATTTTGCCTCTTTAAAAGGCCTTGATAAAACCTCACTTGGACTATTGTGCACAGGTCTGGTTTCCTATTTTCTGTGGTGATTCTAATACAGCGGAGAGACAGTTTAAAAATGATATCAGGATTGTGGAATTCAGATTATAAAGATAGATTCAGAATTCGTGGCCTGCACAAATTAGCAAACAGGAGAAAGAGAAGATAATATGATTGAAACTTACAAACTTCTGAAAAGGTGTCACACAGGATATCAGTAAATGGAATTTTTCATTTTATGGAGCATGTTGAAAGGACAAGAGGGCATCCTTGGAAGTTTAGAATGAATTCCGTTAAGGGGTTGAGAGCCAAATTTTTCACTCATAGAGTGGTGGGTGATTGGAATGGATTTCTATTGAAAGTGGTGAGTACTGGTAGTGTGAATGATTTCAAGAACAGTTATGACAGCTGGTGCAGATAATATGTGGCCTGCCTAGATGAGTCTCTGATTCCCTGGAGGTCTCTCTTAATAATAATAATAACAATATCCTCCACAGTATTTTCTTTTAGTAGCTCCTGCTTAATACCACCCATCCATCTAACTTCTACCTGATTCCCCCTGATCTTGAGCATACTTCTTCCCTCATGCACCTCTTGGCCATCTCTGTTTCAGAGATAGACACTGTTACTATTCATTCCTTGCAGAATTTTTTGCATACGACTACTTCAAGCTGCTGCTGCTTCAATTTTTTCCTTCTCATATCCTTTCTTAACTGAATAATCTACGTATTCCACACCCTCTTAAGTCCACTCTCCTCAGTTGGAGGATATGCACCTTGGTTATGGATGTGTCTTCTGATCCTGTCTCATTTTGAATTCTTAAACAACTGCATATTTAATTACTTTTATTTAAATTACTGTATATTTTTTCAGTGAATTTTAACAATCTTTCTCTTTTTTTATTCTTTTAACAGACTGATAATAATCCTCCACATACATTCAGTCAGCAGTTTGTATTAAAGCCTATGGGAAGTAGTACCTACTACATCGAACATGAAATTTTCAGGTTAGCACTTCATAATTTTCAGTCTGGACCATCTCCTTCAGATATTTCAGCAAACTATACAGGTTCAAGCTACTTATCAGGCACTTATCCATCTTCAAGCTACTTATCAGGCACTTATCCATCTTCAAGCTACTTATCAGGCACTTATCCATCTTCAAGCTACTTATCAGGCACTTATCCATCATCAAGCTACACACAGAATGCTCCATCTTCAAGCTACTTATCAGGCACTTATCCATCATCAAGCTACACACAAAGTACTCCATCCTCAAGCTATTTATCAAGTTATAACCCAAACTATAATTCAGTTTCTTCAGCAGGCTATATGGAGACTAATCCTTCCTCTTCTTCCTCCCCCTCCTCATTAGGTTTTGTGTCCAGCACGCATCCATCTACTACAAGAAGCTACGTGCAAAGTAGTTTCCCCACCACTACAGGTTCTTACGTTCGTAGCAGTTCAGGCACCTCAAGAGGCATACAAAGTGGAACCATTCGACAGTAACTTTTCATGTCACTTTTTTACTAAAAAATTCAGATTGAATTTTGAATTTTAATCCTCTGTTTACTTGTTTAATCTCCTCCAAGAGAAAGAACTTTCCTATTTTTGAGTAAACAGTGCATTAAAGTCATTCTGATCATGTTTACATAAAGCATGGTACATTACATTTAGATTAGTTCTTTATTGTCTGGAAAATTTTGTAATGATGTCTTATGCTTGTGTTTATCTGATAAAGCATGCACAAAACACACACTGTGATACCAGGTAAACATGCAAAGGCTTATCAGATATGTTACACTAACTGAAATATAAGTAGACAACATTTAAATTAAAAAATTAATTCAGCAGAAGACTTGACATCACAATTGTGAATGGCATAATTTTTTTTCCAAATACCAAGGTCATCTCATTATGAATTCAAAACTAAAGACACAAGTGATATAACAAAGATTAAACATGGAGAATGTGTCAACCACATGTAAAAAAAAAAAGATGAAGTAGCATAGTCCAAACTTCTGATGTAAGCCTTCCATAGTATTAATTTTTCAATTTAAGGCTTATCAGAACTGTATTCATAGGCATGTTTTTGACACTAAGTTATATGTTTGACAGTATCCATGACCAGTATCAGGATAATTTCATTCTGCATTCACAATTCCCATTAAGGTAAAAGACTTGAAATGATTTTGAAGGTCTTTGCTACCAACTGAATATCATCTCTCACAGATGCTTTGTCCTTTTCCATCGATGAAAATCTGACTTGAGTGAGACTTCATTTTTAATAATAAGTCAAAATTTCAGATGCAAATGTTTGTGAATACAGAAGGTGCAACATTAGCTGTGATTTTTTCAAGTCAGATTTTACTATGTACTGAGATTAGGTGACTTCACTCTGAGTTGCCTAAATATCCACTGCGATGGTATGTTCCCCCAGAGAGCATAACTTGTGACTATAGAATAAAAAGAGAGTTGCCGACTGTATGTGGATGTCGCTGCATATTAGACTTCATTGCTAATTAGAATATTTCTTGTATCCTAATACACCACTAAACTACCTGGGGAAAAAACTTTTCTACATAGCTTTCTTAAATTCAGTGTTTAAACAAAATGTGTCTCTCCCATATTTTTTTTTTTTTTCATGTGTGTATTGACAACGAACTTCTGCTTAGCTGATTAAAGGCGCAAGCGTTTTTGAAGATTTACCCTCCATATCATTGAAACTCCAGTAAGTCAGAATACCTCCATTTATAACTCTCTTAATACAGTACATTCTATCTCAGTGTGGCAAGTGAAAGAGGAAGAATAATGGAAGATGACTAAAAAAGTGCTGATGGTGGGGAGTTAACAGAACCACACCAAATGGTTGAATTACTGTGAACATTTCCAGGGTTTATCATCTAGTTGGTGACATTGCAATGCCAGATGTGACATTCACTGATGGGTTCTTCAATATTTTAAGAAATGGAGGTGCTTAAAATATTGAAGAACCTCAGTATGAACACAGCCATGGGATTAGATGGCATATCGGCCCATGTATTATGTGCCGATATGATATGAGTGGAAAGAGAGCATAATAGACCCACTGCATAAAGGAGGCTCCAAGACAAAAATAGCAAATTATAGGTTGATCATCATCTCAGGGTTGTGGTTAAAGTATTGGAGAAATTGGTGAAAGACAGAATTCAGGACTGGGTGGATAGGAATGCAACAGTCTATAAGAGATATGGTTTTGTGATGAGTAGTTCTTGCTTTAGTGATTTGCTTATTTTTTATAATAAAGTGACAGTAATTTGCTTACTTTTTTATAATAAAGTGACAACCACTTCCCCTAGACCTACCTGGTGTATACCAGGTCCCTTGCAGCTGCAAATTGTCCTACTTTGGCCAAACAGGCAGAACAACAAATATCAGGATTTCAGAACACAAAGACTACATCCGGTTTCACCAGTACAGCCGCTCTGGTCTGGCAGACCATGCCTTAGATACCCACCATAAAATTCGTTGGAAGAAAACAAAAATAATTCATCGCAGCAAGTTTAAATAAGAAAGATTATTCAAAGAATCTTCAGCAGCTCTAAAAAACGTTCCTAACCTCAACAAATTTGGGAGACTTACATTATGAGAACTTCAGCCCAACTGCCAAGACTACCAAATTAGCCTGCCAGAGGGCACCATTAGGACTTTAGGAACAATATTAGTTTCTTGCTTTCTTCCTCATTTGCTTTGTGTTAGTGCCTGCTTGCACATACCATATCTTTATGTTCCTGAAGATGGCAATGTGACGTTGCCGAAATATAGAAGTTATTCATTAAAGTTACCTTTAATTAATATACTTGATATGCGTTGTTAATTCCGTAAATTAATTACCAGTAACATCCTTACTAGCTACACTTTTGCTGTTTCCAAGGATGGCCCCTAGTTTTTCTACCAACAGATCTGTTCTGAAAAATATCCTCTGTATTAATCTTGTAAAAACCCTGCAGTAATTTGTATGTCTCAATCATATCAACCCTTTTCTGTTTGTCAACTAATTTCTGTAACCCACAAATCTTCAACCTATTCTCATAAGATTTCTTCCATAGATCCTCTGGATCCTCTCCATATTTAAAAAAAGCAGCCAAATGCTGAAAAAGGGAGATTAGCTGCAGTTTAGAAGCTGCTAATGAAAATGTCAACCAAGACGTAGTTTTTGAATTGCAGCCAATTTCCTTCCTTCTCTATGCTTGGGTATGTTTCTTTCTCTCTCTCTCTTTTTTTTTTTTTTTTAATAATGACTGATAGGTATCAGAGAGTTGTATATGGTGGAGCAATATCAAGGAAGCAGAAGTTTACAAGTGGGGGTTCCACAGGGATCAGTACTGGGACCTTTATTGTTCAACCTTTATATCAATGATATTGTCAATGGATTGCAAGGGAACATTCCGTTGTGTGTGGATTATGTGAAGCTAGGAAGGGTTATCAGTAATAGTGCAGATGTGGCAGCCCTGCATGAGGATTTGAATAAACTAGACAGATGGACAAATGAATGGGAGTTTTGGTTCAATGCAGCAAAATATAAAGTCTTGAGGTTTGGGATCCATCGATGGGAGGATGCATACTCGATTGGAGGAGCTGTACTGGAGGAGGTAGGGGAGACGAGATCTGGGGGTGATGATTGATAGAAAACTGAAATTCAGGGAGCATATTGCAAAGGTGGTGAGGGTAACTCAGAGGATTGCTGCAATACTGAGAAGGATGCTGACCTGCAGAGATAACAGAGTTATTGTTCTGTTGTATAAGGCCCTTATCAGACCACACTTAGACTATTGTTCTCAGATTTGGACCACAGGATTTGAAGGGGATAAATTGACTGTGGGAGGTGTACAGAGACGGATAACGAAGTTGGTTTCAGGACTGTACAATGTGAGTTATGAGGATTGACTGAGGGAATGTGGACTGCAGAGTTTGGTGGATAGAAGAAGGAGAGGTGATATGATCAAGACTTTTAAACTGTTGAGAGGCAGTAACAGGGTAGACATTGAAGAGTTCTTTCACTTGGTGGAACGGTGGGAAGGAGCGATGTCAAGGGGCCATCTCTGGAAGTTACGAAAGGAGGCTGTGCGCAAGAGGGTGAGGAGTGGTTTCTTTGCATGGGGGGTGGTTGAACCTTGGGTTGCATTGCCTGAGAGAGTGGTTGGAGCGAGAACGGTCACTGGGTTCCAGGAATGGTATGATAAGCTTTGTGTTTCCTAAAAACAACCTCCCACGATGAGTCTTTTGACTCCATGGAGGCCTGGATAATAATAAGAAGAAGAATAATGTTGATAGTTATTAAGAAGAAAAGCCAAACAGCTATTTTTCTGGCGAAGTTGATAAATTAAGGGGATAAAAATCCCTTATTGTTTTTCAGGCAGTAAGCGAAACTCTAAGATTGAGAACTACGATCTAAGCCTTTCATGCCAACGAACTGTCGGCGAATCCAAGTGTAAGTGACCACTTGGTAGTGCCATACCAAGGCAACTCGATGCAAAGGTCGAGCAAGCTCCCTCACTATTCTTGATATTTTCTCATAATGTAAAAACACACATCTCCTAAGAGATGTAATACCGCTTTACATTATGAGGAGAGGTCACTACCCAGACCGGTTTCAACCTTTTTTGATTTTGGAATTTAACTCTAAACAAATATTGTGTAGCCTTTCCTGTTTTAATATAATAAGTTTTCTGTACTGAATGAATTTTTAGCAAGCTTAGAAACCACCTCAAATATGAGAGCTTGTATCCAAGTTGAATTAATCCTTGTGATTTGTAGATTGTTTACAGGTGTTGTATTGCCTGAAGTAAAATGATGAAACCTAATATCATAAATTAAAGATGCCAAGAAATTATATTATTGGTTTATTCTTTTATTATTATTATTATTATTACGGGTATCTCCATGGAGTCAGTTGACTCATCGCAGGAGACCCAAACTAGCAAAACAGTATCTGTCATATCTCTTCTTGAATTCATTTACAGACGAAGAGCTCCCAACCGAGTCAGGCAATGAATTCCACTCATTCACCACCCTCCAGGCAAAAAACCTTGTTCTCACATCCTTGTTAACCACACTCTTGTTTAATTTCGAGGGATGACCTCTTGTTCTTCCATCACATAGCTGACACATTTCCCCTGAATCAATCCTATAAAAACCTTTCAGTAATTTAAATGTTTCTATCACATCCCCTCTTCTCCACCTATCAACCAACCTCTGCAATCCACAAGCTCTCAATCTATCAATGTAGGGAGCATTTTTTACATCACTCACCAACTTAGTCACTCTTCTCTGAACCCTCTCCACAGCCTCCTCATCTCCAAGAAATCCAGGTGACAAGACCTGAGCACAGTAATCCAAATGTGGAAGTATCAATGCTTTATAAAGGGGAATAATAACCTCTTTATATCTGGATGTCAATGTGTTCCTAAACAACCAAGTAATTCTATGTGCAATCTTGGACACCTTAGCAATGTGTCCCCTGAACTTCATCCCCTTATCTACCAACACCCCTAAATCCCTAGTCTCATCAATCTCTTGGAGTACTGTTCCATCAATGTAGTACACAGCTGGTAATCTTTTAATCCCAAAATGCATAACTTTACACTTTTCCACACTGACATCCATTATATTTTACCCATTCTACGAGCTTATTTAAATCATCCTGCAACCTTTCAACATCAGCTTGATTTTTTATTGCACTACCGAACTTTGCATCATCAGCAAACAACTGAATATCTCCCTTTAAGCCATTTCCTATATTATTTATATACAATTTAAACAACAATGGCCCAAGCACAGAGCCCTGAGGCACATCACTGGTCACCTGCCTCATCCTGTACTCGGCTCCTCCATACACCACCTTCTGGTGTCTCTCCCTGAGCAATTCTCCTATCCATATAACCAATTTAGTATCCATTCCCATCTACTCCAATTTGCATAATAGTGTTCCATGAGGTATCCTGTCAAAAGCCTTAGCAAAATCCAGAAGTACCACTGTGTAGCCAGTTCCTTTGTCCAACTCAGATGTCATTCTATTATGAAAAGTTAATAGATTGCTAAGGCAGCATCTACCTTTAACAAAACCATGTTGGCTTCTATAGAGTATCATATCCTGATCCATTCTTGAATTTTGTCTTTAACCAACTTTTCCAATACTTTTACTACTACTACTCAGATGGTGATTGGTCTGTAATTAACTACTGCAGTTTTAGAGCCACCCTTATGTAAAGGAACCACTTTGCCTAACTTGCACTCCCTAGGGACCATACCAGAGTTCAAACTTAAGTAAAATATCCAAATAAGAGGGGTTGACAATTCCTTTGCACATTCACGCACCACCCGCAACACTTTCTACAATTGTAAGCAAACAAAGTTTGCACCTGAAGTAATTTCAGAACTGGACAACTTGTATATAGAGTCTAATGACTTCACATCACTTGCCTTAGTATCCCATAATGCAAAGCACATAACCTTAGGCAGGTATATTACCAGCTGTGTACTACATCGATGGAAAGGTACTCCAAGAGATTGATGAGGCTAGGGACTTAGGGGTATTGGTAGATAGGGAGATGAAGTTCAGAGGACACATTGCTAAGGTGTCCAAGATTGCACATAGGATTACTTGGTTGTTGAGGAACACACTGACATCCAGAGATAAAGAGGTTATTATTCCCCTTTATAAAGCATTGATACTTCCACATTTGGATTACTGTGCTCAGGTCTGGTCACTTGGAGATGAGGAGGCTGTGGAGAGGGTTCAGAGAAGAGTGACCAAGTTGGTGAGTGATATAAAAAATGCTCCCTACATTGATAGATTGAGAGCTTGTGGATTGCAGAGATTGGTTGATAGGCGAAGAAGAGGGGATATGATAGAAACATTCAAATTACTAAAAGGTTTTTATAGGATTGATGCAGGGGAAATGTTTCAGCTGTGTGAAAGTGATGGAATAACAAGAGGTCATCTCTGGAAATTAAAGAAGAGTGTGGTTAACAAAGGTGTCAGAACAAGGTTTTTTGCCTGGAGGGTGGTGAATGAGTGGAATTCATTGCCTGACTTAGTTGTGAGCTCTTCGTCTGTAAATGAATTCAAGAAGAGATATGACAGATATTGTTTTGCTAGTTTGGGTCTCCCGCGATGAGTCTACTGACTCCATGGAGATACCCGTAATAATAATAATAATATATGCTATGCATCGTGGGAAGGGTCACTACCCAGACTGGGTTTTGACCTTTATTGAGGTCTTATTAGTAGGAGCCAGACCCAGTAGTGATACCAAGGTTTGAAGTAATGCAGAAGTCATATTTCCATATACAAGTAGCCTAAAGGTGTCACACCTTATTACTAAAAAAAACTCTCGATTAGAGAGAGAGAGAGATGTGGAAAGTTTTTTCCACTTGGTTATACTATAAATTAAAGATATCCTAGGTGCTGAAAAGGCAGTACTTGTAATCAGTGGCGTACCTGGCGGGGGAGGGGTCCTCCTCGGGCGGCACTTGGAATCTTTTTGAACGTTTCCAGTTAATTCTAAAATACAGTCTCGAGAACTCATTTCCAAATATTGTGATACTACTGCGAATTTTCCTCATAATTGCTGTAAGTGTTGCTAGTTGTGAGAAGAGTTTTTCTAAATAAAATAGATTAAGAATTACCTAGGTTACTATGAAATAGACTTCGCCATTGTCATCGACGATTTTGCTAACAGAAAAGCAAGAAAAATAGCATATTAGAATGTTGAAGTTAAAGTTTTACTTAAAAATAAACATAGTGTTTTAATTTATTTCCCTATACATTGTTTTGACTTTTTGTTGTATTCTTGGTGTGTGTTGAGAGGGGCTGCAAAAGCTCTTGCTACGCCACTGCTTGTAATATGTTTACAATGATTTTTTTTATTTTTATGTTTGATAATGGAAAAGAGAAATTTTGCCACATCAAAAGGGTTGTTTTTTGTCTTGTCAAAAGTAAGACTAGATTTTCAAAAAAAAATAATAATAATTACTTTTGGAAGATCTGGTGTCAGACAAGGATGTATATTATCCCCTCTGTTATTATTATCTGTATGGATCACATTATGAAGGAAAGTGGTATTAAACCTGATATCAAAATTGGAGATGTTACTCTCAGCTCTTTACTCTATGCAGATGATGTTATACTTCTAAATAAATCTGTTACAAGTCTTCAAGATTCCCTGACTAAATTGAATAACTCTTGTAATAGATTTGGTATGTAGGTCAGCAATAACAAGACAAAGCAATGAAAATAGGCAGAAGCATTGAAAATATCAACTGCATTTGAATGGAGAACCTATAGAACAAGTAAAACATTTCAGCTACGTAGGCATGATTTTTAGTGAATTAAATTAAATATGGAAATATTATTATTATTATTATTATTATTATTCAGGCCTCCAAGGAGTCAAAAGACTCATCGAGGGAGGTCCTTTCTAAGACATAAAGTCTGTCAAGACTCATCGAGGGGAGGTCCCCCCCTGAGAAACACAAAGTTTATCATACCACTCCTTAAACCCACTGACCGTTCTCGCTCCCACCACTCCATCAGGCAATGCATTCCACGGCTCAACCACCCTCCACACAAAGAAACCACTCCTTACCCTCTTGCTCACAGTTTCCTTTCGTAACTTCCAGGGATGGCCTCTTGTCATCACTCCTTCCCGCTGATCAACCAAGCGAAAGAACTCCCCAGTGTCAACCCTGTAACCACCTCTCAACAGTTTAAAAGTCTCAATCATATCACCTCTCCTTCTTCTATCCACCAAACTCTGCAGTCCACATTCTCTCAGCCGATCCTCATAACTATCCTTGTACAGTCCTGAAACCATCTTTGTCATCCGTCTTTGTATCCTTTCCACAGTTAATTTATCCCCTTCAAATCCTGGGGACCAGATCTGAGAACAATAGTCCAAGTGTGGTCTGATCAGAGACTTATACAACGGAATGATAACCCTCTTATCTCTGCAGGTCAGTGTCCTTCTCATAATAGCAGCAATCCTCTGTGTTACCTTCACCACCTTTGCAATATGTCCCCTAAACTTCAGGTTTCTATCAATCATCAACCCCAGATCTCTTGTCTCCCCTACTTCCTCCAGTATAACTCCTCCCATAGAGTATGCAGCATCCCATCGATGTTTCCCAAACCTCAAGACCTTACATTTTGCTGCATTAAACTGACACCCCCATTCATTTGCCCATCTATCTAGCTTATTTAAATCCTCTTGCAGGGCTACCACATCTGCACTATTACTAATAATCCTTCCAAGCTTCGCATCATCTGCAAACAACTGAATATCCCCCTGCAATCCACTGGCTATGTCATTGATATAAAGGTTAAACAATATAGGTCCTAGTACTGAGCCTGGTGGGACCCCACTTGTAACCCTCTGCCTCCTGGAAACTGCTATACCATACACAACTCTCTGATACCTATCAGACAGCCAATCCTGAATCCAGTTGACCAATTTGACATCCAGACCCATGTGCTGCAACTTAAATATCAGCTTATCATGTGGCACCCTGTCAAATACCTCAAGACCTTACATTTTGCTGCATTAAACTGACACCCCCATTCATTTGCCCATCTATCTAGCTTATTTAAATCCTCTTGCAGGGCTACCACATCTGCACTATTACTAATAATCCTTCCAAGCTTCGCATCATCTGCAAACAACTGAATATCCCCCTGCAATCCACTGGCTATGTCATTGATATAAAGGTTAAACAATATAGGTCCTAGTACTGAGCCTGGTGGGACCCCACTTGTAACCCTCTGCCTCCTGGAAACTGCTATACCATACACAACTCTCTGATACCTATCAGACAGCCAATCCTGAATCCAGTTGACCAATTTGACATCCAGACCCATGTGCTGCAACTTAAATATCAGCTTATCATGTGGCACCCTGTCAAATGCCTTCGCCAAGTCTAAGAAAATTGCAGTATATGCCTTTCCCTCATCTAATGCTCTTGTAACTTTATTATAAAAGGCTAGCATATTGCTAAAACAAGAGCGTCCTTTCACAAATCCATGTTGATTCTCACAGATAACATTACCCTCATCTGCCCAATGCTATACACGGTCCCTCACTACTTTCTCCAAGATCTTAACAACTACTGATGACACACAGACTGGCCTATAATTAGACACTTCCAGTCTGTTACCACCCTTATGCAATGGCACTATCTTACCTTCCTTCCATTCCCTGGGCACCTTTGCCAAAGCCAGACTTTCATTGAAAAGCCACGTTAAAGGTACTGTCAATTCCCTAGCACATTCTCTCAAAACTCGTGGCAAAATACCATCCAGTCCCACAGCTTTACTGACATCCAGAGTACTCAGTATCTGAAACACACTCTCCTCCTGTACCTCCAGACCTCGTACCAGTCCTATCCCTCTAGCATTAAAACTGACTCCTCTAGGATGAAATACTCCAATAAAGTGTTCATTGAACAATTCCACTATGTCCTCTGCATCAGTCACTCTATTCCCATTTTTATCCCACAATATCATTCTTCCACAGTCATTTCTCCTCCTACTGGCCACATAGCTAAAAAATTCCCTAGGATTTTCTTTGGATCTTAGGGCCAATCTCCTCTCATATTCCAGTTTCGCTTTCCTTACCACACGAGTCACTCTTCTGGCCTGTGTCTTATATTCCTCATGCATCTCTTCACCTGTCTCCTTATATCTCTTCCATAGCCTCTTTTTCGCATGCAATTCCTGTTTAATATTGTTTGTCATCCACTTTACTCCAAATTGCGCCCTCTTCTTCACTCGTGGTATACAACTTACCATTGCTGATAACAAATATTCTTTCACAATTTCCCACGCACTGGTGATATCCCTGCCTTCCAATTCCTCCCTCCATGAAACTTCCCGAAGTTGACGTCTAAGACTATTATAATCACCTGCCTTATAATTCCACATAAGTTCCCATCTCTTTGATACTCCTGCATGTCTATTCATTTTCCAAGTCAAAATCATATGGTCACTCTCTCCAACTGGTGGGAGAGACGTCAACTCAGTTATTATCAACTCTTCTGATGCTATAACCAAATCCAAAATTTTTGAACCTCTTGTTCCCTCTGTTACATGTTGCCTAAGACATTTGTCCCTCAATAATTCTAGAAATTCCATTCCCCTATTGTTACATGCATCTTCCTCTCTCCAATTTATACTACTGAAGTTAAAATCTCCCATAACAATCATTCTTCTTGCACTTGCCAAACTTAGCTGTCTAAACATCTCCTGGTCCCCATCCTCTGTGCTCCTGGGTCTGTAGCAACACCCCACTAAATATCCTGTCCTACCTACCTCTACCTCACACCATACGCTCTCAAAATCATTTGTCTCACTACCTTCCAAATTCTCCGCTCTTAGAGGACATAGGTCATTACTTATCATAAGCAGCACCCCACCACCACACTTTCCCCTCCTATCCTGGCGAGAAATGCTATACCCAGCGACTTCTATACCTGTTTTTATATCCCCACCTGTCAACCACGTCTCAGTGATCGCAATAATTTTTGGCCAGGCTGATGCTATCTACGCCACCAATTCCTCTCCCTTATTCCGGATACTCCTGGCATTAGTATACAGCATATAAATGCCATTGTTTCTATACCCAAATAGACAACATAGACAACTGATTAAATTTATATGGAATAAGAGAGAAGTTAATCACAACACTAAATTAACTATATACAAGACAGTGTTCAAAACCACTTTTAACTTATGGATCTGAGAGGTAGGATAGAAATAAAACACTTGACCAAAGACTAGAGACCACAGATATGAGAGTCCTGAGAAAGATTAGAGGGATGAACAGATGGCATCAGTGGCAATGTCATATTAAAAATGAGGATATTAGGAAAGAATTTGACATTGTTAGCATCCATGTGTTAGCAGAACTATTCTCAGGTGGTATGGTCACTTAAATAAAATGAGAGAAGAAAGATTAGCAAAACAAGTGTTCTTTGCCAGGTTGGTAGGAAAAAGACCCAGAGGAAGACCAAGATATAGGTTGATTGACACAGTAAAAAGTGCCTTAGAAGATAGAAATATAAGATAATGTTGACGTCTTGACAGATAACAGATTGATTTTGAGGAAAATTGTAGATAGGAAGTTAGTAATGGTGTAAGTATTTCATGCAGTACTATCATATCCTGTACACTCCTTGGGTGTACATTATCAGGAATTTGATTATGATGATGGCTTTTGCAAGAAATAAGACAAGCTTGAGTTTTTCTAGAAAATTGAAGTTAAGAAGATTATTATAATTCTGCTGAGCTCTTGATTTGGAGAGCAGAATTTAGGATTATAGAAGTGAATATTTGGAAGTTTTGTTGATTTGTGAAATGCAAGATAAAGAAGAGTGTGCATGCTGTCATCAGCAAAACTATGAATTCAGTTTCTAGTTAAGTGGAGAAGGCCATCAGTATTTTATAGCATGAAAAGTACGTGAAGAAACAGATTGAACAGTTTTTCAAACATAGCACACAAAGTTTGGGCATGAAGTATATCTTCATAACTAATCTCCTTGTACATCTTTTGATTTCACATTATTTGCCTCAATATTCCCATACTTTTGCATTATGGGATAATGATCACACTTGGGATTTTTGCATTATGAGAAGATCCCAGTGTATCAATTCCCCTCTTTTTCTCCTATCAACCAACTTTTGCAACCTACAGACCCTCAATCTATCCTTGTATCATCTTGGTCACTTGCCTCTGTATCCTCTCCACCTTGTCATCCCCAAGAAAACCAGAGGAATGATAACTTCCTTATCTCTACTCATTGGTGTGTTCTTCAGAAACCAAGTAATCCTGTGAGCTACCTTAGCAATATGTCCTCCAAAGTTCAACTTTCTATCTACTACTACCTCTGAATCCATGACTTCACTTCCCAGAGTATATTTTCTTCAATGTGGTACACAGCTTGTAACTGTTTTTATCCCAAAATGCATAGCTTCATACTTTTGCCATATTTAAATCATCCTGCAAGCTTTCTACTTAACCTTGATTAACTATTACCCTACCTAACTATACATCTACAAACAACAGGTGATGCAATTAAAAGCCAGCATGGAAGGAAAAAAAAAACGTACTTATTTGTGACAAAGATCAATGAACTTAGGAACTGGCTATTAATAATAAAAAAATGGTAGAAAAAGTCTCTCTCTTGTCAGCAACTAGAATCAAACCCATAATTTTCTTTTGGTGAAGATACTAATGACAGGATATTTTACAATTATTGAAATTGTGACATTGCCAAATTTCATGATTGAATTGCCATACCATATTGCATCTTTTTCCTTATATTTTATTTGACTTACCTTCTTGTTGTTATTATTATTATTATCAACTTTAGTGCTGTCCTGCCTCTTCTGGTTCTGATTAATTTTCTTATCTTGTCTAAATTGTTTTAAATGTTTCTCTCCTTTTTTAATTGTATGCTGGTTTTCTAATAATTTCTTGTAATCAGAATATTTCAAATGTCAAATTATCCTTGTTTATATTATCAACATTGTTGCTGGAATGTTTTATCTCAGTGGGGTAAAGGTTTGTTATATTATTATTATTATTATTACTATTATTACGGGCAACTCCAGGGAGTCATTAGACTCATCGAGGGAGGCCCCAAATCATATTCATCACAACTATTTGACATTCATACAGTATCTATCATACCTCGCCTTAAACTCATTCACTGTCACAGCATCCACTACAGACTCAGGGAGCGCATTCCACTCATTCACTACTCTAAAAGTAAAGAACCCAGCTCTAACACCTTTACTAACCACACTTTTGCCCAGTTTCCATGGATGTCCCCTAGTCCTCCCACAACCAGCCCTGTTCTCAAAAATATCTTCTGAATTAATTTTATAGAAACCCTTCAGTAATATGAATGTCTCAATCATATCTCCCCTCCTCCGCCTATCAACCAATTTTTGCAACCCACAAATCCTCAACCTGTTCTCATACGGTTCATTCCACAGACCTGCTATCATCTTGGTCACTCGCCTCTGGATCCTCTCCACCTCCTCCCCATCAAGAAGAAACCTAGGTGACCAAATCTGAGCACAGTAGTCTAGATGGGGTCTTATCAAGGCTCGATAGAGAGGAACAATAACCTGCTTGTCTCTGCTTGTCAACGTATTCTTCAACAAACAAGTGATTTGATGAGCTGTTTTGGTCACTTTTGCAATGTGTTCCCTAAATTTCAATTCCTTATCCACCAACACTCCTAAATCTCGTGCCTCGTCAATTTCCTGGAGCAGGGTTCCACCAATGCAGTAAACTGCCGCCAATCTTTTCACCCCAAAATGCATAACCTTACATTTTGCCACATTAAACTGACATCCATTCTCCTTAGCCCAGACCTCCAATCTATCCAAATCGTCCTGCAAAATTTTGACGTCATCTGCATTCACTATTGCCCTACCCAACTTCGCATCATCCGCAAACAAATGAACTGTTCCTCTCAGATTATTTCCTATATCATTTATGAACAAATTAAACAGCAGTGGTCCAAGAACAGATCCTTGTGGCACACCACTTGTCACAGGCCGTCTTGTGGATTCTACTCCCGAGTAAACCACTCTCTGATATCTCTCCGTCAACCACCCTCCTATCCATCTCACCAACCCTATGTCCATTCCCATATGCTGCAATTTACTGATTAGAATTCCATGTGGAATCTTGTCAAAGGCCTTGGCAAGGTCCAGTAGAATCACCGTAAACCCATTACCCTTATTCAGTTCAGCCGTCACTGTGTTATAATACGTGAGCAAGTTACTGAGGCATGACCTACCCTTCACAAAACCATGCTGTCCCCAATACAGTATCCCATTTTCTTCTATCCAATCTTGTATTTTCCTCTTGACTATTTTCTCTAAGACCTTGACAATGATTCCTGATATGCTGATCGGTCGGTAATTTACAACAGCAGTCTTGGAACCACCTTTATGCAGTGGAACTATTTTCCCCTCTTTCCACCCGCTCGGGACTAACCCAGACCCGAGACTCAAATTAAACAAAATGGTCAAGGGTACTGACAATTCTTTAGCTGCTTCTCGTACAACACGAGCTGGTATACCATCCAATCCCACAGATGTATTGACATTGAGGTTATGCAATAGACTACTCACCTCCACTACATCTTCATTCACCACAATTCCCGTATAATCTACTGGTTTATTCGTTTCTGCAATGCCACCACCTGGATGATATACTCTTGCAAAGTGCTCACTCAGTAACTCAACTATCTCAACTGATTCAGTTACCTCCCTACCATCGGCATTCTTTAAAATCAATCTGCCATGTACATTTTTCCTTTTACTTGCTACATATCTAAAAAACTGTTTAGGATTCTCTTTAGCCTGCATGGCCAATGTTCTTTCGTAATCCTTTTTTGCTTTTCTTACCACACTCGTCACCCTTCTGGCCTGCGCTTTATACCGTTCATGTGCCTGCCGGTCACCCTTCTCCTTAAATTCCCTCCATAGTTGTTTCTTTTTTTGCAACTCAAGCTTAATGGTGTTATTCATCCATTTAACCCCTACTTGATTTATTATTCGGACTCTAGGTATACAGTCAGCCATTGCTTCATGCAAGCACTTCTTAACTACCTCCCATGCACTATCCACTTCTAGTCCTTGCAGTTGTACATGCCATGGCACTGAACCAATCAAACTCCTAAGCTTGTCATACTTTCCCGCCCGATAATTCCACATGTACCCTGTCTTAATTGAAAATTCTACACCTTTAGCCACCTCCCAAGTTAAGACCCTATGATCACTCTCACCGATTGGTGGCAATGTGGTCATATTTGTTACAGCCAAATCCTCAGATGTAATTACTAGGTCAAGCACTCTCTGACCCCTAGTATTTTCCATTACATGCTGTCGCAGATAGTTATCCCTTAATAACCGCATAAAATCCAGTTCCTTCCTCCAGTGTGTCCTCTCCTCACTCCAATCAATGCGACCATAGTTGAAATCTCCCATAATAATCACCCTCCTTCCACCCATTTCTTCTATTTGCTTGTGCATACTGTCACCACCATCTTTTTCATCACCTGGTCTATAGCAGCACCCAATTGTATATTTAGTTCTGCTAGCCACAATCTCACACCAAATGGCCTCAAATGTGCTCTTTTCTCTATCCTGCAATTCAACTTCTATTCTCCTTGGCTGGAGCTCATCAGCTATCATCAACAATACTCCTCCCCCCATTTTATTCTCTCTGTCATTCCTGAACACACTATACCCATCACATTAAATCCCACTAGTTATATCATCTACAGTCAGCCATGTTTCACTAATACCTATAACCTGTGGTCTGGAAGTGCCAACCATGGCCAAAAACTCTTCCTTCTTGTTCCTAATACTCCTAGTATTAGTGTACATGAATTTAAGACCCCCATTAGCCCCAACCCTACCTTGATGCCTTATATTAACTATCCCACTCTGATTTGTTGTCCTTATTTACTCTGGCATATTATATTCATTCTTACATTCAACTGCCTCCATAAGGACTGTATCTCTACCCCCCTCCCCTAACAAATCTAGTTTCCCTGAATTTGCACATCCACTACATTCAGCAACACTTTCTCAAGTCTTCTTACACCGTAACCATTCAAATGCAAGCCATCCATCTTATATAGATCCTTTCACCCATCAAACTCACTCCACACATCCACAAATTCCACACCACTCGTCATACATAACCCACGCATAAAGTCATTTGCAATTATAGCCCTCCTTTTAAACATTTCACTGTCATACCTTGGCAAAAGACTAATCATTCTAACTCTCTCACTCTTTTCATTTGCTACCTCAAACAATTCATTCAGGTCTTCTATCATTTCCATTTTATCTCCTTTCAAATCATTCGTACCTGCCACAACAATCATTTCTTTCACCCTTTCCTTTTGCTCTCTAATAGACGCAGTTACGTCCTTTATGGTCGCACCAGGTTGGTACGATTTTGTCAAATCCTCTACTAACACACCTCGTACTAACGAGTCTCCATACAGCACTCTATCCTTCATTTTGTTCATGTTCACATTCATACGTCTGTTTTTCCTGTCATACTTTTTATTATTGGTTGGTTCATTCAGTCTACTTTTGTTCATGCACTCTAGCTGCTGTTTTGCTCTTTCTATCGCACTATTCAACAACGCGATCTCACTCAATGCATCTATCTCATCTTTTTTGTTCTCTGAGAAACCATTTATACTATCATTCACACTTTCTATATTCACACATACACACATACACACACACACACACACACACACAAAACAAGGCAATGTCACTTAAGTTACTTAAGTGACATTGCCTTGTTATGTGTCAGTTGCCTGAGTGTCAGTTGCCTTGTTATGTGTCAGTTGCCTCTGGATAGGGTCCAGAGGCAACTGACTCAGGTAGTTTCTGACCTCTGGAATTCGAGTATGAGGAAAGATTGAGAAAATGTAATTTGCACTCTGGTGGACAGGAGGAAGAGGGGAGATATGATAGAGACCTACAAGTTAGTAAGGGTTTGTTATAGGATCATTGCTGGAGAGGTTCTACAGAAAATAGTGGGAGATCAGGGGAGAACCAGAGGTCATCCCTGGAAACTGTATAAAGAGGGTGTGAGCAAGGGAGCAAGAAGTAGGTTTTTTGCATGCAGAGTTGTGAATGATTGGAATGCCTTGCCTGAGAGTTTGGCATCTGCAGAGAATTTGAGTGTGTTTAAAGCATGGTATAATGAGCTGTGTGTATGATAAAAGGATCTCCTAGATGAGTCTTTGATTCCATAGGGTCTTGGGTAATAATAATAAGCAAGGATAATTTGACATATGAACTATTCCAGTTAAAAGAAATTATTATAAAACCACCAGACAACTGAAAAAAGTGGAGAAACATTTAAAACAATTTAGACAGGGTAAGAAAATTCATCAGAACTAAATGAGGCAGGACAGCACTGAAGTTGGTAATAATAATAAGTTAGTCAAATAAAATATAAGAAAAAAGATTTAATATGGTACAGTGATATTCAATCATGAAATTTGCAATTGCCAATGGAGTTGCTATTTCAAGCTTCCCTGGAGTGAAAATTAGTTATGTGAAATGTAATAGACAAACAGAAAAGAAAAGATATTGTAATTCTTGTTGGAACTTATGATTTAAGTTGTGACAAATATAGTATGAGAGAGGATATGAAAGGTATGATGGAAAAGTGAGAGAGCAAAAATTGTTGGTTTCCTACAAGATACAATTACCAAGTTAAGGAAGGCTATGATAGCAGTTGATTCATTGTGCAGATTGTGTAGAAGAAATAATGCAAGTTTTTCGATGTGGGGAGGGAGTTTGATGTAGAAAAAAAATCTATGGCCTGCACTTGAATGAATTTGACATCAGCAGCCTGGACAAATTATTAAATGGGTTGGGACTTTTTTTTTTTTTTTATGTGGCTCCCACACATAAAAGGCTTCTATAAACCTATAGTACAATACATTTGCACCATGGGTGGAGTAAGGATTTTTTTCATTTTTATTAATTTTATATATATATATTATTATTATTATTATTATCCAGTCCTCCATGGAGTCAAAAGACTCATCATGGGAGGTCCCTCCTAGGAAACACAAAGTCTATCATACCACTCCTTAAACGCATTGACCATTCTCGATCTCACCACTCCATCAGGCAATGCATTCCATGGTTCAACCACCCTCCATGCAAAGAAACCACTCCTCACCCTCTTTCTCACAGTTTCCTTTCGTAACTTCCAGGGATGGCCCCTTGTCATGACTCCTTCCCCCTGTTCAACCAAGCGAAGGAACTTCCTAGTGTCAACCCTGTAACCACCTCTCAACAGTTTAAAAGTCTCTATCATATCGCCTCTCCTTCTTCTATCCACCAAACTCTGTAGTCCACACTCTCTCAGCCGATCCTCATAACTAACATTGTACAGTCCCGACACCATCTTTGTTATCTGCCTTTGTACCCTTTCCACGGTTAATTTATCCCCTTGAAAACCTGGGGACCAGATCTGAGAACAATAGTCCAAGTGTGGTCTGATCAGAGACTTATACAACGGAATGATAACCCTCTTATCTCTGCAGGTCAGTGTCCTTCTCATAATAGCAGCAATCCTCTGTGTTACCTTCACCACCTTTGCAATATGTCCCCTAAACTTCAGGTTTCTATCAATCATCAACCCCAGATCTCTTGTCTCCCCTACTTCCTCCAGTATAACTCCTCCCATAGAGTATGCAGCATCCCATTGATGTGTCCCAAACCTCAAGACCTTACATTTTGCTGCATTAAACTGATATCCCATTCATTTGCCCATCTGTCTAGCTTATTCAAAAGTATATATATATTTTTTTTTTTCATTTATTTTTTACATAATCCAGAATCCTTGCTGTAGAGACCAAACATAAAACTTTCTCAAACCATTTCAGGTCTGCAATAAGTGGGGAGGTGGTCAGATGATGAAATTCATCTAAAGGCAATTACAAACATCCATGCCCACAGCATGATTCGAACCCACAGCATGTTGGTTGGAGAAAGAGATGCTAATCACTCGGTCAACCAAGCTGGAAGAGAGTCGGAAACTAAGTCTTCACGGAGGAATGGTGAAAATGTGTAAGTTCAGCTACAAATGCAACAGTGATATGAATGTCATTGAACATGGTTATTAATCTGATGAAGGAGTAGAAATGTACATTTTTAGTTCACATTTTCTGAGTGTGTCTGCATACAGAAACGAGAAAGTTGCCCAACTGGATCAAGCAGACTGTAGGAGTAAGTATACACAAACGTCATGGTGTAACTTTTTATGACTATACACAAATTGCTGGAGCATCTGAAACAAATGGGTAGAGTTATCAACCTTGCAGTTTTACATGCCATGGCACTGAACTAAGCAATCTCCTAAGCTTGTCATACTTACCAGACCGGTAATTCCACATGTATCCTTTCTTAATTGAAAATTCCACACGTTTAGCCACCTCCCAGGTCAAGACATTATGATCACTCTAACCAATTGGTGGCAATATGGTCATATTCATTACAGTCAAATTCTCAGGTGCAATTACTAGGTCAAACACTCTCGAACCTCTAGTATATTCCATTACATGCTGTCTCAGGTAGTTATCTCTTAATAACTGCCTAAAATCCAATTCCTTCTTTCCATGTGTCCTCTCCTCCATCCAATCAATGTTACCATTGTTGAAATCCCCCATAATAATTACCCTCCTTCCATTCATTGCATCTATTTGTTTATGCATACTATCTCCACCATCTATTCCATCACCTGGTCTATAGCAGCACCCAACTGTATATTTTGTTCCTCTAGTCTCAATCTCACACCAAATAGCCTCAAGTGTGCTCTCTTCACTATCCTGTAGTTCAACTTCAATTCTCCTTGGCTGCAGTTCATCAGCTATCATCAATAACACTCCCCCCCCCCATTCTTTTCTCTCTGTCCTTCCTAAACACACTATACCCTTCACATTCTATCCCACTAGCTATATCAACTTCAGTCAGCCATGTCTCACTAATGCCAGTAACCTGTGGCCAGGAAGAGCCAACCAAGGCCAAAAATTCTTCCTTCTTGTTCCTAATACTCCTGGCATTAGTATACATGAAGTGCAGAAGTCTGTTAGTCCCACCCCTATCTTGATGTCTTATACTAACTATACCATTCTGATTTGTTGTCCTTCGTACTAGCTCAGGTATATTATACACATTCTTACACTCAATTGCCTCCCTGATGTCTGCATATCCACCCCCCCAATAGCTCTAGTTTCCATGATTCTGCACATCCACTTTCACTTCATTTAGCAACACTTTTTTCCAGTCTCAGCACACCAAATCCATTCAGATGCAAACCATCCATCTTATATAAGTCCTTTCACCCATCAACCTCACTCCATACGTCCACCAACTCCACACCACTCCTCCTGCATAACATGTGCATAAAGTCATTTGCAATTATGGCCCTCCATCTCAACTCTTCTCTGTCATACCATGGCAACAGATTTGGGATTAAAGTAATCCCAAATTCGCAACGATTAATAACCTCAGTAATAACATTACAAACGTTATTTGTAACATTTGGAAATTCCAGAGCACATTATTACAAATGTCCTCTAGAATTTTCATCCATTCCATATCTTCTGTAAAAGCTGTATACTCATCTTTCAAGCAAACCCTTATCATGCCTTCTAAAATTTTAGGGAAATTAATGCTGATGTTAATATCCTTCACCTCAGTGCTCTTAAAAGTAATGGCAAATGCCATTAATGGCCTGCTTGTTCATACTTCCTCCTATCCTCGTCTGTCCTAGGATGGGTTGAGTTCCCCTCCCAACCGGTTCACCACTCCTCTGCCCTAAGGGCTATATTCATGACTGTATCTGTGTATGTTCACAGGGCTGGTTTGTCTACTTGTGGGATGAAAAACCTCAGATAAACTGGAGGAGAAAACCCTGCTGTCCATGCCCAAGACTGGCTAACTTGGCTATGGCTGAGGAAGATCCTTAAGCTCCTCACGTCGTCGAAGGGAGTCGAACATAGGAACACTCCATCCCCAGGCATATGGTTGCGAAGTGCATAGCCACTAGGCTAACTGTGTGGATTGTTCATACTTAAAGACCAATATTTAGGTAGTGATCACCAATATGAATTTCTATGCTCTTGTTCTAATGAGTACAATTCCTTTCTTTTCAGAAACATTAGCAAATTTCCACACAGCTCTTTTGTTATTGGTTCTGTAACCACTCATATGGTGGTTTAATATAAATAAATGAAAAAATTATTCCTGAAATGAAGCAATGCATGCGCATTACAACCAAAATTCCAAACCTTTGTTCTCCAAGAATGTGCATGACAATCTAAACAATCCAGTATACTAATATGGCTAGGGAGACCAAGAGTATACAAAGCTCAGTTACAACACGTCTCCTATGGTATTTAACATGAGTAGCTTGAATACCAATGCTAATACACTGCGCAACAAAATTACCAAAACGAAATGTTTTTGACAGTTTTTCATAAGACTTTGGAAATAACATTTATAACTATAACATTAGGCTACCCGAAGAAAAGCCATTGTGACTTGGATTTTAGTCGCCGACTAGAGGAACTTTTTTAAACCCTTCGATCTGCTCCTGAGTTAGTCAATCTCTGGCATGATTTTTCTCTGGAACACAGTTTTTCATACCATAAACTCAAGAAAATCGACCGTAGAACTCGCATTATTTCAATAATATATAGTAATATATAGCTTTATATGTACCGTGGAGGTACTGAGGAGGAGAGTACTGCAGATAACTGTTGTTATCTGCAGTACTCTCCTCCTCAGATGCCTATGTCACTGAATTCGTCTTAGGCCAGCTTTCTATGATTGGCTAAGGATCTAGTTTCATTGCCCACTAGTCGCTACAATTTACGTCTAAATGGCCTTACTCCATTTGGGAAATAAAAGCCAATAGTGGATTTTTTTTTTATGTTTTTCATGAATATTTTATTTTTAACAGTGAGTCTGAAGGCGAATATTTGATATAATTGGGCATTGCATGCGAATTTTACTAGTATGTAACAAAAATTGATTTATTCACTTAGTAGGTCTTCACACAGTACAAACTACTTAAAAAGAAAATCAGCTAACGCCTTTTATTCCCTTATAGGGAGTAGGTGAGGCCTTTATACCCTATCTAGCTTTTGGAGACTGAGTGGGCAGTTCAATCTCCACTGGTAGCCAATGAGAGATAGCTGGCCCATGTCTATCACTAATTATAGCAGCCACCGATACTTATGCCTATTAAAATAAAATAAAAAATGCGTTATGACCACATTACTTCATTCCTGTTTTTTGGCTTCCTTATTATTAATATTACTTCCATGGAGTCCAAAGACATTGTGGTTATTGGTTAAGCCACATCTACAATTCCTTCAGAATGGTAGGTCGTGATCGTTTAGATTATTCTTTGAGATGGCTGGCCATTGGACAATTTGAAGCCAGCCATTTGCAGGTGAAAGTGGCACGTTGGCTTAATGTGTCTGGGGTATCATCTCAGCACTACAAACGGGGGGGGGGGGAGAGAGAGGAACCATTACAAGAAGATCTGGTCAAGGGCAACCTTGACCAGATCATATGCAGAGGCAGCTATGCCAATACCAACTTACCCCTAATCTTCACTGGATAAACACAATAGGAAATCTATGTCACTTCAGATTGTCAGCTGGAACTCGAATGGACTGACAAGATCCTTGAATGACAGGAATTCACTGCAGAGACCCAAACTGATATTATACGCATCAAAACCAGAATCGAAGTCCACATGGAAAACAAACAGCCTCAAGATATTTGCAGTCTATAACCTCCCAAATAAAAATACTCCTAGAATCAGTTGTGATTGTGAATGTGAACATTATATAACCGTAGTGTCATACCGTTGTTTATAGTAATGATCCTATTCGATCTTTACTTTTGTGTTTGTGAACACCAGTTGCTTAGCTTATTAACAGATAAGAATTTAATTTAATTTCCCATGAAAAACGAACTCAGATGACTTAATCAAAATTTTAGGCTGAGATCAAGCGCTTGACCTTTTTAAAAAGTTGTTAAAGAGGTTTGAGGTCGAGTGACCGGAATATTTAAATCTCTATTCATTGGCAAGTGACTCGGAAGGTGACAATGCACAGAGGATGAAAATATAACCTTAATGGTCTGCCCACTTAAGGAGCTTCATTAGTTGGATTCACAGGAAGAATATGTCCGTAAAAGACAGACTGAAGAATATCACATGGAGGATATCTGCTATAAAGGATGTGCCATGTAAGAATGAGAAGGTTTCTCCAGTTGTTCTCTGCAACAAAGAAAAGTAGACTTCGGTCACACCAGTGGCGCACCCTGGGAGCGAGCCAAGGGGCCCTGCCCCCCCCAAAAAAAAAGAAAAAGGAAAAAAACACTAGAAAATTTTCCAAAAATCTTTTCCTAATTAAATATATTTTTTTTTATTTATATTGTGTCTTCTCTTTCTATACTACTTATGAATTAGCGGCCACATAAGGTGGAAATACCGTATAGCTCTCGGGAATCACAGCCGCTGTGAACGCAAGTCGAACGAAGTAGTGCTCTTGAGGACTAAGCGCTACTTCGTTTACCCAAGCCGGGCCAAATAAGATCACGGGTATTATGTTTTGGCGATCACTGCAGATGCTCAGCCATAGTCGTATGCAATGTAGTGTGCATTCTCAAATCGTCTACTCAACTCTCCCCCCCCCCCTCAAGATTAAATCTTAAGTGCGCTACTGGGTTACACAAATCATTAATGATCAAAATATCGCCTACTCCTGGGCAATGTTGTGTCGGGAAAAAGGGACGAGTCATCCCTTTTTCCCACCCAACAATAAGTTACCTCAAAAGCAAGGGATAAGGACATGCTTGTGCCCCAGATTCGAAGTGTACCGTATAATGTCCTAAGAAAATGTAAACATCCAGATGTGTAAGTTCCAAACATTGTTAAGATAGCCCACAAGTTTATTAAGATAGTAATTGTGAATGAATTAAAGTAGAAAGTCATGTAATATTAACAAGTAAATATGTATAAGCTAAGTACAAGTTTAAAGCATGTAAAGACAGTTCGTAGCCACGGCGTCCAATCGGCTGCCGCCGTATGCGTGACGACACCGCTGAGTGAGGGAGCTGTTCCGGAGTATAAAAGTTTCGGCGGGAGTTCGAATCGCTCTCTTGTCTCTTATCTCTTGCCTCTGATCGCTTGTGTCTGGTCTCCGAGTTTCGTCGGCGCCTAGTTTCCCGTAGGAGAGCTATGTAGAGCTTGCTGCCACATGTACCAAGGATCTCCCCTTGCTATGCATGTTACATCGGTCAAAGCTGCAACTACAATGTGTTCAAACACATAAGGAGAAAGAGCCGCTGATGAAATCCACGTCAGCGTACAGATCTGTGTATGAGTGTTTTCGGTTCGTGTAGAACAAAGGAACAAAGCGCCATCAGAGGAAGTACAGTGAACAGATCAGAATACCTAGTGAAAGCAAGAACGGTAAGCGAAGATTTTCTTATATTAATGTAGGATTAAAGTATCCATGGAGTAAAGAAACAGAAGTTAAGAACACACGCTATTTACGTGTTGTACCATAAGAACAGTCTGCAATTTGGACACTTTTGTCTACTGCTAAGAGGAAAACATATTAGGCTCCAGCTGAACAGGAGGCCGAGCTCCGAACTGTTTAAGTGATTTAAGAAAAGTAATGTCATATGATCAGAAAGTGATTAAGTGTTAACAGATATTTTGGGGGAGAGAATTAAATAGAAATAAGTACTATTGTCCTAGAGAATTACATGTCAGATTTATTGAATTGTCTAAGGTTTATATGTAATGTTTCATGTATGATATTATCAGGTAACTTAATTGTGAGAGTCTGAAGATAGATATATGTATTGAAGTGAGGAATTTATGTCCAGTAAGAGAATATAGTACAGAAGTTTTGAATTGTGATTTATTAAGAAAAGGAATCCAGACTCCTTTAAGGTTAAGAATTTAAATAACATGTATACTTGTCTTTGTGAAATAATAAATGTTTCTTTTACATAATCAATTGAGTTTGTCATATCTTCTGCGGATTTGAATTACCGTTTGGAAAATTTCGTACCTTGCATTTAAAGGGGAAACCAATAGTGATATAAGAATAGGGACCACGACTGCATATATCTTGATCCCCACAATTTTCCTTAAGTACTTTAGATAGTGTATCAGAATTTAGTTGCTGGCTGGCGCAGTCTTTAATCTATACAAATTTGTCGGCAACCGAAATCTGAGAATAAGAGATACAAACAAGTTTAATGTTAAAAGTAAAAGGAAAGTAAAAAAAAAAAAAAAAACGGGGACATAACAGCAAAAAAAATAAAAAAAAACAGATCAAAGCATAAAAATTCAGCCTACCACAGTTATTAACAAGTAATTTATAGACAATTCAAACTTCCAAAACCACACTTTTGTCCTAAATAGTGAAAAAAAAAAAAAAAAAATGAAGGTTGTACTTAGAAAATTCACTAAGGGTATCACCTCAGAAGAGATCGCAACAGAACTTGGTTTGACTCCAGTTAAGATGAGTCGGATGTACAGAACAGACAAAAAGCTAATTACATTTGTGTTAGTGGAAATCAACAACACTTAAAAAAATTTACGGATTAACGTCAATCTCTGGTCTCAGAATTACTACTGAACCCCTTAAAAAAAGAATATCACTCAGGCAATGTCACAGATACCAAAAATTTGGCCACTCCCAAAAGCTGTGTAGGGCTGACTATAGATATCTAAAACGTGGTGAAAATCACCCAACTTATTCCTGCCAAACCTAGAACCACACATGCCAATTGCGCCCGACCTCATCCTGCCAACTACAAAGGATGTAATTTGTATATAAAAAAAAAAAAAAATCGATGTACTGTAAAAAATGAGAGATATACACAGGCTTCTTATTCGTCCACCCTTGTAATACTGATCATTCTCCAACTCAAACTACAAATCACGAAGGAAAGCTACGATTGAACAAAACTTACGGCGAAATGGTGCTTTCCAAGAAATCGAACCGCCATGAATAAATAAATCCCAACCTAACTGCAGTTTTAACCGCTTCACTAGCCACAAAAGTTTAGCAACTCCAGCCCATCACTGATTTCTGTAAGACCCACTCTATTTTAACTGCACTTATTCATGAATAGAAACAAAATTCTACCAAACTCTTTCCAAAATTCTTGGACTGCAAGAATTTGCATACAACCCAGTAATTGTAACCAGTGACACGCATCTTCGGCCAGCAAACAATCCGAAATTACGAGGATACACTATAAAAATTATAGACTCGATTCCGAAGGTGGTGTACTGCCATATGTATTAAAAACTACCTTAGGCATAATGCCATATCCAACTCCCAAATCAAAAATCTAGAGATAACAAAATTGAAGTTTACAACAAAAATGCTGGAGAATCTATGCAGCCTACAGCTGACCTATTAGAAGTTTACTGATCGCGGATTTAGACGCCATCTTAGGTACCATAGATTCCACCGTCATTACAGGGGATTTAAATGCCAAGCATTCAGCATGAAATAGATATCAGTATCAGCTGCAAACAATTAATGACCCGTCGTCATACCATAACCCTATCGTACTTATATTAGCCATGCTGGAACAATTTAGCTTGAGAAAAATTATCCAAAGTATTCCCCAAACACATTGGTCCAGTACCCACCATACCAAAAAAAAAAAAAATGAGGAGATAGAACAAGCAATAGCCAACCTCACAAATCAAATTAACAAAGCATTAGCAGCAGTCACCAAGACAACTACTTATAAGCCCAACCGTCTCCCGGATTATATGAATCTAATCAGGAAAAAGAACAAAGCCAGGAAAAGATACCACAACACACGTTCTCCAAAAGATCAAAAACTCCTTAACAAATTGAACAATCTAGTTAGAAAAGCTCTCAGAATCCATAGAAATCAAGAATAGGAAAATAAGCTAACATCTCTTAGTCCTGAAGATCACTCAATTTGGAATATTTGAAGACTCCATGACAAACGTAAACTTCTCTCCCTTATGCAGGCTGAGCATGGTATGGTATATACAGATACAAAGAAAGCCGAAACCCTCGTCAGCAATCTGAAAAGCAGTACACTGCTTTTCAGATTGCTGATGTAGTCCAGCATATGGAAATATAAATATCAACCTCGTCTACAGGTTGATATTTGTGACACCAGACGATGTCACAAGCAAAATCATCAATCGACTCCCACGCAAAATGCAATACTAAGATCGCAGTATTTTCCTGCAACATGGAAAATTGCCGACTTTATTTCAATACACATACATGGAAAAGATCCGGAGTTTCCTCAAAACTACCGATTTATTTGCTGAAAAAAATCATCCTATCTAGACTGCAAGAAACAACCGATAAATTAAACATCATTCCAAATGAACAATTCAGTTTCAGACGAGGCCACAGTACAGTTCAGCAAATCCATCGACTTGTTGAATATATTACTACAGGATACAAATAGAAACAGCACTAGTGCTGTATTCCTGGACATTGCAAAGGCTTTTGACAAAATCTGACAACAAGGTCTTCTTGACAAACTTATCAGAGCAAATATACCGATAAATTTAATATGTCTAATTAAATCATACCTTAGCGACAGAACAATGCAGGTGAAGATCAGTGGAATAATCTCTATCTCTACCAAACGTAATATTTTAGCTGGAGTTCCACAAGGCTCATTGCCGGCTCCACTTTTATTCTCAGTCTACATGGCAGATATCCCATAAAATCCTGTGACAACCATCACAGCTCTATACACTGACGGTACTGCAATATTAATAAGCTCTCCTTCCTTACTTGGTAACCAGAAGACTACATGACAATATTGCCAAGCTGGAAAAATGGTTCTCTGATTGGAAGCTTCAATTAAATCCTCTATAAAGTACAGCCATACTCTTCACAACAAGGCTAGTATCTTCTATAAGTATTTCTAATTATCTCCACGGAAAATGTTCTGCTGAATTTGTCACCATTATTTTGCCACTTTCTTCCTTTCTTCTTAGACCACAACAGCACATTTCTTTCCTTCTAGCTACTTCTGTTGTTTGGATGAGACTCCCTCCTTCTATAACCCTTACGATCAACCTTCAGCTATTTAACAAACAAGCATCATATTTTTTCTTTCTTCTTAACCACTGGCCCACAAATGGCTGTGAAGTCCAATAGGTTCAGCAATCTTCCAGGTGTAGATCTGATGTTTCAAAAAAAGGCAAGAGCAACAATAATCACATTTCTCTAACAAATCTATTAGCGCCATCGTCGGATTAATTATTAATAAATAAAACTAGTCTATAGCCATGAAATGATGGAGCTGTCATTCAATATTTTGTATCACTTGTATATTTTCATTAAAAAAGGAGGAAGATGAAGAAAGAAAAATATACACGTGATATAAAATATCACATAAATATCAGTGAACTAATAGATTATTAAAAAATGTCTTATCAAATATATTTTTCAGATAACATACATTAATTACTCGTATTTTGTACACTGCTTGGAAAGAAGTAAACGGACTCTCCCATGGGCAAGATGCATCGTGCCATGTGAAGCGTCACGTGTTTGTAGCGTATAATTTGGAGGAATATGATGCTTCCAAGTCAGTATAACTATGTCTGTTCGAAATGGCTGCGCAAAAAGAGAACTGGTGGAGTTTGAAAGAGGCGTTGTGATAGGATGCCATCTTGTATGCCTGTTTGTCCGGCAAATTTTTGAAAAATTGGGCCATGCCAAGTCAACAATCAGTGATACCATAAAGATGGAAGCGCAGGGAGTCAACTGCAAGTGCTACCAAGTGCACGATCCTCCACACTCACCGAATGTGGCCGTAGGATGCTGCAAATCATAATAAGTAAAAAGAACCATTCGTCGGTCGACATGATGAACTCGGAGTTTTGGCATCGTCTCGAACACGAATCTCCACATAAACATTCAGAAGCGAGGCTCAACATGGGTTTCCATGGTAGGAACACAATATGCAAGCCTTGCATTACTCGAGTCCGCGCGGTTAGCCTAGTGGCTATGCACTTCGCAACCATATGCCTGGGGAAGGAGTGTCGTAGGTTCGATTCCCGTCGACGACGTGAGGAACTTAAGGATCTTCCTCAGCCATAGCCAAGTTAGCCGGTCTTTGGCGTGGACAGCAGGTTTTTTTTCACCAGTTTATCTGGGGTTTTTCATCCCGTAAGCAGGCAAACCGGCTCCGTGAACACAGGCTATACAGTCATAGGATATAGTACGGCAAGGAAGGCAACGGGAAACCACCTTGCTCATAATTTCCCTAGATGGTGGCATATATAGCCACCCCCCAGACAGCCGTAAGGCTAAACACTATCACATTACTCGAAACAACATGCTGTGGTGCGTCTTCAGAGGTGCAAAGAGTGGGTAGTCGGTTTTGGAAAGCTGTGTTATGGAACGACGAATCACCCTATATTTTCTACCGCAGATGGACGGTTGTGTGTGTGTGGGGGGGGGGGGTTCCCGGTGAACGTCTTTTACCAACTATTTTGGTCCCTGACCTCTGTGCTGCCACGAACATTGAGTTTCGAGATGTATCTGAACATTGGACAATGTAATCCTACTTTGTGGCGTTTCTATGGAACTAACCATTGTCTTTTAAGCAAGACAATGCACCGTTTCATAAGGCTGCTACTATAACGTGGTTTCTGGACATCACCGTCACTACATTTGACTGGCCTCCACAGAGCCCTATTATCAACCCTATTGAACTTCGGTGAGTGAACTAGAGCGTCTGGTGAGGTCAAGAGCTATCCGCGCCACAACATTTCAGGAACTCATGACATGCTCACACGAAGAATGGTCCAAAATTCACATCGATCGCTATTGTACGCTTCTGTAAAGTATTCCCCATTGGATTGCTGCAGTCCTCGCAGTGAAAGGGAATCCCACATCCCAAGCAGCGTATATATTACATGCAAAAATATCCTGAAAATAGTGCTTATAGTTGCCAAAAATTTAAATATTTTTCTTATGATGGTCATCCATCAAAAGTTAACTTTTAGAATCAGGCTTGATAAAAGAGTGCCTGGGATCTTAATGTTAGGCCCCTAAAAGAAAAACATATAAGGATCGATAAGAATACTGATAATGAATGCCTGTTTAGTTCTGTGGCAGTGTTATTGGTATACCATAATACTAGATCGTCAGAAAAGAAAGACCGTTATAGATTGGATTCTACTCGCAGCTATAGGACCTTTTTCTGGATCCTTTTTTGTCAGCTGGGTTCCAACTTAGCCATTCCTAGCAATACATTTAAATTAAACTACTTAAAATTTACTTAGTTTGATTAGTGTATTTCTTGTAAATACTTCGAATCGCTCAACAAGGGACATCGAATTTTCTTATTTCTCACCAAAAATTATTTTGTATTATTTCTTTTGTTTTCATGAATGTTAAATAGTCATTCTTGGCACGTATTATATAACTACTGAAACTGTTATTTTGAAAGTATACCAAGAATTCGTATGTGTTTTGTGAAAGAAAAGTTACTTTTTTTAAATTGCTCTAATAGTGTCTGACGAAAGTTTTATTTTCATTTTCATGAAAATGAACTACCAAATTTGAACTCAAATATTAAGAAACTGTTGTTTAATAGATCATCGTTTTCCAAACTCATACCTCTGACTAGTGATTTTTTTTCAGACTACCACATATACTCTAAATACACTATCTGATCAAAAATATGCGGCAGCCCCTTCGTAGGTAGTAGTGAATATGGCTATATGGTTAAGTAGCCTACAAACTTTTATTTAATACCGTGATGGACCTACTTTATCCCGAATTATAGCACATATGCGGTTGGCATAGATTTCACAATGTGTTCAATTGCATCTACATCTACAACATACCAGGCGTTTTCCTGACAGTCCTTTAACTGGCTCAGATTTGACAGAAGAGGACTTTGCATCTGTTTTTCTAACATTTCCCATACATTCTCAATGGGATTTTCAGATCTGGGATTTGTGGTGGCCAGAGAAGGTGGTGGAAGTAGCCTTGATGCTCGCTGAACCACTGCTTAACAATTCTTGTGCGATGGACAGTACCGTTGTTGTCCATAAACAACCACCAGCTGGATAAAAAGGTTTGGACATGATCGGCAACAATGTTCAGATATTCCTTGAAGGACACCTGACTTCTGGCCAATGGCGCATCCAGGGAGGAGCCAAGGCGCCCTTCACGCCCCCCCCCCCAAAAAAAAAAAGGAAAAGGAAAAAAACACTAGAAAATTTTCCAAAAATCTTTTCCTAATTAAAATTAATTTTTTTTATTTATGTTGTGTCGTGTCTTCTATTTCTATACTACTTATGAATTAGCGGTTGCATATGGTGGAAATACCTTGTAGCCAGTGCCGGATTTACGTATAAGCTAAAAAAGCTACAGCTTAGGGCCTCGTAATCTGCCGGGGCCTCAAATAAAAAAACAAAACAAATATAAAAATTGATGAAAAAAATATTCGTAGAAAAATCACTCAAATGAAGTCAGACATATCACGATGATAATTTCTAAATATATACAAAATATAACAAAAGAAGTTTTTTCCCTCTCAAAAACGTATTAATTAAAATTTTTATCTTTAATACCTAAAATAATTTTTAATTAATTTTTAAAATCATTATTTAGAAAATAAACGCATACTTTATTATTTTTTTAATAAAAATTAAAAGACAATATATTTTCATATATTAAAAAGGCGTATATGTTTTAAATTTTTCTGAGACCAGCTGATGTAATTTAAAACAGTAGGGGGGGCCTCTGGGTTTTGTATAGCTTAGTGCCGCAGCAAGTCTAAATCCAGCCCTGCTTGTAGCTCTCGGGAATCACGGCCACTGTTGAATGCGATTCGAACGAAGTATTGCCCCGTCGGAGCAATATTTCGTTCGAATCGCTTCGAATCGAATCGTTCGAATCGGGAATTTTATTCCCGAGCGCTACTTTGTTTGCCGAACCTGGCCAACGGAGATCATGGGTATCATGTATTTGCGATCACTGCAGATGCTCAATGTGTATTCTCAAATCATCTACTTAACTTCCCCCCCCCCCCCTCAAGATTAAATCGTGAGTGCGCCACTGCTTCCAACAATATCAGGGGACCCGTTCTGTACCAACGGAACATGCCTCACACCATGACACTACCTCCAGAACTTTGAGCTATGTTTACAAGGAAAGCTGGGTTCATTGCTTCATAGATCTCTGCCTACCGTTGTATAGAGCAAGATGTTCCATAACTCGTCGGACCACATGACTTTTCTAGTCTTCCATTGTCCAGTCACAGTGTTCCCGAAATCGCTGTAGATGAACTTTTCGGTTTTTTGCAGAAATCAGCGGTTTCCACATAGTCATGCGACTGCCAATACCGATTCTCTTCAATTCCCTGTGTATAGTCCTGTGAGATATGGGTCAGGAACAGCCTTCATTAAATTCTTTAGTCAATTGCTGTACAAAGGAAGTTCTGCTTATCAGTAAATGTCTTCTCAGACAACGGCGATAGCTTTCCTGACATACCCTCTTAAGACCACAGTTACACCTCTTAGACAAGCAATGTGGATTATTTTTCCACTGATTAAAAATCCCCGTATATCTCATCTTTTGAGAAAAACTAGTAGTTTCGCTATATTCAAAACAGTGGCTCCAGCCAGTGGGCATCCACAATAAGTCCTTTATCGAACTCCGGATTATCCTTTGTTTTTCCCATGGGATCTGATGGAATGCTGTCAGTCAGTAATCGTCAATGATGTTCATCATTGACGATTACTGACAGCATTCTTAAATAGTTGACTATAACAGTTGGTGATGCATGTGACCAAGTATTTTGCATATACGCTGCGCATGGCCGGTGGAAGCGGGCCTGCAGGGTCTGCATTGCAGGCGGGCGCCGTTTCGAAGTGTTATTATGAAGTTTTATTCTTTAAATTTTTGTAAACGAATTCAGTAATAATAATTAGGTAAGTCAATATAATTGCTAATTTACATATTCTGCATAAAAATAGATCAGATTTTCTCCCACTAAGATTGTCATGAACGCGCGTTCTTAGGCAGCAAGAGCAATGCTTCGCTCGGCTCAGAGCAGCCGTGCGAAGCATTGCTCGACCCTATCCCGTAATGTATTTTCTATTTTATAATGAGACCTTAGAGTCTCATTCCGCTGAAGCGCTAGTAGTCGAAACGATACTTCAAAAATTGAAAATCCTCTCGATATTCTTAAATATATGGTGTCGAATAATTTATCTTTTCCGAATTTTGCAATTGTTTTAAGAATATTATTAACTATACCTGTTAGTATAGCAAGCGGTGAGCGTTCGTTTTCGAAACTTAAATTAATTAATACTTATTTAAGAACAAGTATGTTACAAACAAGGCTTGAAAGTCTAGCATTAATAGCTATTGAAAATGATATATGTGAAAACGTAGACATTAAGAATATTATAGATAATTTTGTTAATATCAACACTGGGAAATTTAAATTTAAGAACAAGTATGTTACAAACAAGGCTTGAAAGTCTAGCATTAATAGCTATTGAAAATGATATATGTGAAAACGTAGACATTAAGAATATTATAGATAATTTTGTTAATATCAACACTGGGAAATTTAAATTTTAATTAATAAAATGTTTTCAAGAACAAATCAAAAAAAAAAATCAGCTAACGCCTTTTTATTCCCGTATACAGGGAGTAGGCGAGGCCATTTAGCCCTATCTAACTTTTGGAGACTGAGTGGGCAGTTCAATCTCCACTAGTACCAATCAGAGATAGATGGCCCAAGGCTATCACTAATTAAGCGGTACACAGTGAAGAGAGACCGCTCAAATGTGCCGCCATCTCGTGGTCCCTAACCCTAACACAATATATTTAATGTCTGAAATAATGTGGGTTCTACGGTCGATTTTCTTGAGTTTCCGGGACGAAAAACCCGAGTTTCCGGGAGGAAAAACCCGCTTGCCCGTGCCAGAGATCGACTAACTCGGGAACCGGTCGAAAAAAGGCTTAGAAAAATTTCCTCTAGTCGGCGACAGGACTCAAAACCAAGTCTTCCTTCGTGCGGCCAAGCGCCGTGGTGTGCAAACGCCACATCCACTGAGCTACACAGGCTCTCTCAATTGCACATTTGTTGTCGACAAATGTCGACAACAAATGTGTAATTTAATTTCTTTCTTGTAAATTCTTTCCACATGATTATGACAAAAATAAATTAATAAATTGCCATTTGTTTTGGGGCGTCCATTTTAGTTTTGCAGCTTGGCGTCATCCAGCCTAGCGCTGGCCTGACACTGTGTAAGTGACGTTTACTTACATATGCATAAAAGTTTCTTATTTAGTGGCATACTACAACCATGGCTCAGAGCTTCACACACATAGCGGTAAAAGGAAGCACACAGTCTTGTGCTTTTCATAGACAAACATTAGCAGTAAAATGGGCCATACCGTATTGAAGAGCTCAATGACTTTCGAAGTGGCGCTATTATGTAATGCACTTTACAGCAACTCAGTTCAGGAAATTCTTCCCTTCTGCAGCTTCCACGATCAACTGTAAGTGATATTATTGTGAAGTGAAGCATTTGAAGCAACAACAGCACAATCGGGACCAGGCAGGCCACATAAAATCACAAAGCGTGACCACCAGACTGCTGAAACGCTAGCAGCAAAAAACTCAATTGTCCTCGGTTGAAACACTAGCAACCAAGTTCCGACATGTCCCTACAAACAATTCCAGCACCACAACTGTTCTTCGGGAGGTGAAGAACATGGGTGTCCATGGCTACACAGCTTCACACAAGCAAGGGCAATGCTTAGAGTTGAGTAGAATGGTGTAAAACTTGCTACCATTGAATTCTTGAGCAGTGGACACGCGTTGTCTGTGATGAATCACGTTTCACCTGACTCCCCTGGACGGATGAGTCTGGATTTGGAGGATAGCAGGAGAATTTTACCTGCGCAAATGTGCTATGCCAACTCTGTGAAGTTTGGTGTAGGAGGCATCATGGTCTGGGTCTGTTTTTCATTCTTTGGGATGGATGCCCTAGATCTAGTAACTAGAATCTTAACAGTGCGGCTTGTAATGATATTCTGGACAATCTCTGCCTTCAACTTGATCACAACAGTTCGGTGAAGGTCCTTTCCTGTAATAATACGACAATGGCTCTGTTCACAAAGCAAGATCTGTGCAAGAATAGCTTGATGAGATTCTATATAAGTTACACGTAGATGCACTTGAAAAATATTTAACTAGCATAGATTAACTACATGTATTTCAATTCACGTACGTGGATCATCGTCAGTGTATCGAATCGGAACAGTAATTGCAAGCCCGAGTAAATGGTCTGACATCACTATCGTCTTTCTGGAAGAATAGAAGTATTTACTGTAGTACGCAGCAAATTAGTTAAAACTTTCCCATAAGATAAGCAAAGGCTATTATAGCCCAAATGATAGATTTACTCCCTATTAAATCCTTTCCTTTTAAAGTGAGATTTGGAATGAGCAAGCATCCAGATATTTTTGATGAGTTAGTGTGTGTAGAGAGAGAGAGAGAGAGAGAGACTGTGTAGCTCAGTGGATGTCGTGTTTGAGCACCACAACACTTGACCGCACAAAAGAAGATTTTGTTTCGAATCTAGTCGATGACTAGAAGAATTTTTCTAAGCCTTTTTTCGACCGGTTCCCGAGTTAGTCAATCTCTGGCACGGGCAAGCGGAGTTTTTCATCACATAAACTCTAGAAAATCGACCGTAGAACCCGCATTACTTCAGACATTAAATATATTGTGTTAGGGTTAGGGACTACGAGATGGCAGCACTAACTAAGCCTTCTCTCTTCACTGCGTGCCGCTTAATTAGTGATAGCCTTGGGCCAGCTATCTCTCTGATTGGGTACCAGTGGAGATTGAACTGCCCACTCAGTCTCCAGAAATTAGATAGGGCTGAAATGGCCCCACCCTTATTCCCATATACTCCCTATATGGGAATAAAAAATCAGCGTTAGCTGATTTTTTTTTTCATATACAATGTATATATATATATATTACACCCTGAGTTATGTAGCATACGATTTACGTAAATTCGCAGTTACGTAATAAATCTCCTAGCGCGTATGAACACCTTTGTCTGCGACTTTCTCAGGTGCGTCTTTGACAGCCTTATTGCAATGCAGTAGTAGATGCCTCGCACGGTTGGCTCACTCACTTGTTATCACTGCTAGGTTCGTTGTTTTTACCCTAAAATGGAATGTGCTGGCAATAAATTAAAAAAACAAGGTCTGCAATTACTTTAGAAGAAAAGCTGAAAATAATTCATATGTATGAAGGCAGGAAAATGCTATCAACAATAGCTCGGGAAATAAATTGAACTATGTCGACAGTGAATACAATAGTGAAGGATAAAGTTCACATTTTTGAAAGCACGAAAGATGCGGTAGCTTTGAAGGGCAAATATCCGATCAATGACAAAAAATTATGTAAGACAGCAGTATGAGTAGCCATTGAACATTTTATTGTATATATGTAATTTACAAATTCGACTTACGTAAAGGTTTACGGAACGCCTTATTTACGTAACTCAGGAGAAGGCTTAATCAATATATATATATATATATATATATATATGTGTGTGTGTGTGTGTGTGTGTGTATTTGCTGAATAACTGTGTGCGTGCGTGTGTGTGTGTGTGTGTGTGTGTGTGTGTGTGTGTGTGTGTGTGTGTGTGTGTGTGTGTGTGTGTGTGTGTGTGTGTGTGTGTGTGTGTGTGTGTGTGTGTGTGTGTGTGTGTGTGTTGTTTGCTGAATAACTAAATAAATAGTTTTAAATATCAATAAGATTATCTGATGTCGATTAGAAAACGGGCCCGGACTAAGTATGTGTATGTTATTATAGTTTATTCACATGTTATGAACTCTATTCATCGTTGTTTTTTCCGTTAATCCTCCGCACGGTTTTAAACTTATAGCAGATTATTACTATGGGTGGGCCGATGAATGTTTTATTAATATTGTCAATTTAATGTGACAAAATGTAAGGTTATGCATTTCGGAGTGAAAAGATTAGCAGCAGTATACCACATTGGTGGAACTCTACTCCAAGAGATTGATGAGGCCAGGGACTTGGGAGTGTTGGTGGATAGGGAGATGAAGTTTAGGGGGGCACATTGCGAAAGTAGCTAAATCAGCTCATCAACTCACTTGGTTGTTGAAAAATACCTTGACGAGCAGAGAAAAACAAGTTATTGTACCTCTGTACCGAGCCCTGATAAGACCTCATCTCGACTACTGTGCCCAGATTTGGTCACCTCGGTTCCTTCTTGATGGGGATGAGGTTGAGAGGATCCAGAGGCGAGTGACTAAGATGATAGCAGGTCTATGGAATGAACCATATGAGAACAGGTTGAAGATTTGTGGGTTGCAGAAACTAGTTGATAGGCGAAAAAGAGGAGATATGATTGAGACATTCAAATTGCTAAAAGGATTCTATAGGATTAATTCAGATGATATTTTTGAGATCAGGACTGGTGGTGGGAGAACTAGGGGACACCCATGGAAGCTGGGCAAGAGCGTGGTTAGCAGGGGTGTTAGAGCTGGGTTCTTTACTTTTAGAGTGGTAAATGAGTGGAATAAGCTGCCAGAGTCTGTTGTGGGTGCTATGACAGTGAGCGAGTTCAAGGCAAGGTATGATAGATACTGTGAGAATGTTGAACAGCTGTGTGAACATGATGTTTAGGGCCTCCCTCGATGAGTCTAAGGACTCCTGGAGTAGCCCGTGGTAATAATAATAATAATAATAATAATAATAATAATAATAATAATAATAATAATAATAATATATATAATATTTTTATTAATTTCTTATATAATCCGGAAACTATGCTATAGAGATCAACAATGAACTTTTACAAGATCGCCGACCTGATGGCACACGTTCAAAGAATGAAAACAGAAAGATTACCAAAACAAGCTTTAAAGTACAAGCCATTAGGAAAATGAAAACCAGGACGTTTTCTTTTTCCTAACGTTTTCTTTTTCCTAAAACGATTCAACGTTTAAGAAAACGTTGAATCGTTTTCTTAAACGATTCAACGATGATTTCTTAATGCCGGAACAGGCCATGATAGGCCTAAATCCTTGATACGCATGATAATGATGATGACAAGATCGCCGACCTGAAGACAATCACAAACATTTGTGCTCACGTTAGGGAATTCGAACCTGTAGACCAGTGTTTCTCAAAGTGTGGTACGCGGACCCCCGGGGGTCCGCGTACCACACCGAAAATTGTCGGTGGCAATTTTCGGCTATGCATCATTAACGCATGGAATAAAATTTAAGTTTGAGATCGTAAAACGTTCCTATTGTATCACTGAATAAGGTACAGAGACATCTGCAGGCTGTGTAATATGTTTCTCAACAAACAGTGCAATTAGAGACAACTGGGATAAAAACGGCACTACTGACTAATGAATTGCATGACCCCTCCCACATAAAAATGCTGTATAGTAGACAATCAAAACCATATGGTGCACCGGCAACATATGGTTTTGTTTGAGTGAAAGTGTTAAAACTAAGAAATATATATTGAATGTGTTTCAGATATTATATAAGGAATTCAGTTGAAGAGAATTAGCATTTCAACTGAACTGTCGGCTTGCCTTTGTCAATTAGCAGCGCGATCTTTTGTTAATACCGCACCAATCATATGAACATCTTCATAGCTGCTTTATCTCTACTGGCCTACCCTTGCTGCCTGTTTCGAGTTTTGCTTTCAGTAGCCATTTGTTGAAGGACTGTTCGTTAAATACGGTCATTTTTTTTAGCTTTCAAGTTCTTAAGTATGGATCACTGGTTAAAGACTGGATTTTTAAAATGCTCAAAAGAGAGGAACATAGTAGATACAAGTAGCTGTCAGCAACAAGAAAATGTTGATATTGCATCTGGATCAACTGAAATTGATAAGTGCGTGTCGTCTGACATCTCTAAAGAACTAACTAGGAAGAAAATGTGAAAACTTCGTAAGTACGATATAAATTACTTGAAATGTGGATTTTCATGGACGGGAAATGAAGAGCAACCTATTCCATTATGTGTAATTTGCGGTGAACTTTAAAAAATGAAAGCATGAAACCATGTAATTTAAATCGCCATTTTGAATCGAAACATAATGAATGCAAGGACAAACCTGTCGAATTTTTTCAAAATAAACTAAAAAATTTAAAAGAATCTCAAAAAGTGATGTCGATCGTGTCAGGAGGTGAAAACATGAAGGCATCGTGTGTCGCTATTAATAGCAAAAAGTGGTGCAGCAGAAACAATTGGTGAAACTTTGGTCAAGCCTGCAGCAAAAAAAATAGCGGAAATTATGATCGGAGATAACGCAAAAAGATCTTTTGATCGGATTTGTCTTTCAAATAGTACCGTTCATCGAAGAATCACTGAAATGGCTGAAAATATAAAACAAACATTGTTATCCGATATACGTAAGAGTCGTTATTATGCGTTGCAGGTAGATGAATCCACACCGGCATTACAAATTTTGCAAATCTTCTAGTGTTCGTTAGGTACGAAAAAAATCAAAAAATTCATGACGACCTTTTATATTGCCAACCCTTGCCAGAACATACAACAGGAGAAGAAATATTCAACTGTATAAATACCTTTATGCATCAAAACAAGCTTGATTGAAAAAGTTGCGTTGGAATAAGCATGGACGGAGCGAAATCCATGGTCGGATCTAAAAAAGGGCTTGTTTCAAGGATTCAAGCTGTTGCACCAAATGCAAAGTCGACATACCTCCCTGTGCATGCTGCATGCACAGGGAGGCTTCGGCTACACATATGATGTCTACGGATCTAAGAAAAGTTCTTGATGAAGCTGTAAAAATCATAAATTATATTAAAGGCCGTCCTCTAAACGCCAGACTTTTCTCTCAACTTTGCAAAGAAATGGGAAGCAACTATACACAACTTCTTTTCCATACCGATGTTCGTTGGCTTTCTCGTGGAAAAGTCCTTACTCGTTTATTTGAACTTCGGAATGAACTACAAGTTTTTCTTGATGAAAAGTTTGAATTGAAAAAGTATTTACATAATTGGAAATGGCTCAGTCAATTAGCATACCTGGCAGATATATTTACTGTATTAACATGTTCATTGCCAATCAAGCGATATCGCGTGATGCGAGCTCTCACCAAACGGCCGATCACGCGTTATCGCGTGGACGTCGCTAACTAAATAAAAAAATTGGCCACCACACGAAATTCCAATTTCAGCTTGGCAATGAACGATATCGCGCGATCACGCGATATCGCATGATGCGAGTTCTCACCAAACGGCCGATCACCCGTTATCGCGTGGACGTCGCTAACTAAATAAAAAAAAAAAAAAAAAAAAATTTGGCCACCACACGAAATTCCAATTTTCAGCTTGGCAATGAAAGTGTTAAATAGTCTTAATTTATATTTACAAGGCAAGGAAATTTCTATATTTAATGTCCAAGATAAAGTGAACGCCACGTTGGCAAAAATGAAGTTATGGCAAAAGCGGGTTGGTAATGAAGAATTTGACGCGTTTCCATCGCTTCATGAATTGCTCGCAAGTTCAAATGAACAAATTGATGATGATGTGAAAATTACTATCATGCAGCATTTAAAAAGCTTACAAATGAATCTAGAAAAGTATTTCCCTGAATTGGACATTAATATTGAGTGGATAAGATATCCTTTCAATAAAAACAAATTTACGCCAAAGGGTCTATGGTCAATAGAAGAAGAAGAATAACTTTTAGAACTAGCTTCTGATGGTTTCCTAAAAAAATAAATACAGAGAGATTACATTATCATCATTTTGGCTACAAATACAGAATGAATATCCTGAATTAACACATAAAGCTCTAAGGTTCATTTTTCTATTTCGAAGTTCATATCTGTGCGAAGTTGGATTTTCGGCCCTTGTAGATATTAAGACGAAGAAGAGGAATCGCATTATAGATGTCGAACCGCATCTGAGATTGAAATTAACAATTATAGAGCCAAATTTTGCTGAAATTTTATATCACCATAAGCAATTTTACTCCTCTCATTGATAATAAATTATTTTAAATAAGTAAAAAAAATTTATTATTTAAAATTTATTGTTTAAAATTTATTAATTTTAATTAATTAGTTTTGATTAATTAATTATTTTTTTTTACTTAATTAATTAGGGGGTACTTGGTAATAATGAAAATTTAAGAAGGGGTCCGCGGATATCTGAAGTTTGAGAAACACTGCTGTAGACTATTGTTGGTCGGAGAGCGAGTACGCTATCCAGTCGGCAATACTTATATATTGGTATCATTTAATTCTATTTTTTTTTTTTTTTTTTTTTAGATTAATAGCTCGATTTTCCTCTATTGACAGCTCACATGCCATCTTTGAATTTTTATATTTTCTGAGGACTTGTACTGGGCCGCGGATCACACTTTGGGAAACGCAGATATAAAATATTACACAGAGTAATAGATAAATTACGTTTAACATTGTGATAGATCCAATAATAACAAGTACATGTAACGAGACCATTGAATTTCCTTGTATTTTTTTATTTGAAGTTTTACAAATTTATTAATAGATATTTTACTTTCGTGAGTATATTTTTAGGATAGGAATTTTGTCTTAAAATGCTTATTTCGTGTCCGTTGTCCGATATGCATTCCACTGTCAGCGTTTTCCTGTTTATATTTTCGTTTTAAGGGCTTGGTTCCTGTTGTTTACAGTTAACGGCTGCCAAAACTGTCCTTAGGAGGGGAGAATCAATATGCCCTTCGCGTATTCGCTCGTCCCAGTATTTGCAGGAGGGCAGACCCCATGTAGAGCATGTCACGTGAGTGGCCAAGCTACATCAGCGCTTACAATAGTCGATCTCACCCTACGGTAGAAAGACGAATGCGTCAGTTGTGTTTTCAGCAGCAAGCTTTACAGTGGCAAGTGTTAGTCTTTGTTGGTCGATATCGTCACTGTTTCAATGGTTTTATTATCTGAAGTAATGTAACAAGAATATAATGGAAATCTTCGTAAGATATTACTTTGATCTGTATTATCATAATTGTGTATTTATTAGTAATTTTCAATGTGAAGTGTCATTCTGTTATTTTAATAACATAATGTGTGCAGTATTATTATTATTATTATTACGCTGTACATTTTTATGTCTGTCATTTAAATAAGGTATATCTTATACTTTACTTACTGGTCAGTGTTATTCAGTTACTTACTGTTTCCAGTAATCATACTTCGTATTATGGGAAGAGTTTTTATATCTTCCCATAATACAAAGTATGATTATCTTATCTTTTTCTTATCTTTCATTTTAATTAAGAAGCATCTGGATAACTAACTCTAGGGACGTAGTGAGGATTTAGTTCAGGAAGCTGCTGAAGCAACATAACTGGAATTTTGGGGGTAGGGTAGGGGGGGAAAGAGAAATGTTGCACAGTTTATTTTTATTATTATTATTTTTTTTTTATTGATAATTTATGGCTTACATTTTTCACCAATGAGAATATATTTTAGACTCGGGGTGGGGGGGGGTTGCTATGGACACGCCCATCACTTACATTATCATCCCTAATATGCCCCAGGGCTGTGGGACGGGTGGGACGATTTCTTCACATTACTATCTACAAAATCGCTTAAAAAATAAATAAAATAAAAATTAAAAAAAATTTTTTTTTTTTCAGCCGATAAAACTATTCCTAAAACATTTTTGGAATTTGTAATAACAAGGATTCGAAACGTTATTAGCGAAAACTTAAAAATGAATTATGACTAAAATATATTAACCTAATATTTCTCGTACTATTTCTCGTTTACTTGCTACTAGTTATTTTTCTGTTTTCCTTCCACCCCTACAACTAACGTCTGGATCTCTCCGACCTGAAGGAATCGACGCATTTTGCCAGCCCGGTTAGCCAAGTGGTTAACGTACCCGCTCTCCAATCAAGAGGCTGCGGGTTCGAATCCCACCATGGATGTTTGTGATTGTCCTATAATTACCATATGTACTGCTGTGACCTGTGTCCTGGCGCCAGTATGACTTTTGATGGCTTTGCGCCATAAAAATCAAATAAAAAAATGTACACATAATTTATAAAACTTCCTAGGAGAAGTGCACTATCAAAAATATGATATTGGTAACTGATAAGTTATAATTTTAACTCTGATTAAATCACTTTTATTTGAAATTTCACCTACCTAATTCTTTAATATCCAGAACAAATCTAGATAGCAAAATCAACCGTAATTACAGTATCCGATTTGGTTATTTAGAGCGCGCGCGCACACAAATTAATATTAGCAGTCGAAAAGTTCAGACAGAATAATATGGTCGATGTCATATGGGTCGATATTATTGAAACGACCCTCTTCCCTGCAAGAAACTACATATTTTTTGTACTTTTACGTCATCGTGATCATTATGCAGTTTCACTATCAAAAGTAACCGATATAATTAAATGGTCGGGTTAAACTACGAATACTTCAGAAAGGAACCGCCTACCAAGTTAAAGCACTAAAAAGTAGAGATATCCCAAAAGATTAATTTTCTGCTGCAATGTGATTTATATTATCATTCTTTCAACACGAAGCAAGCAAGCAAGGATATTCTGATATCCATGTTTTATATAGAATGTCCTAAATAATATATATATATATATATATATATATATATATATATATGATATACACACATTCACTTTATTTTTATTTCGTTCGTCTAATGTTTAATTTGAATGTTGGTGCTCTTGCCATTGTCCTAGAAGACAAACTCCTTGCAATCACTTTCTTTTCATAGATTATATTTATTTTTGTTCTCAAGTAATAAGGGATTAAGAATCAATTTCATCAAGTCTCTGGGGAAAAAGCAAATTATTAGCCTGCAAGTCAAATTGAAACTAAATCACAGATAAGTCCCTGCTTCATCCAGTTGAAATAAAATGATTTTAAGGCTCTTTTCTTCAATAATTATAAAGGCTACATCATGGCATCCGAAATTATTAAATGACAGGATAAATAACTATTTTTTTGATAACCAAGAAAAATTTCCCTTCAGCTTTATACAAAATGCAAACTTTTGGCACGAGTTGACTTGGTATTTGCATTACTTATGGGTTTAAGGGTTTTACTGGCCTAAAAGCAGCTTCATATGACATAGTTTCAACAGAGACCACGAAGAAATCCATCTAATAGCCATGTTTTTCAAATTTATTTTTCACAAATGAACCTTTCGATTGGTGAATTCATGAGCTACTAAATGGATTTAGAAAAGAAGAATAAATTTGTCTCCAATAAGAATCAGTAGTTTGAAATATCTGTGAAGGCAGTTACTCCTTGCAGTAATAAAAGGCAAATATACGAGTCCTTGAGTAGCCGTTTTAAGATTAAGTAGTGCAATACTTGGATGCCGAAGGTAATTTTAGTAAGCTTTTGGTCACTTCCGACATGTTTAAAAGTTAAAACAAATTTTAACGGTAATTCCCTTCAGAAAAGAAATTTTGTATCTTTCTGTTTTATTTTAGTGGTGGTAGTGGGCAGTAGATGGCGCGCTTCGCTGTAGTTGATGATGAGTGGTGGAGACAGTTGTAGAGTAAGTGCCCTCCCTCGATGAGTCTTTGGACTCCTTGGAGGTGTCACATAATAATAATGTATAAAACCCGAATAAAGATTCTTCGCCTCCTAGACCGAATTCGAACCCAGGTCTTTCCAGCTAAAGGGTATCGTCGTACCCGACTAAGATAAGGAGGCTCCTATGTGCGATTGGTCCCAGGACCTTTTCATGCAAGCGCCATATAATTAAAAATAAAAAAAAAAATCCAGTTTTTATCCCATAAAAGCAACGATTGCTATGTGGCAGATCGCTGACCGGGTATGGATTTATATACAGTTCCTTCGGCCAGCAGAAAGGTCAACATTTTCCATAAATGGATGTTTTTAGTGTGTTTTCTAATATATTGGTTAGGGATTGTCCGGTAAACCGTATTTTTTATAATTTGCATAAGTTAGCTATTGTTGATTCAAAGAAATAACAAATGGAAATTCAGTGAATAAACAATTTCAAATAAAAAAGTGTATGAGAGAAAATATTTTATTTAAACTGAAATGATATCTCGAATATATCTGAATGCAGATAGCTCAGTCTCTTTATAATAAACATTTATAAAGCAGACTGCATTTGATAAAACATTTATCAAATGCAGTTTGTTATCACACTCCAGAGAACAATAAGAATGTTTACAGTTTGAAATGTGCAGCGTGACTTGTAATAATAATGCCATGCTGGATGCAGCATTTAAAATTAGCGGGGAGTCTTTCCTTTTTTTTTTTTTTTAACGTGGAAATTTACACTATTGCAGTGACTTACACAAAATATTGTAGTGATAGAATGTAATCTACCATACCTTGAAAATGAATCGAAGCTCTTGTGGCTTCGATTCTAATCGTTACAGTAATCAACTCGTTGTTATGATTTGGTAGCTTAGGAATAAGGGAATGTATGCATATGGAATTGCTTCAGATATCTGGCGGGAGGAGGATGTATTAATTAACAAGGTAACTTAGGTATCTAGTTATTTAGGACATTCATTATCCACTTGATTTGTACAGACTTAACATACTAGTGGCTTCATAACTGTTGTTCCAACCAATCTCACGGTTTTTTTTTTTTTTTGAGGGGGAAGGGGCACATAATGTAGGTTTTAATTATAAGATCGAATAACTTACCGGAAACAATTAAAAAATTCTCATATGACTGTTGGAACACAGTAGGGGAAAAAGAATCCAGTTTAATGTTTTGATATTTTTTAACTCGATACTTTTTTTTCCCCACAAAAAAAAAAAAACCTAAAAGTTTGAAACTCTTTCCTCCTGTGTGTGTGTGTGTGTGTGTGTGTGTGTGTGTGTGTGTGTGTGTGGACCTTTCACATATCCAGTCATACCAACAATATTGTAAGAAATTTGTATTCAGAAAACCGAAGTCATTTGCAGTACGCAAAACACATTTGTATCTAACTAGTTCCTGTTGAATTGAAACAGCTGCCTTGCACCAAGAATATACTGCAACAGCATCGGATTTACGATTACCGTTTCAAACAAAGAAGTGTTGCTGATACCGTCTGTACTCGAAGGTCAACAACAGGCATGGAGGAGAGATATGACGGACAGTAGCGGAGATAGCTCAAGAGGCTTCCAAATGGTATATAACACGAAGAGGCACTGGGTGTATATTTTCGGAAACTCGATAGGTTTAGAGTTAATGACTTAGGACATTATTGCTATAGCACGTAGACGTGAGTTGGGTATTTCCTCCCCCCTTCCGGCAGATATGGTAATTTAAAAGTCAAGTAACATTTTGGATATGCTGATTATGTGTTTTGGTCATTGTGCGTTCACTCTAAGCAGTATCGATAACGAATGAATGACCTTTATAACTAGGTTAAGTTAGCTTTATTGTTGACTTGTGTGGTGTTCTTTTTCTCAGTATTTGATAGTGTACCTTCCTTGTAGTCGAGTGGTAGATTAATAAACGAACCTCAGTATTAAGGAATTCGTTGGTCTAATATAAACGTGCTTGCAAACGCAAATGTTGCATAGTATTTCCGTTTTGAACACTAAAATTTGACCGTTTTTGTAGTTCTGTTTTTGTTTCCTTTAAATCGTGATACTCATCGTTACGAAAATGCATAAGGAACTGTCTTTAGTCTTTGTTATAAATCAGGGGTGTGTGCATCCCCATAAGATCTTAAACTTTGAACATTATTATGTGATGCGAAAGATATGCTGTCTTTCTTTCCGTTTTGATACGGGAATTTGAGAATAGGTTTCAAGATTTCAGAAAAAATTAGCAATTTTTTTGTATATTTAACTCTATTTTCAGTCGACATAAATACATGACCTTTGAATGATCATGTCGCTTTGCTAGATTTTTATAAGACCTATCTTCTCAGAGAAAAATATACTTCGCTTCACAATCACGCTTTATTCATGTCATCGCTTTTTGGTAATACGTACATTTGTGAACAACTATTTTCGAGAATGGATCATACGAATAATCAAGTTAGATCAAAATTTTCTGACGAGAATCTTGAGAGAGCTCACTATGAACTGCAACCACTTCCATCGAACCAGACATTGATGCATTGGTTTCACGTAAACAAGGCGAAATACCTCACTAGTTCGTGTTTATGCTTCCCTCTTTTTTTAATGTTATAATAAATTAAAAAAAAATAAAGGAAGTTTTGTTATGTACATTAACTATATTAGACATTTTATATGCGACCCAAGGCAATTCCTCTTCACTCAATGTGGCCCAGGTAAGCCAAATGGTTGGACACCCATGTTATTAGCGTTTGCAATGTTGGATCCATCACATCGAAATTTTGTGACCCGTTTGAATCCAATGTGTGGCAGGAAGAGAAATATTGAATCTTCAGGATTGAAAACTGGTCTCGTGTTCTTTTTTCATAACTTATATTAGATGTATTTGGCGTGTGTGCGGACATGCGTGCACACACGATATCCATACAAACTTTTTTTTTTTTTTTTTTTAAGTATGGGATTAAAAACCACAGATCCTTCCATTAAGGGAATAACCTAATTAAATCAAATTAGCTAATTTTGGAACGAATTGAAGAAAAAAAAAACTAGCAAATAGCTGTTCCGGATAATTTCGCAACACTGAAATAAGTGTATTCAGAGAATCGGTATCGTTGATAATAAATCAGCAGACAATAAATAATCCAAGCGGAACTCTTCAGGCTTCCCATCGCCCCAACTAATTAGGCTTAATGTTCTGTTTCATAATAGTCCCCCGCCGACTGCGGAAGAGCACATAAAATTTCATTTTGTTGGGAATCGTTACAAAGAAGTAAGTATTCTCATAGAATTTCATGTATATGCATATTTTTGGAGACAAACAAGCTTTAGGGTGTAGCGAATAAAATGCTTCCTTTTTTTTGAAAATACGAATTAAACTTGCATAACTTCTATAATTCAGAGATATGAAACAAGTCGAAATGTGTCTGAAGCGATAACTAGACAAATCGATTGGAGGACTGAATCAATTAGAATAAATCTTCTTTTTTACTGCTGTAATAATTGTCCAAAATATTCCGAATAAGAGTGCTTAAGTAAATAAATAAAAAAACATTGGTCTCTTTCCAAATGCAAATATTGTTTTACTACTTTAATATTATTTGATACAAATTGACAAGCGAGCTCTATCTGAGCGCGTGCCATAATTTGAATGCCCTATTAAGCGAGTGATACTGAAACCGTGTAGCTACGAGAGATTGATTTGTCACCAAAAAGTTCAACGCGGACTCATTTAGTGGGGTTGATCATTTTCTCGTTTAGAAATAAGATACTGAATAACTACGACCATTAAATCGGGATGTCTGAAGATTGTCTCCTCCTCGTGTGTTAAGTTCAATGACCTGCTACAGGTAACTTGGCTTTATGGAAACTTAATTCCCTAATAGGGTGGTTCAGAAGCTTACCCGGGGGGGGGGGGAGTTAGTCCGCCCCAGGTGGCACTTTGAACCTTCTGAATTTTTGCAGTTAATTCTAAAATATTGTAATACTACTGCGACTTTTCCTCAAATTGCTGCTAGTTGTGAGAGGAGTTTTTCTAAATAAAATTCATTAAGAATTACCTACATTACTTATGAAATAGACTTCGCCAGTGTCATCGACGATTTTGCTAACAGAAAAGCAAGAAAACAGCATTTTAGAATGTTGAAATTAAAGTTTTATTCTTTCATAATGTCTTTATTTCTTTTGTGATCAAATAGGATATACTTTGCAGTTTTTCTCATAAACTTCGTTTCTGCTGTTGTTAATCTCTGTTTGTCTTTTTATTTTATTGTCCAGATTTTGCCTCCATACATTAAGACTGGTATGGCTAATGTATTGTATACTTTTAGTCTGGTTTGTTTTTGTACTAGGTTTGGTTTAAATATAGAGTTAATTACACCTGTCATTTTTAAATATTTTGCAATTTTTACTTTTTATATCTTTTTCATTTTCATATGTGATCATACATCCTAGGTAGTTAAATGAATTCAGCTGTTCTAAGATCTTGTTATCTATTACTATTTTAGTTCTTGCTGGATCTTGTCCTTTCAAGGCCATAGTTTTTGATTTTTCTGTTGATATTATCATACCATAATCTTTGGATATCTCATTTAGATCTAAAATAGCTTTCTGTAAGTTATCTTCAGAATTTGTAATTATTATTTGGTCGTCGGCAAAGAGTAGAGTGTTTAAGTTTACTGTAGGAGAAAGTTTAATTCCTTGATGTAAATTTTTATTCCATTTTATTATTATTTCATTTAAGTAGATATTAAAGAGTTGTTGAGAGGGGACATCCCTGTCGAACCCCTTGGCTTGTCTCTCTCGTATATGATAGCTCGTGATTTAATCTTATTTGTATTTGATTATTTTCATATATACTTGTGATAGCTTTTAGGATATTATTTGCTATTTGTCTTTCTTTTAATATGTTAAATAATGTTTCTTTTAACTTTATCAAATGCTTTAAAAAAAAAAAAAATCAGCTAACGCCTTTTGATTCCCGTATACGGGGAGTAGGCGAGGCCATTTAGCCCTGTCTAACTTTTGGAGACTGAGTGGGCAGCTTTTTCAAAGTCAATAAATGCAATATGTGTTTCTAAATTGTATTCTCTTCTTTTCTCTATTATTAATTTTAGGCAAAAGGCCGGGTCTATACATGATCGTCTTTTTCAAATCCATTCTGTACTTCTAAAATAAAGTTTTCGGAATATTTCATTAGTTTGCTATTTAAGATTCTGCTATTAATTCTAAACAGGAATTTAGTATACTGATACCTCTATTTTAGGGTCATCTCTATTACCTTTTTTTAAAGATAGGAATCACAATTGCTTTTTTCCATTCTATTGGGGGGATACCAGTTGAATAATTTTATTTAAAAATAATGAGTCTTTCTTTCAATCTTGTTCCTGCGTATTTACATAGTTCTGAACACCTAGCTTATCTTCTCCAAGTGATTTTCCGTTTCTTGTTTCTTTCAGGCTGATTTCTAATTCTTCTTTAGTTATTTCCTTTTCATTTTCGTTAATTGTTTGCCAGTTGTCTTTTTTTAAAATATTTATCTGTCCACAATTCTGTGTAGTAATTTAGAAATTCTTCTAATTTCAATTCAGTGTTTGTTTTCTTTGGTATCTGCATTTAAGTGTTTCAAAATCTTATATACATTGGGTCTTCTTTTATATAAATCATGTTCTAAATTAGAAACAAATTTATTCCATGATTCTCTGTCTTTTTCTGACTTCTCCTTTAGCTATGGTTCTTATTCTTTTATATTCTATTATATCTTCTAATCTTTTATTGCTTAACCATTTATGATAGGCTTCTTTTTTCTTTTTGATTATTTCTTTGATTGTATCATCCCAGATCTTCAGTTTTTTCTTTTTATTGAATTTTTTTGGTCTTTCCTAAGCTTTCATTTGCTGCTGCATTTAGTATCGTTTTTATATTAAGCCATTCTATTTCTTCATTTTGTTTTATTTTATCTAGATATTGGTTAATTCTTTGTTCATATAGCCATTGTACATTTGTGTCATTCAATAGTCTAGTTTTATAAACAAATGTTTCAATTTTTCTTTCTGTTCTTGTTACTCGTAGCCATTTAGGTGGTAATCTTAATTTTATTTTAACAAGGAAGTGGTCACTGCTTATTTCATATCCTCTGTGAACTCTACCATCTAGTGAAAGTTTTGATGTCTTTTCATTTAATATAAAATAATCTAATATTGATTTCCATCCTCTTGCTGCCCAAGTCTATTTATGTATGTCTTTATGTTTATAGAAGGAATTCATTATTTTTAGGTTATTATAAACTACAAAATCAATCAATCAATTTTTTACCATTCCTGTTTAGAATATGTTCTCCATGTATTCCTATCTTATTATTAATTTTCGTGTTTCCAATTCTTGCATTTAAGTCTCCTGCTAAAATTGCGTAATCATTTTTATTTATTTTATTATATATGTTTTGTAGCTGATTTTAAAAATCAATATTATCTTGTTCTCTTCCTTCTTCTTGGGCATATAAACCAATTATTATTAAATAGCCTCTATTTTTATTCTAGCTTCTATTATTCTTTCATTCCATAATTTATAATGTTTTAACTGTTTTGAAAGGGAGTTATGAATCCAAATCATGACCCCTGCTTGTGCTCTTTGGTCTCTGTAGACTCCACTGTATATCACATTAAAATTTTCGGTTCTCATAGTTCATTTTAATTTCTTTTTTGTTTCAGTGATTACTGCTGTTTTAAAATTTCTTTAATTTAATAATTGGTCTAATTCTATTTCTTTATATGCTGTTCCTCTTACATTCCAGTTTGCTATGTGTATTATATTTTGTCATTTCCATTTTTGTTTTACCTTTTCCATTCCAGGGTCGTTTCCCATAGATTCAATCCGATTATCTTTTTCTCTCAGCTTACAAGTAGAATTATGTTCTCCATGTCAGGGGACTAGCCTGACGATGGAATAGTTCAGTGGTAGGGCTGCTACCTTAAGGCTTCTGAACTAGCCTTCTTCCGAATTTAAACCCATAGGAGGAATAGGGTATATTAAAGGGGAAAAGAGTAGATTATAGAAGAATTATAGTAAGGTTTATAGAGAGGGCATAGTTGTAAGGCCAGAAATGAAAAGACCCCATGGCCCTCGAGTACTCTAATAGCATAAGGGTCATAAAATAAGAAGAGTTGGCTTATAGGAAAGATTAAAGTAAGTGGATCTTCCTCAAAGTAGAAGAAGGAGAGGATAGATTCAGCTAGGGGTCCATGGGAGTGCCGCTTCCCTTACAATCAAGATGATTGCCCCTTATGGCCCTGTTGGTCCACGAGTCCTTTAGTATATTCGGACCATACATACACACACACACACATGGTGGGCTCCCCCTATCTGCCACCCAGGGGACGTGCTCTCTAGGGATTACAAGGTCCCCCAGAGAGATTTAAATGAATTAAATAAATGATTAAATGAAAGAATAAAACCAAGAACCAGTAATAGAAAAAATTAAAAAATATAAACATAAATGGATGGAACACGTTCAAAGAATGAAAACAGAAAGATTACCAAAACAAGCCTTAAAGTACAAGCCATTAGGAAAAAGAAAACTAGGACGTCCTCTTTAAACGATTCAACGATGACTTCTAAGGCCAGAACAGGTCTTGGCCTAAATCCTTGATACGCATGATGATGATGAAATTAAAGTTTTTATTTCAAAAATAAATAGTGTTTTAATTTATTTCCCTGTACATCGGTTTTGACTTTTTGTAATATTTTTGGTGTGTATTGAGAGGGGCGGCAAACTCAGGGACCGCCCCGTGCGGCAAAAGCTTTAGTTACACCACTGGTGTGGTTAATTCTGTCTGCACAGTTAAGGGTATTCTCCGACTGGTTTTTTATTAAATGAAAACCGGCGTTTCCAAAGAAAACGGCCTCGGTTTGATACTGTCTAACTTCTGTAGAAGTCCTTTATGAATTCTTCACTTTTCAAACTGGATTCTAATCCAGGTCTTATCTACTGAATATTCGAGCCTTCATAGTCTAATGATGAGAAATATCCAATTTTTAAGGATTATTCTCAATCTCTCTTTAGAGACATGTCTACTACTAAAATGTTATAGACCTCTTTTGTCGACGAAATATTTCAAGGATTACTTCTTCACTTAAGTTCCCACATCACAATTAACCTTACTATATTTTATAAAGTATTTGGAACTGCTTAGTATTATGGTCAAATCGAGCCAGACTACGAACCCAAAATGTTATTTCAGTGTTCACTGGCAGGTTTGTCTTTTTTTGTGCGTGTGAATTAATTAAAAAAAATCAGGAAATGAATAAAAGCATTTTATGGAGATATTTAAAGACAACTGTTCGTGAACTGTCTATAAATGCTTTATGAAGCAGTGGAAATTCCAAATAATAAACTTTTTCAGGTGTTTGTTTCTCTAAGAAGAAATTTGTAGCGACATTGTCAAATTTCGCTAATGAATTTCGAGTTTTTTTTTTTTTTTTTTTTTTTTTTTTTTTCTTCAACGCATTTCATCAGCATATCCGTTTCCTGTGGGCAGCGTAATTTCTTTGCTTAAATTTTTTGAGCATTTCTTTGGAAACATCAAAAGTTATTCTTCCTCTCCTTTTATATACATTGGAGATGGTTACTTCATGTAATGCTTAAAAATAGGAAGGAACGAAACAACAAATGCATAATGTGCAGTTACTATGCTAAATAAGTATATATGGCTTTCTTATATAAAGATTTTCTCAACAGAAAACGTTTGAGATTTGGGAAGTGATTCATGAATATGACTGAATCGATAAATCCATCAGCAAGACCATAGAAAACTTCAAGCCCACTTGTAGAACTTGAGTATGAAATGTTCGTTTAGAGGTTCGGAGATACATTTTTAAAGTGTGGGTATTAATAATTGGAAACACTTCAGAAATAAAGCTGCACCTTCAAACCACAGAGCTGGAAAGAATTTGCTATTAAATTGTATCATTGTACAAAATCTACACTTCCTTTTTCAGAACCATCCATATCTGGTATTGCAACTAAGTTACAAGTGCAGTTTTAAGTAATTTGATTATTTTTAATTTTTTTTACTCCCAGAAATGTTTTAATATTAAATCAATTTATATTGTACAAAACGAGCTTCGAATTCATCTTGATACAGTAGTCAATGTTTTTCATAATGAAAAGCGGTTGTTCTGATAGAAGAATTGAAATACGAAATAAAAAAAATAATAAGTTTAGCCTCATATAATTAAATCAAATGAAGTGGTTCATCCGTAAGTCATAACTTAATTGACTTCATATAAATCATATTAAAAGTGATGTCTCTTCTCTGTATAACTCATGAGTTACAAGGTTGTTTTCACTAACAACGGAAAATCCCAATTCCCGGTAATGATAAGCCTTTTCTCTATCGAGAATTCTCATGAACTGGAATTCTAGGAAGTGCATCGTAGAGGTGATTGGCTTTTTACTCGCCCGAGGTTATTTTTAGAAATAACCCTGCAAATATTAACAAATTAAGATGATCACTGAATCAAATTACAAATTGATTCGGACAAACCGCAAATTGGTTCCAGGTAAATACTGTACTTCTGTTTTTATATATTATGTTATATTATATACAACAGGAAAAATCCCAACTTCATTGTTTGGAGCTCAACTTGTAAGTCCGATATACTTGGCCTAGATTTAATATTTTTTTAAGAATTTAAGTAATCCGTAAATGACCGCATTTTGGGAATTTGGGACTAGAGAGTAGTTTTGAATTACGATATGCCATAACAAGACACTGGCCTCCTAGCTAGTGTCTTGTTATGTTAGCCGATTGCGTGTTTAGCCAGATGAAAAATTAATTTCTGAAAGAAAAATCTTTCACCTCCGTGTGAGATTGGGTAACTCGCCTTATGATTCGAGTTCTGGACGAGATTCGACACAGGCCTTTCCAACCAAAGGAAATTGAGGGGTGAGGGTAGGGAAATGTAATATCAGGGATAGGATATAGCTACAATAATGCCTGACAATGAAACAGGCGGTTTCGTAAAATGCCATCTTCAAATTAGAAACCGCACTTTTCGCTTAAAACATTCCGAAAAAATTTCAGAAATTGTCAACTAGTTTGAATTTCAAATTATGGTTGTGTAAATATAAATTAATATCAAATTATCCAGCGTTGCTCCAGTCCTTAACTCTGTTTTTATAAACAGTTTTGAAAACTTAGCAGCCTAGTTAGCGAGGTGTGCTTTGACTTTGCCAACTAGGCCACAGTATATGTTAAGTTGAAGCTATTCTATGGAAAATGTCCTCTAAAGCTTATCTAATATAATCTGTATTGAGTGAACCGATTGTACATTCAGATTTTAAGAATACGTTTCTTCTCCCATAAGAAATTATTTCTCCCAAATCTGTACTTCATTTTAAGTCGCGAATGAAAACTCGTCCTCTTTTACATTTCATCGTTCATTTCTCAAATTTTCTTATCCTCCTGTTACTTTCAAACGGTTAATGTGCGACTGCATGTGATTCGCATTTGGTAGATTTATTAGGCAGAAGATAAGATAATTTATCATTGTCAGTGGTAAGGCCATTACTCCTGCTTATCGGAGACCTAAAGCAGGGCTTTTAGACTTACCTATCCTCTTCGCTCCCTGCAGAGCACAGGGCCTCAACCATTGACTTCCACCCCTGACTATTCAATGCTTCTTTTTTGATCTCTTTCCAGGAACATCCCAGCCGTCTTGCCTCTCTTTCTAGTTCTCTTTTCCTCTTGCCTTGGGAATTCCATTCTAGTGCAATTTCGGCTATTTCTTTATCTGGGTTCCTGATTGTGTAAGGATGGGTAACCTATCCAGTTCCATTTTCTTTTAGTGATTTCATTTCTGATGCTGGTTTTGACCTGTTCTCTCCCAAAGTTCTATGTTTGTTATTTTATTTGGCCAGTATATTCCTAGTATCTTCCTCAAGCATTTATTTATGTAGTTCTGTATTTTATTTATGTGTTTCTTTGTTAGTGATCATGTCTCAGCTCTATATAGTAAAACTGGTTTAACATTAATGTTGAAGAGCCTAATTTTGGTTTTTAATTTTATTTCTTTGGATCCCCAAATTTTCTTCATCATACTAGTGCAATCTGTGCTTTCTGGATTCTATTTTGCATGTCCTGTTTGGTTCTTCTTTGTGTGTTAATCACTGATCCCAGGTAGATAAAGTTATCTACCTGTTCCAGTGTTTTCCCTAGTATTTCAAAGACTAATTCTTGTTTGGAGTTTATCTTCATTACTTTAGTCTTGTTATGATTTATTTTCAATCCACATTTATTTGCTTCCTGGTTTAAATTATCTATTTTCTTTTGGAGGCGTTGATGTTTTTGTGCCAAAAGGCATATATCGTCTGCAAAATCCAGGTCACTGATTTTATTTGACCATCCCCATTGAATGCCAATTCTTTCTTCAGATGTTTTCCTCATCACCCAATCAATAACAATCAGAAAGATGCTCGGGGAGAGTATACATCCTTGTTTTACTCCTGTGTTTGTTGCAAATGGTTCTGATAGTTTGCCTATTTGGATTTTGTATTTTTCATGAGTTTTTTCTTTGTTATATTTATGATTTTCTGAGGAATCCCGTAGTGCTTCATTAACTCCCATATAGTCGTTCTGTCTATGCCATGAAATGCAGGTTCAAAGTCGTTGAATCCCAAATATAGGCTACTCTGCCACTCTTGATTGTTCAACAGTTATTCTTAATGTTCTTATCCGGTCAATACAAGATCTGTTTGGCCTGAACCCAGCCTGTTCTTTCCTTAGTTTAGTTTCAATTTCTTGTTTCATTCTTTCTAGCAATATTCTAGTAAATACTTTACTTACAATATTTAGAAGTGAAATCCCTCTCCAATTTGTACAAAGTGTTATCTCCCTTTTTTCGGTAGTTTCACCAGGAGTCCTGTATTCCAGTCTTCTGGCCATTCCTCCTTTTCCCATATTTGATTAAATAGTGGGTGTAGCATTTCAACAGTAGTGTTTATATCTGCTTTAAGTAGTTCAGCCTGTATATTGTCACTCCCAGCTGCTTTATTTATTTTTTTTTTTTCTTTACTGCCTGAGTTATTTCTAGTTTGGTTATAGTTCCTGTATTTATTTTAAGTATTTCTTCTTCTGGTATTTCTTGTTCTAGGTTTTCTATTTCTCCATTTAAAATTTCTTGGAAATGTTCTACCCATATTTTTTCGATGCCCATTTCATTTGTAACTTTCCTTGTTTATTTTTTACATTTATTTTTAAAACTCTTCTCAGCTAACTTTCTTGTTATCTCAAACAACCTCTTTGGGTCAAATTTACTTGCTGCTTCTTCAGTAAGTAAATTTGAGCATTTTCTTCTGTACTTTGCAGAAGTGTATTCCATGAAGCTTTCCTTTCTTCACATAATTTGACGGTTTCTTCAGAGATCCATTGTTTGTGATTCCTACTCTGCGTTCCCAGAACCTCTTGGGCAGTACTATTAAATATATTCTTTATTTTTTCCTAGTTCTCTTCGATGTCTATTTCCTTATGTTGTTCTATAAGGCTTCCATATTTATTCCTTAATGTTACTTTATATTTGTCTTTTTGTATCCTTGTACACTTTGGATATATTGTATTTAATTCTTTGGTTCTTTCCTTAAATATTTTTCTTATTTTAATTTTTATTTTTGCAATCAATAAGTGGTCTGTAAAGGCATCTGCACCTCTCCAAACTCTTACATCCATCAAAGAGGTTCTCCAAGGTCTGTTTATTAAAATATGGTCTATTTTGATTTTTTGGATTTCTTATCAGGTGATATCCAAGTCTTTATGGATGTCTTTATGCTTAAATAAGGTTCCTCCTATGATCATATCACTGAAAGTACAAAAGTCTTTTAGGACTTCCCCATTTTCATTAGTTTCCTAAACTAATGAAATTCTTTTCCCATTATTCGTTCATATCCCATGTTACTATCTCCTACTTTTGCATTCATGTCACATATAATTAAAAGCATATCTTTACTTTTTTACTTCATCTACTTCTTTTTGCAGCATGTCATAGAAGTCTTCTTTCTCTTCTGTTTTTGCATTGTTTGTTGGTCCATATATGTTTATTATAGTCACATTTCTGTATTTAGTTTTTAAATCTAGCTTTGATTCTTTCAGAAACTGGTTTCCATTCAATTAGTGCTCTTCTAGCATTTGTTGTTAGCATGAACGCTACACCTTTGCTATGTGTGTCATCTTCATTCTGGTTTCCAGAATATAAAATGTATTTCTTTGTTGTTAGTTGGATTTCTCCACAACCGTTCCATCTTGTCTCGTTTAGACCTAGTATTTCTATTTTGTATCTGTCCATTTCTCTGGTTAGTAAATTAGCTTTTCCACTTTCATATAAAGTCCTAATGTTCCAATATCCAATTTTGGTTAAAAGTTTTAGGCTAAAGAGGTTTTTTCTTGGAGTTTTCCCCCTGTCAGCTTCCCCAATGGGGCTTTCACTAGCTTGCTCCAACACCTCTTTCTCTCTTGGTTTAAGTGTCGGTTTTCCAACAATGGTTGAGGTTTCTGTAGCAGTATGTTTTTTTTTTTTTTTTTTTTTTTTTCATATTGTGGTGTTAGCCACAAGTACAACCCTCCTCCTTGGGCTTGGGACCGGCAATGGCGGAGTTGCTTTTAGACTATCTAACCCTTAATACACCACGGTATGATACCAATGTACAATTCACGAAAAGTTGAAATATAAAGTGCATTCATAAAAGGTTTGGTTAAAGTGCACAATGTGACTTCACAAAAATCTGTTCCCTGTTGCATCTTAGTATAATCATAAGTAGTCGATCTTACTAATTGCCTCAATAAATTTAGCCCAAAATTGAAATATAATGGTTTCTTCTTTCATTGCTTGAAGTTTCCTGAATTTCAACGCTTTCGGATCAAGAGGTTATAAAGGAAGGGTATTTCAACCGCAAGACATCTTTGTGGACATAGTTTTAGATTTTCATCAGTTATTCATGGGACGGGTTTATCTTCTTCCTCATAAAACGTATGGAAGAAGTACTGAGTTGTAACCGAGAAACTTGGTTGACAGTATTATTTTAATGGTAAATGCTATATAAAATTCCAGTACGCAATAGCAGAACAAACCTTATGTTTTGGCATTAGACAACGATGTATAAAATTCATCTGAATTGTTTTTATATGTAATATTAGTAAGCTCCCCTTCTATGACCAGTCGATCTTCACGTTCGTCATTGTCAGATCAGTGCAATCTCCAGCTGAAAGTGATACAATGATGCTGCAGACAAATTTCCTATATTCTGTACCTAATCCCAATCAGTATCACGAGTTCAGTTTTTCTGTGCAGGAGGGAAAAACCCTGAAGGTTTCTCAGCAGTTAGACATCGATTTATGCTTATACAGGAAAATAGTTTTGGAAGCACTGAAGATGTATTTTTAAATCCTGCACACGAAAGGCAGCCTTTAGCAAACAGATGCCGTGTGAGGGTGGAATCAGTAATACAGTGATGTGTTGTTATTCTTCTCGAAATGTTATAGATTGTAGTACACCTAAACCTCTTTTTGTGCGAATTTTTTTTACGCGAATTGGGATATCAAAAATAATTTTTTTACGCGATTTTCATTCACTTTTACGCGACCAACCTAAAGTTAGTCGAGAAAATTCTGAGAATCTTGTAGAATTGCATTCTCGTTTCAATTAAGAAAATTCTAAATTCTTACGAATTTCATTTATTGGGAATTCCCCGAATTACATAAATGACTGCGCATAAAAAAAGCAGTTCTTAGCACTTTGAATCTGGTGCTTGAGTAGACAACATAGTTACTGTATTTTTCTTTTCGCATTTGCATTTTTTAAGTGAAATCAAAATAAAAATCGGGTTATAAAATTAATAATTTTGCCAAGAAATAATAAATTGTAAGCTATATGTAATTTTCAAACTTTCATTTCATTAACCGAAGATTTTAATCCAGCCCTCACATGATGTTGCCGATAACCAAAAAAAAAGAAAGGAAAGTCGTTTCCTTGGATATAAAAATTCAAATTTTAGATCGTCTTCAAACTGAGGAAGGTGCGAAGGCTGTGGGTAGGCATTTTGGTGTCCGTGAATCAACTGTCAGATCTATAAAGAAAAATGAAGAGGCTATTAGAAAAGCGGTATGTTCTGGTACAAAATCGAGTGCGAAATTATCATCATACACAAGAGTTGTTGTTCTAGAAAAGGCCGAAAAAGCTTTAGTGATGTGGATAGAAGATAATGTACAACAATGTAGATAATGTAATGTATAAAAATGAATGCCAGTTGATGGAAATTCCATCAAGCAATCAGCATTGAGATTTTATGAACAGATTAAAAAACTGCAGCCAGATACTTCATCTCAATCGAGGAAAAAATATGAATTTCATGCAAGCAATGGTTGGCTGGCTAAGTTTATTAAAAGACATGCTCTTCATAATATAAAAATTAAAGGTGAAACGGCTTCTGCTGATGAAACAGCTGCTAAAGCATTTCCACAAAAACTTGCGCTAAAATAATTGGAGATGGAGGTTACACTCGTGAACAAGTTTGGAATATGGATGAAACGGGCCTTTTCTGGAAAAAAATGCCAAACAGAACTGTTGGTGGGTTCAAAGCAGCAAAGGATCGCATAACACTCCTATTTTGTTCGAACGCTTTAGGAGAGCGGATGTTAAAATTAAAACCACTGCTCATAAATCGATCATTGAGACCACGGCCAATGAAAGGCGTAAATTTTCAAAAATTGCCAGTTCATTGGATGGCCAACAAAAAAGCTTGGGTGACCATTGATATTTTCACTGAATGGTTCCACAAACATTTTGTGCCAAAAGTTAGACGCTATTTGAATGACAGGGGGTCTCGAATTTAAAGTGCTTTTGATTCTTGAAAATGCACCCGGTCATCCTGCCATAGAACACCCAAATGTGCAATTTTTTTTTTTTTCTGCTGCCAATACCACATCATTGCTACAACCTCTAGGTCAGGGTATAATTGCGACTTTTTAAACATATTATGTCAGACGAACATGTCAGTACTTTTGGAAAAGCTAAATGATGATGAAACACTGTCAGTTATGGATGAGTGGAAAAAAATTTCAATTATGGATTGAAAATTTTTTGTATTGATCAGGTTCGATTATCGTTATCTGAATTGAGACCAGAATCTATGAATGCATGCTGGAAAGCTACTTGGCCCGCATGTGTTAAAGAGAATTCTCCTGTTCCCTTCAATCATACTGCAGAATTCCCGTAATAAGTTTGGCATGTGAAATTGGCGAAAAAGGATTCAATGATCTTACGTCGGCAGATATCGAAGAATTGTTAATTGATAAACCATTTAGCGAACACGAAATAATGGAGATTGTTTCTGAATCTCCTGAAAGCGAAGAAGTTAATGATAATGATCAAGATAATCCTACTTTTACTGCTGATATTATTAAAGAAGATCTTAAACTGGCCAGTGATTTAGGCAATTATTTTTCCCCACATGATCCAAATGAAAAACGTGCTGGGAAGTTTTCACGTGATCGTAAGTTGTTAATGTCTTCATATACAGAGAATTATGTCGCCACTTATCTAAAGCATCAACACAGCGATTAATAACTGAGTTTATGCCTAAAACTACTGAAACAACCAGTGGTACTTTTTTTCAAGACATGACAAGAAGAATTCCATAACTTAAGGAGGAAGTCGATGACGATAATACCACATCTAGTAGTACTAGTGATATTACGGTCTCACGAAAACGAAAGCTTTCGCGTTTATTGTCAGAAACTGATAGCGAATAACATAATTTTTTTATAGAATCCTTAGCAAACAACCGAAATGAATATGTTTTTTTTTTTTAAAGTTATTAAAATTCATCATATGTATGTGTGTTCTCCATGAAATGTAAATAAAAATCTTATGATCCAAAGAATTTAATGTTTTTTTTTTTTTCATTATTTTGCTTATATTTCAGGTCTGGAACCAATCTTCACTTTTTCTATGGAGTCAGTAGTTATTTTTTCGCGTAATTTTTAGGAACGTATCTATCGCGTAAAAAGAGGTTTAGGTGTACTTTGGAAATATTTCATGAGGGAGAAACTGTTGTACAGAAGTGAGATGGGAGGAATGAAAGATAACTGGGAGTAATTGGTTCAATAAGTATGCAGTTCGACTATAAAAGGATGTTCAGCAGCTATAGTAAAAGTTCCTATAAATCTGGTAGAATTATGAAGCATAATAGTTGCTAGTTCTGCTGAACAATGGCCATTGAAATATGTCTAGAAGAGTCGCAATGCAGAAACTGATCTATGGGACAGTAGCCGAAGAGTATAAGAGACGTGTCATTTAACAAATGGACTGAACTGTCGAGAACTTTTAGGAAGGTCTTAAGTGCACCACTCCATACATGAAGCAGTGTTTTAATGTTGGTCGGATTTGTGATTTTTACCGAGTAAATAACTGTTCGGTAGAGAAATACCCTTTTGACTGGAAAAGGATGCCAAGTTTTTTGAAAGCTGATATGATTGTGCCAGGAAAGATTTGAATATTTGGTCTTGACTGTTGAGCTCAGCATTATCAAAAATAAGCAGAGAAAGGGTCTTATACGGGAGAACAAAACTATGTTTCAGAGCATTGACTAGGTTGCTCCCAGTCAAGGATACTGTGAAGCCAGTGTTCAGGACACTTATTATAGATCTTGAAGTATGAGATGTTTGAACACTTTGAACCAAGAGTTTATTCTGAGTAAGACGAGTGGAGTGTGCTATCATCAGCAAAAATATGAACAGGTTTGAAGTCAATGAGATATAGTAATTTATATAAATCAGGAAGAAGGTGGGTGAAATGACAGAGCCCTGGGGGACACCGGCATTGACAGGAAAGTGAAGAGAGAACACCATCCACCATTACACGTAGGAATCAATCTGAGGGAAAACTGGCGATCCATTTATACAAGGATGAAGGCAGTCGAAATGATGGTAACTTGCTAAACCTCGATATTAGACCCCATCAAAAGCCTTGGAGATGCCAAGAGCAACAGCACAGGTTTCTCTTAACCTTTCCATGGAATGTGTCCAAATGTGAGTGACGTAGGTCGGGAGATCTATGTATCTGGGGTGGAAATCCATATTGGTAGTCACTAATTAGATAGTTGGTTTCAAAGTGTTGACGAAGCTAACTGTTGATAACCTTCTCCATTACTTTAGAAAACTGAGAGCGATAGCTTGATAGTAAACACTCATCTCATTTGGGGGGAGGGAGGGCAGGGACTGGTTGTATATGAACTGATGGGGTGAATGCCAGCTGACTAGTTTAGTGAATAAATGATAAAGAACAGGTGTTTAGTTCAAGAGTACATCTCTTGAGCACAGTGGATGGGATTCCATCAGGACCGACTGCATTCAAGTTATTCATAATTCTTGCAGAAGATCACAGGAAACATGAGATGCAATATTGCATGTAAGTCGACTTAACATGAGTTAACTAAATTATTTATAGGCCCAACTTCGTATATCTCGAAGTATTATCTGTCGCTTAAGTCTTTACTATAAACAGTACAAACATTCACTAGTTAATTGTAAACACAAGAACAAACAGCTGTCTGACACCGTGATCAATAGCATTCTTGATTCATTAAATTCTACTCTTTATCACGGAAATAAAACACCAAACAGTTCAGCGCGTCTGGTGGCAGATTATTGAATGCAATTTCCTTTGACGAGATTTGCGTCGCTATGGCTAGCAACAGACGTGCGCAGAGTGAACTATGGGTAGACGCCATGAACGAACTCTGGTTTCTAGCGTGCGTTATCGATTTGGGTTTGTCAGTTAGAATTTAATGGAGACTGAAGTTCATAATATTTAAACTTGTCTCGGGAGTCGCTATCGCCTGGTAATTAGTTTCGTTAAATGTTTGTTTTTTCTAGTGATGCGTTTATCTGAAAAGCAGAAGTTATTATTCACTATCTGCAGAATACTCGGATTTCAGTGACGCTATTTTTGTTGACAAAAGGTGAGCTACTTCAGAATTGTTTTCCTCAGAATTTAGCAATTCATGCCCTCAAAATAAATTTCGCTGTACAGTAGATACTAATATAACTGTCACTGAAGCTTATGCTATATCAATCATAAAATATGTTCGTAGTAGTTTAGTTTAGCAAATCCTTACATGCATTATTGCTTGCCGCAAATATCTTGCTGTTTTGTTTTTTTTTACCTCCTCAGGTGTGCAGGTGCATAGTCGCTTTTGTCATATTGATTACATGTTAAAATATTGCAGAGTTCAAATGAATAATTTAAAAAAAAAAATGACTTCCTTGGATTGCATAGTTTGTCTTTGACTACTAACGGTTTGTATGCGTTATATTTTGAATAAAGTTTGTATGTGGCCTGTTGTCTGCTTCAGGGAGTCATTCTCTCATCGAGAGAAAAACATTGTAGGTCATGTAATGCCCAGAATGTACGTTAGTATCCAAAAGCTAAGGACGAACTACATTTTTGCCTATATGAAATTTTCATGACTACAGCCAAATGTGGATATAAATTAAATTCTACTACATTAGTTTATACCAAAATTTGTACGAAATGTTTATAAATTTCGTACAAATTAAATTCCAATACGTTTTTGGCAAAAGTTACAACTTTCCTAAGGATGTAGTTAAAGAATTGATGTACAGTGCTTACAGAAAACTATGCGAAGATACAATTTCAGTATGGAATATGTCCATCCCGAACTGCGTTGCAGTCTCACAACATCGTACAATGCTTTAGCACCAGGTGATTCAGGAGTTCTGAGGCAAATTGGTCTTCTCCTCCTTCAGAGCCAGGATAAGGTCTTGTTTGTTTTCTGGAGGGGAATTTCGAGCAGTAATGTATCTCGCAATTGCGTCCTAAACGTTCTGTGGGGTTGAAATCTGGGAAGTGTGCTGGCCACTCGATTCGATTAAATATCCTCGATCATCAGAAGTATACACACCGCTTGTGTACGATGTATGTTACAGCCATCCATAAAAATAAATTCTTTGCCTACAGCCAGGACCGTACTTGCGCACAGGCGCTAGATGGGGGCCCCAAAAAGTGGGACCAATTTAAGCCCCCCCCCCAAACAATGAGGAAGGGGTTTTCAGAGCATACTAGCTCCTCGGGCCCCGCCCGCCTCGGGAAAAGTAAGTACGGCCCTGCCCTGTCACGGAACAATCGAACATGACATTGAGTAACTTCGTTGCAGTATCGTTCACCGGGATTTGTAGCTTCAGTGCGGCCATTAAGCATAATGCCTTCCCACACTATGACCCCAGCATCGCCATATCTATCTCTTTCAAGAACATTTTCGCGATGGTCACTTTCATGCCAGATCAAGTGTCGTCTAGAATTGTAGGAAAGACTAAAACGACTCATCTGTAAAGAGTGCATTAGGGCATTGGTGTCTTGTACAAGTTTTTTTTTTTTTTTTTTTTGGATAAAACACCACTAAAAACATGCTCTACAATGAGCCATGGATAAAAAGACGCCGACTACAGGCTGTTGGGCGTATAGGCCTATCTTTCCACAGTTTGTCAAGATATCTTCATACCTGTGCTTGAGTGGAGCTGACCTGCCGTGGTGGTCTTCAGGCTTCGTGATAGAGCGAGGGCGACCTCTTAGCAAACATCTGGAACATATTCAATTGGTTTGAAATACTGCCGAGAGCTTGGATACAAGGCTATGCGAGATTCCAAATTCTCTGACAATGATTGCTGTAGACAAATTTCCCATATTCTGTTCCCAGTACCAACTAGTATCGTGGAGTTCAATTTTTGTGTGCAGTTAACAACCTATCTTGAGAAGTGAGAAACCCTGAAGGTTTCTCAACAGTTGAAGATCGATATACACTACATGGTTGGCCAGAAACAGACTGTGGGTGGCAGTGTCTTGGTATGGAGATTTGTTCTTCTGGACATCACTGGTCTTCTCATACACAGACAAAGAATTAGTGGTCAAAGTGTGTCCTGAACACACTTTGACCGGTAATTCTTACCAGGGAATTGGTTCAGACCAGGTTGCCCAACATGGCGACGTGTCCCGATGGATCTGGGTTTTTGCAACATGACAACGCTCAGTGTCGCAAAGGGTTGCATTTCTAGCATGGTTGGAAGAGCATATCCAAGGATTTCATGTGCTTCCCTTTTCGTCTCATTCTCCTGAATTGAATCCCATCTAGCATTTGTGGAATTACATGGAACGCAGAACTGTCGTCGTTGGATGGAGGTTGACTTCCAGGACGTTTTTGTCTGATTGTTCCCAGAATACTCAAGATATCTACCGTAGTCTAGTAGATGCAATGTCAAGGCAGGTATGAGCACTTGTCTCGTCTAAAATAGTGGGTAATGCAATAGTAGGTAAGTGGTCATAATGTTTTGACACATGAGTGTAGTTTATTATATTTAATTGGTCTATCCATAGACCACACTATCTTCCAGTGTTTTCCAAATTATGGGCTGTAAGTGTGAAACGGAAAATGAAATTAATCTCCAAATAAAAAAGTAAGTCGCATCATTTAGCTGTTCAGTACCATGTTTGAAGCAGTGTACGCTTACTACGTTTTGAATTTCTGGCTTTGCTGCCAGTAAATATACGTACGCGATTCGCAATCTTAATTATCAACCTTAAGGGTAATAAAGCAAAATAAATTGAGAATCATAAACATTACTTTGGATTCAGTTTTCATACAACAGTTATGAATAGCACTGTTTTATGAATTAAATATTGAATTAATTTCTTCAATATTATTGAAAGATTTAAACACTGAAGATGTTACGTTTGCTATTTCAATTGTAACGATCTGCAAATGACTCAACTCTACATTAAGAACAGAGAACAGATTTAAGCAACTTTTGTGCTGAAAACTAAGCCTAATGATTAACAGGGCATCTAAAGACATCCACATTTCAGAAAAGAAATAACGTATTACGAATCTTCCAAAAATTGTATTCATAGTGTGTACAGAAACTTTTGTAGCATATTGTAAATGTTTAAATTAACAATTTGCTTTTAATCATTAAGAGCGACAAAGAAGTGATTGACAAATGTTCATCAAAGTTACCGCTAACGTCGTTCCTCGTGTCTTACACGGCGGACACTCCGAATATGCAAAGACAAGCAACACTAATAACTGCACATTTTGCAACTTCTTGTAAATTCCCTACGTGATCGAGATTTTCTGGAACAGCACACAATCACTCGACCATTTGAGTTGAATATCACCTCATCCTACCAAATAATCGTGTGTCCACAAATTATGCACTCTTTGCTTGTTCATAAAACCCGCCTGCGCAATCCAGAATCTTCAGTCGTTTCAGATCAGTGTTTCATCACATGCGATTTCCTTAGCTATTTTGAAAAGTGCTTAATCTTCACTCTGCTGATTCCAGTCTCAAATGCATAAGCTTGTTTTGTGACAATCATGGGAGTAGTTGTAACACAATAAAATTATTCTCACCTGATGAGCAAAGTTTCCCAAATCTTTTCTTGGATGCCTACCTCTCAAATTTATCACGAATTTTCATTGAAAATTCATTTTTATAATCATTGTCAAATTCCCTATCGCTTATGGATCATTTCGCTTTTGTCTCTGCAACCATCGCCATCTGTTAGGTATTTACGAAACTAATTGGATGCACATTAAAACGATCCACCATAACTACTTCAGATTTTATTTGCCATCTTGCGAATAATCTTTTGAGAACAGTCCTCTTGAATTTTGACATGATGTAAACTGTTTAGCTTTATGGTTATACTATTAGAGATAATGACATTTAATTTTTTTTTCTTCAGTATCTTTTCTTATCTTAATAGAAAATGTAATAATACTTGTTGGTTGGTTTTTTTATAATAATTATTAATGAATTCTTTAATAACAAGGAGGCCCATTGAAAATGTTCCTGACAGGATGGGGGGGGGGGGTAACGCATTCCATAGCTCAGAAACCGCTGCTATTGACTTTGTTTAGCCGTCCAAGGAATATGATATACCAAAAGGATGGCTTGTTATCATATAGCAAATGAAATTCTAGTCGGCAGGGTTGTCATGAGTGAAACTGAACTCTAGTCACTGAACAATAAAGCCAGTGTTCTTCACTACATTTATTTTTAAATAAGAGAAAACTAAGGATTTTACTTATACTGATTATTACTTCATGAAGATTCATATGCTCATAGATTTTATTAGGGAAAAGTTGGGGAAAACATTACTTTTTTTTTTTTTTTGAGATATGTTACTCTCCTTCCAAGAGCCTACATATATTATTATGGACGAAGTCAGTGCAAACATGTCTTACTGTGTTAAGAGTTAAACGGTTTTACATCTTTAACTTCTAAATTTTGCAGTAAAATATTATTTTAAATAGAACATAGCGGGCTCCTGGCACCCAATGCCAAGAGTCAGCTATGAAATTTGTTTCAAAATACTTGGATACGAAAGACTAATGGATTGATTCTTTTCAATAGCTTTGCGACGCCAAATTGCATTCTTCTAGCTTTCTTCAACTTCTATCTTCACTAATTTAGGCCAAGTGGTCATCTCAGCCTAGTGTTTCATTCGTCTGCCTCGATTTCTTTATCCCTTTAGTCTGTAATTAATGAGCACTCTCATGTGGTATTCGTTCTAGATGTTCCTTCCATTTATTCTGTTCAATATCCATTACTGATGTCGGGATTAGTCTTTCAATGTCTTTTATGTCTTCATTTCGTATTTTATAGTCTTGAACTGTTTTTATTTGATTTTGATCGGTGATTCTTTTCTTATCTGTTATTGTTTTTGTTCACATTTTGTATAATGTTGATTTGATAAAAACATACTTATTTTGATGACGATTGCTGGCCTTAATGTTTTATTTCGTTTACCTACATTATTTTACGCGGATATTCCCCCCACTGGAATGCCATAGATGGTTCCCCGTTCTTGAGCAATTGATAGCTCTAATTAATTAGATTGAATAAAACTATTTTTACATTATCCTTAATTTCTCCAAATATCACTCGTTCAAAGAGAAATGTAATCTTTTTCTATTTGAATTCCACTGGTAATTTTATTGATACATACACCCATACACCAAATAAATACTGGAGTCAGGGAGATCTTTGTCTAAGTTCTCAAACGTTTTGGTTGTGTCTTTGCTTCTTTTTATGTTCACTGATTTCATATAAGTTTATAAGCTTACTAGGGGTGCTCCTCCCCCCCCCCCCGAGTTCCGGATGGGTAGGCCGGTTCTCCTTGAATTCCGATGACTCGAATTTTGAAAACTCAAAAGGGGGGTACCGCCCCCTGGCGTCTACAGCGCCCAACCCCCGAGTTCCGGACTGGTAGGCCGGTTCTCCTTGAATTCAGATGACTCGAGTTTTGAAGACTCGACACTCAGGGTAGCCCTGAGTTTCAAAACGTTTCAAATAACTTGACAAAAAACGTGACACAAAAACGTTACAAAAAAGGGGTTATCATTTTATATTATAGAGTAGATTTATAGGTAAACGTTAAGAATTCAGATTCTCGGTTTATTGTATCCATATCTTTTTCTTTAAAAAATTTAATAAGTAGAAAATCACGTAAAAAAAATAGTAAAAACACTTTAATAAAATAAATGACCAGTTTCGTAAAGTCCTGTTGTATATTTCTTCAGAATGAGAAAAAACAACGCAACTAGTCGTCTATTTTAAAGTGTTACGTTTTAAGTGGATTCTCCAATAGGAAAGTGGTTTATTTCAATATACCAGAGAACTTGCATAATGTCAAACTAGTAATAATCTATGAATAATCTATGAATACCATGTGCGTTTCAAGTCATTCTCTTCTCAGTTAGTATTTCAATAACGAATATAGAATCACTGCAGAATATTTTAAATATCTAAAACCATTTATGATTTCAAGAACAGGGTTGATTCTGTTCGGTTTTTTTTTTTTTTGGCATGTATTTAATAGCTTTTTTTTTTTTTTTACAAAAACCACAGAGGAATGATTTATTCAACTGTTCTTATTCTCATTTAAAATAAATAAATAGGAATATATTGCATGTTTCTAGTCACTAGATATTTTACCAGTGTTATATTTTGTATATTAATGTAAGAATCGTTTGGTTAAATTTATTTCCTATATTTTATAAGCTCATTTGGGATTTTATCTTCTCTTGATCATTTACTGTTAATTATTCTCATTGTTATTTGGGAGTGCATTATCCGTTAAATTTCATTCAGAAATCTTTTCAACGATTCTGATCATTTATTTCCTTTCTAGAGATTGATACTAATAATCAATCCATCAATTTATCTATCCGATATCTTTTTTTTGGTCCTTTTTGCAAAACAAAACTTTGTTGGTTGTTGCTTTATAGATTTGTGGTGGAGATTGTGGTTTATAAATTTCATTCTTCAAAAAGTAAATTAAAGTTGCCAGTTCTGTTAAACATGCCCAAATTCGATTAGGCGAGTTTCACAAAATTATTATTTTTATCCTCCTTAGTGCTCGCATATTAAAATCTGTCCAATTAGAGTAAAAGTTGTATGAAATTAGTACTTAAAATCCGTCCAGAAACATGTCGAGACATTCAAGTGTCTGTTTAAATCGAAACCACAATTCAATTGTGGTTTAAATCGTAGGTAACTTTTGGTGCAGCATTTTTTTTTTTTTTTTTTTTTTTTTTTTTTTTTTTTTTTTTTTAAATGCTTCAGAACCATAAAGAATTGTAACGTTTAAGTAAGTAAATTGTGTACAGTACGTAAGAATATATGGGTGCGATGATGAATTATTTCACCACCATTCAAGAGTATTAAGAAATTCATCTGTATGAGCTCGAAATATTTCCATAGTTTAAGCCAATGTAAGAATGGGTAGTAATAATGAATGATAGCTTATAAGAATGCAAAGAGAACCCCTCGTATTTTCTGTTTCATTTTAAATTGATTTTGGACTACTTTTTTGTTTACTTCAGACATGTCTCAAATTGTCTTTAGGATAAATTATTTCCTGTGAAGGGATTTCTTGTGATGGTAACCCCCTCACGCCCTCAACGTGTTCATTCTTTTGATTCACAGATGCAGATAATTTTTATTATTACAATAAAATAATTTTAGCATCAGTTATAAGATTACAGAAAATACATATTTCAGCTACTACAGTCTTACAGCATTCTTTACAACGGTGATTCTTGTTCCTGCTCTCAGAGAAAGCCAAAAAATGAAACTTAGAAGAAACACTGTCCTCAGCATTTAGAAAACTGTCTTGCATTTCCATTTAAATATATTAAACAAATCTATATTCCAATTTTCAAACGGCAACATTGAGCCCTTCTCCAAGTATTTCTTTACCAATTTAAGAGGTCGTTCCTGGAAGAAGTAGCTTTCTCTTAGCGTCTTTCTGTAATTTAATCCTAGCTACATAATGCGGTAACGTATTTTACAAGAAATTTGCATTCCTTCTAAGATTTATGCTTTTTTTAATGCACGATAGTTTTTGAGTTACAAGAAGTTTTTTTACGTTCTGAGAATGCATGGCCCTAACTTTTAAACTAATCTGTGACGGAACATTTGGTCTCTGTCTTTTGATGAATCTACTTTCAATCGCACAGGATGCACAGTTTTTGATTGTTCTATAGATAATTTCACGGTCATTGTTCAAACGAACTAGTAACTCAATTCCGCCACTTTCTCCTCGAAAAACTTCCTTCTCTTCATTCAACTCTGCCCTGTGAAACCAACCTCCTTCATCAGTGTTTCCTAGAAACTAATCTGTTTGTTTAAAGCAAACGTCAACAACTTCCTGTTGTTTATCAGACCTTTGACCCATCCACAACTTTTTCGACCTTTCTTTAGGTATAAATAACAAATCTTTGTTCCATAGATTGTTAATATTTTATTACCATTTGGAAAAGATTGTCGATTGATTTGGCTGTATTCGAAATGTCGGTCTTTGATAAATGGACACATTTCAAACCCTTATGAATGAAGAATAAAGTAAGATCGTACTCAAGTAATAGTGCTAAAGTAGAAATAACTTAATGATTAATCAGAATGAAAACTAATATAGGGAGATATGAATCGGAAGCCTTACTTTTTATGGCTGAAGTTATATTATTATAAAATAATATAACCAACATTTAAAATCTCTATGTTGCTGGTCGTATACTGCTGTGATAAGATCTAAGAAAATTTAGTTAGTGTTATTTATTTTTAATAAACTCGGCTCATGAAAGATTCCAAACATATAGTTTAGTAACGCGGGTTGATCAATGGTTAGATAAGCCTTGCTCCAGATAGTTTTTATTCTCCCATTGTTATTGGAAACATTACCTTCAGAGTTCTCATTTTCATAGGAGAAGCATTCATCCTATCTTCTATATGCTTATCTACTTACTAGTCTTCTAATTTAACCCAATATTCCCAGAATGACTTTTTCCATGTTTGACTGCGTTATTTTCATTGTCTCCGGTTGTCTTTTAAGCAAGGCTCCAAGTTTCATTCCAAGTTTGTATGTCATTATTGGAAGTATACACTGATTGTAAATCTTTCCTTTTAAGCAGTTTGATAATTTTTCTTTAAATATATCTCTATATCAGTTAGTTTTTTCCATGCTGTTGTTCTAGCTAATATTTTTTAATCAAATTTGTAGTCATCTGGAATTAATTGTCTCGCATATTTCACTCTCATTAGGTAATCCAGTATCTCGATGTTTTTTTTTTTTTTCCTCTTAAGCGAGAAGGAATGTAGCGCCACTCATTTGTTGTGGTCATACTGAGAATTAATGTACCAAACGGAGATCGAGATATTAAAGTCCCTCTATTGTAGTTAATCTGAACATTACACACTTAGTTATTGTCGATTGTTTTGTCTTCCAGAGGTATGAATTTTAGTCTTCTAGTTAATTATCGACAGGAAATTTTAAATGCTTTATATTGTTTTTAATTTTGATTCATTTTATGTTTAAAGCTATACAATATTCTCAAATTCCGTTTTTTTTTTTTTTTCGGCATTAATTTTAAGCCGCAAATTTCATGAATGACTTATAACTGAACGATTTTGCTACCCTTCACCAATGTTTATAGCATTTTATATTAAAACCCGCTCGCCACTTTGTTATATTTATCTTGTTGGTACATTCTTAATTATGCATAATGGTGAATACAACTTCTCATAATTAGAAAGTAGTTCATTTTTATTTTTAATTTTCAGAATTAAAATGATCAGTCTGTACAGGTGACTCAAGACATTTTGTGTAGTCCAAAACTTTCATGCATATGGCTGCAGCATTCAAGAAGTTCTTCAGATCTGTTGACCGTCTTGGTGAAAAGAGGGAAGATAAAAAGAGTACTTCGGAGTCTCCTAGCCATCAATGTACTGCTCGACGAAAAGTATCGTATAGCGACAGTCCTCGACTTTCTAGACGTGATTATAAAATCGTACCAATGGATGATGTCAGAGGAGAAAGGAGCACCGTTCCAAGGACTATGTTCAAGTCTAGACTGTCCAAGAAGAATCAGATGGTGTCGGATGACCTGACGAAAACCACACAAGCAGTTAGATCGCGGCGATTGATGAAAGAGTTCCAGGATGTCAGTAAAGAAGCAAATAAAAGCGCCAATCCACCATTCACTGTAGAATTAGTTGAGGATAATTTGTTTGAATGGAATGTAAAATTGTTCCAGATCGATCCTGAATCCGATTTCTACAAGGATATGCAAGAGACGGGTTTCACTTTCGTGTTGCTCAATATTACGTTTCCTGATAACTTTCCATTTTCACCTCCTTTTGTGAGGGTAATTTCTCCTCATATAGAGAAGGGATTCGTGATGGAAGGTGGTGCCATTTGTATGGAGCTTCTAACCCCTCGAGGATGGGCTTCGGCTTATACCGTGGAAGCAATTATTATGCAGTTTGCAGCCAGCTTGGTGAAGGGGCAAGGTAGAATCGCTAGAAAGCCAAAAAGTGGACATGAGTTCAACCGGAAATTAGCGGAAGTGACGTTTCGAACTCTGGTTAAAACTCATGAAAAATATGGCTGGGTGACTCCGCCCCTAGCCGATGGCTGATCATTGATGTAAGTATCAATTGAATATAATCAAAATATATAGTAATGTATTTATTTGTCGTTAATTTTTTTTAAATTTGAAATTTAATTTTATTTTACCTTTTGGGGGAGAGGAGGATATGGATAATTTATTAAAGCATTCTCAGGCAGTTACTTCTAGATCTATATTAAATCTATCAAAATTGCCTGGTCCTTGAGAATTCAAATTCGGGTTATTTCAACAAAGGGGGGTGACGTTCTTCCGACTGTGCTACGAAGTTAGTCACGCGTTTGCAAAGGACAGTTCGGCTTTCTTTGAGGGCCACATTGCTTCTCTAAATCAAGCGATAATAACATCGACATCTAGAACAGCGCCAAAATAGCTAAATCTTGTGTTTGAACAAGTCATAGCATAGTTCGTAAACTGATTATATCAACAGCATTTCTTATATTGATCCAATTAGGAAAACCAGAGATCAGTCAGTTTAGGAGATAATGATTTTGGTCCATAATACTGAACACAATGATGAACAAAACTCTTTCGTTCATCATTCTCAATACTTCAGTTAGCGTCATTGCAGGAATAAACATTTTATCTTATAAGTTTCAGGATCCTATTCCTTCAGCCATATGGCTGGTGGGGATAGCTATATGCTACTATACTAGGGAGTTGTATAGTAGCATATGGAGTTGTCTTCCTTGCCGTAGTATATTTATGACTGTAGCCGTGTGAGTTCAAAACAGGCGAACCAGTCCCCTGAAGGATGAAAAACCAGAGTTACCGGGAGAAAAACCCTCCACCTCCGTATGAGACCGGTTAACTCGCATTAATCGAAAGATACCGAATAAAGGTTCCTTCCGTCACAGACAGGAATTGAACCCAGGTCTTTCCGACCGAAGGGCTTCATCTATATCGACTGAGCTACGGAGGCTCAAGTTTCAGGATAAATGGAATATAAACCATATTTTTAGTTATTTTGTAGACATCGATAAGAGAAGAGCGAAAAACAAATACTTGGTTCTTCTAAAATGCTTTTTTTGGTGCATTTGAACTGCAAACGCTCGTACAATACCCCTATTATTCGCAATGCAATTTAAAATAATAATAATTAAATTTAAAAAAAACGCAAGGAGTAGCAAGATTAATGGCAACTTGGTTTCTTCCCCAAATCCCTTTTTACCAATCAACTATGTCACTTATTACCTCTTCTGTAGAATTGAAGTAATTTAAAAACATTAAGAGTTTAAGCCAGTTCAGTTTATGATCACTGGTTCTAACAGGTACTAAAGCTCACGGCCTTCCAAGTATCCTTGGATTTCATAACCTAATTCTTGGATAAGGTGGTTAGCCCTATGCTTAAGCATTTTGTCTGCAAATTGTATGTGTTCTACTTGCCAGTAGGCCTGACTGTAGAACGAAAAGCCAGTTCAGTTAGTCTCGAGTAACTGAAAGGAAAGCAAAATAGAAAAATTCTTGCTATTAGATTCTTTTAGTATTTGTGACAGATTTGTTTTGTTTATTTTATTAGAATTTTTAATTAATCAGTTTTAGCTTAAAGATATATTTACTTTTATGTGAAATTACTGCAAAGTGGAAGATTTACTATGACCAAGCAAAGAAGAATGCTTATGATTCAAGACTTGGATATGATCGATATAACTGAAAAGAGGTGAATGGTCAAAGCCATTCTATTCTATATTTTTAGCGCCTTCTTTAATATAGCCTATAGCAGCGGCGACGTACTTTAGTTGCAGAAATACGAGTTGGAATTCCTCATGTAATGCGCAGAAAATTAAAAATAAAGGATACTTTAAAACGTTCTTTGAAAGTATTTAAGCTTGTACGAAAATATGAAGAGAACTTTCCTGGTAGTGCACAAATTAAGACAAACTCTGCCTAGGAATTCGTATATTCGTACACATACCGGTCACTGAATTGGAAACTTTTATTTAAAACCATGTTGGATCTCCTTTAGCCTGAATTACAACACATATGCGGTTTGGCATGGATTCCACAAAGTTTTGGATTGCATCCACGTCTACAGCATATAAATCGTTCATGAGACAGTCCTTTTAAGTGGCTCTGATTTGACTGAAGAGAACTTTGCTCCCGGATCTGTTTTCTACATGTCCCATACATCTTCAATGGTTTTCATATCCGGGCTTTGTAGTGGCCAGGGAAGGTGGTGGAAGTCGCTTTAATGTTCGTTGAACTACTACTGAACAATTCTTGCGCGATGGATAGTAGCAGGGTCATCCATGCAACAACTATCACCCTCTGGATAAAGAATCAATACTGCAGGATGGACTTGATTGGCAACAATGTTCAGATATTCCATAAAATGCATCCGACCTTCCAGCCATATCAGGGAACCCATTTCGTACCAACAGAACATACCCCACGCTATGACATATCCTCCAGAACCTTGTTTTACAAACAAGCTAGGTTCAATGCTTCATGGGACTGCTGCCAAACTCTCTGCCTACCATCGGCACAAAACAACGTCGGTATATCATCGGACCATATGATTTTTTTTTCAGTCTTCCAATGTCTAGTCATGGTGTTCCTGACACGACTGTAGACAAACTCTCCAGTTCTTCTCAGAAATCAATGATTTCCGTATAACTATCAATGCCGATCGTCTTCAATTCCCTACCCACAATTCAATTAGATATGGGTCAGGAACAGCCTTCATTAAATGCCTCGATCAATTGCTGCACACACACACAAAGTTGTTTGTCCGTACAAGCTTTCTCCGGCGAAGGCGATTTCGTTCCTGACATTGTCTTAAGACCACAGTTACGCGCCTCTTATACAAGCAAGTGGATTAGTTTTGCACTGATTAAACACCCTGAATATCTCACCTTTTGAGAAACCAGTCAGCTTTGCTATTTTCAAAATCGTAGCTCAAACCAGACGGGTACCCACAATAAGCCCTTTCGAGCTTCGAAAGATCCTTTGTTTTACCCATTGTGATCAACACTATTGACGATTACTGTCCAGTAACATTCATAAATAGTTGCCTAGAACACGTGCTGATGCACGTGACCAAGTATTTTTTCACGCCGTTTAAGTGACGTTTATTTACATCTGGGAGTAAACAGAAATCTAGACTAGCATAATAGCTTTTTTTCATAAGCGAAATCTTGATCGGTATGTAAATCATAATCAATGATCTAGAATTTGACTTGTTAATGAAGTGTTAAATGAAGAATAATATTCTTAGTTTACAACAAGCTGCTAAAACTTTTTGCGTTTCAAACTTTAAAAAAAAAATTTCTGATTGGAAATGATTGTTATTACGTAACACCTCTAGGGAGTACAAAAACTCATCGAGGGAAGGCACCTACTCTACAACTCTCTGTTTCTACCACTCCAACCGCAACTACCTTCATCTAAACCAGCGCCATCTGCTGCTGACCACCACTGGTATTTTCACAGAAAATCGCAAACATCCATGACACGGCGGGATTCAAACCCGCAGCCTTTTGGCTGGAGAGCGGTACGCTAACTACTCGACCAACGAGGTGTTTACTGATTTTTACAAATGTTTGTTACGCCAATGAAACTTAAAATTACTAATAAAATTGAATGAGTATGCAGTCTTCTAATCCTAAGTAATGTAACATTAGGGCAATTAATGCCAATATAAGGTATGATTATACATTTTTATAGTTTACTATTTTTCATGTTCCAGTGTTGATTTTTTTTTTCAGCCTATTTTGACCGAGTGGCTAACGCACCCGCCTCAAACCAAAGGCTGCGTATGTGGTCGAATCCCACAGTGGCCTTGGATATTTGCGATTGTCTATAGATGGTAGACGAATTTCATCATCCAGTGTGAGACAACCTCCTCGCTTATTGGAGACTTGAAGTTGCAAAAATTCAGTGTTTTTGGTTTCTAATTAAGCAGGGTTTTCGGACTATGTAAAAAGAGATCAATAAAATAATTCGAAATTTAAAAATAAGAAGCCCTAGTCCACCCAGGTACTAAACGTACTACAGGTTCCCAATCTTTCGTGGTGGGAACCTGTAGTATGTTAGTACTATCGTTCATAATATAGAGGTGGCAGTCATAAACGCTGATTTTTACTTCAATTAAAAAACAACACTATCTGTCCTCTCATTCCCCATGAGCCAAGACTGAGATCCACCTTCTTCCTTTACCCTTGTCTTTTGCAACTAATTCTGCCTCTCTCTCTCTCATTCTTCAATTTTAGTCCTTCCTTTTTACCTTCTGAGATCCATATCAAAACCACCTTGTAAGTTCTGAGACCATTCTCAGTATATGTAGAATCGATTTCTATGTGTCTTTTTATTTCACTGACAGAGCAAAAAAACTCGGACTCCTTTTTTTATACATTTTGGCCAAATTATTTTTAATATCTTACACACACTAAAAACTATTTAATTTGGCTTCCTGTTTGTTTCTCAATTTCTGTCTCTCTGATCCAGTTCACTGCTACCTCTCCACTGAATGAAGAAAGCCAGGTGTATGAAGAAGAGGTGTTAAAGCTGTTGTACAAACTGATAACAATTCAGCAATAGGGACTGATGAGATATCAGCACGGATGCTGAGCGTGTTCAGCTGAACTGGCTATTCCCTTGACTAGGCTATATAATTTAAGTCTCAGGAATGGAAAGAATGTATGGCAATCCCATTGCACGAGGGTGATGCAAAGGCCGATGTATCCAACTATCGACCAGTCAGTATCTCAAGTGGTGAAGATTTTGAAAAAATTGGTTAGGGCTGGCATTCAGAAATTGACAATGAACAGCATGAGTTTACTAAGGGAGGGTCATGTTTTAATTTTATTTCACTTAATTTGCTCACATTCTATAATAATGTTACCATTGAACTAGAAAAAAGGAATGGATACACCATGATACTTTTGGGTTTTGCTAAGGCTTTTGTAGCAAACACAACTCAAAAGATAATTGCAATGCTGAAACGAACTTTGGCATGTAAAGATAAGGATGTCCTTTTGCTTCTTTATAAGACCTCACTTGGACTATGGTGCGCAGGTTTGGTCTCCTGGTTTCCTTTGTGATTCTGATATATTGGAGAGAGTACAAAGGAGAGTGTTAAACACGATATCAGGATTGTGGAATACTGATTTATGCAGACAGACTGCGAATTTGTAGACCGCAGACCTTAGCAAACAGGAGAACGAAGGTGATATGATCGAGACTTACAAACTTCTGAAAGGAACATACAGAATTTCAGTTGATGGAATTTTTCAATTTATGGAGGGTGGGAAAAGGACAAGGGGACATCCTTGGAAGCTGAGATTGAATACAGCTAAGAAGGGGAGTGAGGGCTAGATTTTTCTCTTATAGGGTAGTGCGTGATTGGAATGGATTGCCATTGGATGTTGTGTGTGCAAGCAGTGTGAATGAATTCAAGAACAAGTATGACAGCTGGTGCGTGTAGTATGTAACCTCCCTCAATGAATCCCTGACTCCCTGGCGGTATCTTAATAATAATAAATTTGGTAAAGACTTACTAAGCTAAATCAAAGTCTTTTGGTAACATTTTATTTTTATGAGCATTTAGAGTAAATAAATGAAAGAGGAATCTTTTCTCTTTCATTTATTTACTCTAAATTATTTCCCGACATTCTTCAACCTTGTTGAGCTATTTGCTCCATCGTTTCCAGATTTTTTTTTTTTTTTTATCATCTCGTGTTGTGAAATAAACAACAGACACGTGGGACATGAATATGATGTGCTAATAGTTTGGCCATATGGCTTATCTGTATCTAATAAATATTGAGATAGTAAGTTTTATGGCCGTGGGATAGTTTTCTTCACAAGCGTAAAATCGTCCATCAACATATTGTTGGTAGTAGCCACATGTGCATCATGAATTTGAGCAACGTGGACAAGTCATGACTTTGCTATCTAGATGAATTTATCCCCTGATGGAGACCGACACCTTAAAGACCAAACCTGATGCGTACTCAGCCATTTCAGACCTCCAGTATGAAGGGAGATTGTTACAGTTGGTAATAATCTACCCTAAAATGCGAACAATGGCGCATTAATCTGTTACTGCCTAAGTGTGCGTTTTGAATGTAAATGGATATCGTAAACATTTAGCTCACAAAATGTGAAAATTATCACTAAGGTCCTTGAGTTTTTTTTTTTTTTTTTTCTTCACATGCCTGTTGCTTTAAATAGCAGCATCCAACAGAGACCTTTCCTCATTCTCGACATCGGTCTCTTCGTGTCTGAACTGCTCGTATCACCAATTTATAGTCGGATGAGAAACTTTTTTTTTTCTCTCTCCGCCTGTGGCTAAGTGTTACTTGCTGTGCCATTCTGAGATAACAAAATCGCATACCACTTTTGTTTTTCTGACATGGCGACGTACATAGAAGTCATTTGGTAAGGCATAATATTCAGTGCTATATCACAAATTCATTAATGATTTTTCATTTGCATTTCATAAAGCAGTTAACGATGATAGCTGCAGGAATGTGTTTGCATAACCGATTCAGAACAAATTTTACATAATCAGTGAAAGATTTGGCATGAAAATAACCTTGTTCTGTGAACAAAAGTAATATTTGTTCACTATGGACTGATAAAAGAAATCTCCACAGAAATTTTGTAGTATTTATGTATGCGCAGGGCAAATACCTTGATTGGAAAAACCGGTGAAAACACACACGGTATCAAACTTTCGTAGTCTTAATTTGCTGTTATTTAATTGATCAGCTTATATCAGTTGAGGGTTTCTGGTCAATTTATCATTTTACCTCAAATGGCTGAGAAAATGTTCTTCATGTTTGAGCAGAATTCGAATCAAGATCTTTTCAGCAAGTGCACTCTCTAAAGGCGTCTACATATATTCGTACCAAGTTAATATCCGGAATGAAAAGGTATAGAATTTTTCCAAGTCTCCAAAATGAAGTTTCGATTAATTCTGAATGAAGTAATGAAATGATTAGCGACTAGCCTAGGACTGTTCTTGTTGCACTTACTGGACATAACAGTCTGTTGATAGAAAATGCATGCATTTTTTTCAAATAAATATGTAAATGCTATCTTTTTAATGTAGCTATTTACTGAAATTTTGTTATCACTCCTAATTTAAATAATATCCAATATAAATATTCAATATCTAAGGCTAAATTAGATCGAATATAAAATTTTTTGATTTATATTAAGAGTAATTAAAGACGCATCTAGTTGCGTATTTTTAGAAGATAGGGACGACAAGATATTTGGAACCGAAGTTGATTGAGCAGAAACACGATAAGAGAAATGTTGAGAATGAAGCCAAATCATGAGAACTTGAATGTATATTCAATAACCGAAAATGAAAAATGAATAAAACTACTAAACAAAGGTGATAAATAGACTATAGATTTTGAATGATTAAGAATTAAAATTGAGGAAGCTAACAAATTTTGAAAACTTAAAAGTAAAGAACTAAAAATGAACAAAACTTAGTGAAGTATATACAGAACCAGCAAAGTGGCGTGTTGGCGGTTTCGTTAGTTTTATCATCCTACGACGATTGTGAGTAAGTGTTCCAAGGAAAAGTTTTTTAAATGTCACTACTCCATAAAGATGTTTATCAGATTGGTATTTTTTTATAATTTACAACTATAAATATCTATGAAATTAGAATTTTATATTAAACTTAGCTATGACACATTATTACTTGAGCTACTCGTGAATTCCAACGATATCCTTCAATTAGGAAAGAGAAGGGGGGGGGGGGAAGTAATTCAAAACAGTTTTCAGACTATACTGTCTAAACCAGGGGTTCCCAACCTTTTGGCTTCCTAGAGCACATTCTAAAATACCGATAGGGCACCATCTATTTTTTCAAGTAATTTTTTTGAATTCTTTTGTTAAATGAATACATACAAAGTTTACATTATAATCAAATGTTTTATTACTTAAAAGTTTACATTATATAAAAATTCAAATATATATATGTAAGTTAGTGTGATCTTTGGCATTGCATTTCATTGGCCAGTGCTTCATAATTAGGAGAATATGATGATATTCCAGTTCTTAAACTGGAATGAACAACTTCGAATGCGCGTCTACTTTACATTGTATGCGTTTAATATTCGTCATGTGTCATTAACGCATGCGTCATATAGCATGTCATGAATTGTTGCGTGATTATTTCAAACTATACGGCACACGGTTAAACAGCGGCGAGCACACACAAATTGGTCAATGGGCGCCATGGTGCCCGCCGGCAAAGGGTTGGGAACCCCTGGTCTAAACCATAGGTTTCCAAAGTGGGCGGTACTGCCCCCCAGTGGGCGCTGAAGCCTTCTAGGGGGGGGGCTATAGTGGGATCAGAAGCATTTGGGGGTGTTCAGGCGGTCTAGGGGGTCGGTGACCTTTATAGAAGAAATTAATATATATTTAAAAATTAATTATTTTCGTGATTTTGCGATTAGATAATCATTTAAAATTTAAATATTGCATTTTAATTCATCTTATGCCCGTCTTACACGATCAATTTTTTTATCAATTTTCTATTTCAATTATTTAATCATTTGAAAAATTACCATATCAGATAGAAATAGATCTCAATTTTCTATGAGAAAATAGAGCATGTATATATGTGTGTATAATAGGGGGCGTTACAAAATTTATGTCTTGCAAAGTGGGCGGTGGCCCGAAAAAGTTTGGGAACCTATGGTCTAAACTATCAACAAATGATATTTTTAAAAGCATATCTTCGAGCGCATCTGGATGGATAGTGCGGGGTCTTTTGAGGGAAAAAAAAACTGAGTTCGAATCTCTGCACTGAAGAGAGAGAGAGAGAGAGAGGAATATACCTTTAGGAATGAAAGGGCGATTTTCAACCGAAGTCAGAGTTGGTCTGTCTCATATACAGAGGTGGTCGGTTTCTCCTGCTTTAGCTTTTCATTCTGCAAACAAGCAGGCCTAAGAAGAATAAAAGTCAAACAAAACCTAGGGACGGCCGCGTAATGGTACACATTTGCAGGAGGCTTGAGTGCAGAATGTTCATTAGAATAGTACAAAGGACAGAAGACCTGCAATGGAGATTGCTTGGAAACGAACAGAATACTAGTAACTTGATTAGGGAAGGGATTGGCGAATTTGGAACTTTGATTACGATCTTAAATCAAGGACCGAGGGGACTCCTTCAGAACAAGCATACTCCATTGCCATACAATAGCCAATCCTGAAATCCATGTCATTTTCTCTGGACAGAAAAAGTAATCGTTACGGATTATTATAACCCTTTCTCTCAGAATTACTCTAAAATGTTCTTGTTTATGCGAGTTGAATTCATTGCCATTTTAATGCACAATATTTGAACTACCCCTCCCTTTTTTTTTTCTATACTGAAACACTTTGGCCTATGTCATCAAAGAAAACAAATGGAGATATCTAAGCAACACCTGCTATTAGAAATGACACTAGATGAATTACCCTTTATTTAAATTTGTGGATAATACCTGTATTAATATCTTCACTGTCGCATTAGGAAGATATGCAGAGAAGCATAAAATACTAATGTAGAAAATCTGAAATTATGGCATTCAAATAGGTTTCTATTTTCCAGAAATCACCCTGTTGTCGATGGTTTACTTACGCAGGTCTAAAGACTACACTGTAACTTGAGGGAAAATGTTGTTCCATACTTGAAGTACACGCTCAAGGGGGAAAAAAAAATTCTAGAATGTATTTATTGCCTTTTTATTCTTCAATGATATTTCTCAATGGCAAAGCATCTTATCCATTTAGAAATATTCGTGTTATTTGTTTTATTCTCAGACTAGTTTGTTTGCAGAATAAAGCCCAAGTTATACATAAGGAAACCTTATTACCGAATTAACACACCTTCGGTTGAAAAAAAATCATTCTGATCTCTTCGCCTTCCTATCCACGGGTATTCCGGTTATCTAAATGGTGAAATCATCTTCCTAGGTGATCTTAATATCCAACTCCAGCTGGCTTCCCTTTTCCATATCACTGATTAAGCCGTACGAGATCTTTGAACTTTTCTTAACCACTTCTCTTTCCATATATATATATATATATATATACACACCACTGAGGTCACCACTTCTCTCGATAACCCAGATCACGATCTTGTGAAAGTTTATTTTTACACAGAGCGCCCTCCCTCCAATTACTTCCAACCTTATTCTTTGCACATAAAGATACCAAGTGGAACAACTTCTGAACGTCTACTCTTCTTCCTTCATTGTCAGACTTGTTTCTGCTCTTCTAACCCAGAACACCTGGTTCAACAAATTACCAAAGTAATTGGAAAAAAAAACTGCTTGTCGCACGTGGCTTGCAACAAAATCCCGACTTTGTACTCAGCGTATATTGAAGCTCATAACAAATGCAAAACGCCCATAAGCAAATCCAAATCAGACATAAGGATCCATAACAGAAAACTTGTCTCCTGTCCAAGTTCCAGCTGTGCCTTCCATTCCCTTTGAAAAGGCATCAGACGTAACTTCTGCTCATTTGCGTTTCCATCTCTCTCATCCAGATGACACCACTGTTAATGATGAAACTGACCTCCTAGTATCACTTCTCCTGCATATATAATAGCATCCTGCCAGCCTAGAAACTGAGCCAATATGCCTCGCAGTTTTTCGGCAGACAAAGAATACTAAACAATATAGACAGTCTTTCTCTCCTGACGACATTCTCCAACTGTACTGAAATGCTGTGCTTCAGAGCTAACACTTGTCATCTTACTATCTTGTGCTAGCTGAGCATGGATCCTGCCGGCATTTACAAGCGTATTTCCAGCCTATTCCAAAAAAGCGAGAAAGAGGTCCACTGTCAAACTACTGACCAATCGCAGTCACCTCAGTCTCTGGAATAATAGTTATTTACAATCAACGTCTCCACTAAGAGGCGTACCAGATAATAAACGATCGCCAGTATGGATTCTGCCAATCTGTATCCACGGCTGTCTCCTCAGCCTAGATTACCAACCACTGGATACGTGACATAAGTTTGGAGAAACATGTGCCGTCGCTCTTGTCTCATCCAAGGCCTGCTCGGTGAAATGTTATCCTTCAGTCTACAGTTGTTCAGTGTAGACTGAAGGATAAAAAAATGAATGGCTATCTTCGAGTTTCGCCAATATAAAAGTGCCCCAGGGCTCTGTTCTCTATCTACCCTCTTTATTCTATGCATAAACGACCTATTTGATATCACCACTAATCCTAACTACAGTTTTGCTGATGATAGTATACTCCATCCTCTCATTCGACAAACAGTGCACTGTTCAGACATCCAAAATTTTAAGATCTGCAACCAGTTCCTTAAACACTGATATCCATACCAGCTTTCAATTGGAAGAGGATAAACTAAACGCCTTTAAATTCCACCACAGCACACTCTCACCTCTTTCTGTGGCTACTTTTCGCTTATCTAGCTCCTAACTCTGCACAAACCCCATCGATCCTTAAAATACTACCCACATGATTGAACTGGCGCATCTATTTGATGCTGTCTAGAGGAGAGTGATTACGCAGAAAGATACCCCCCACCACCACCACCACCCAATTACTTCAATCTCTATCTAGTAGATGCACTGTTTCATCTGTCCTTTCTACAGGTATTTTCATAGATACTGCTCCACTGAAATGGAACTATCTTTCTCTACTTTCTATTGGGTCTGTTAAAACAAGAGCAGCAGCTTTCCTATCCCTTTTTTAGTATAACTGCAAACACACCGAACTTGCTTCTCTTTTATTCAGTCTGTCCCCCCCCCCCTCTGGACCAGCCTTTCTCATGAAGGGTTCTCCAATTATCCAAAAAAAAATTTTTTTTAAATGTCAGATTTGCCCACTATCACCTCTACTCCAGACAGTATTGATATTCTATAGGTTCTTCTACTTCTCTTGTATGGATTGACGTATATGGGAGAGGGGGGGGGGACTTTGCCCTACGTTTTTATATTGAGTATTATATAATTGCTTGAAATGTTGTGTTTCGGCAGCATCTTTTTTTCGAAAATAAACGTTCATTGACTATTGTAAATATGTCTTGTCTTAAGCATTTTCACGAACCATGGAGCTTCTTAACCTGTGGACTTCACAACCGCGAACGCCTCAAGGTTAAGGTGTTTGGCTCTATGCCTTCCGGTGTGTGTCCTATGTCTGTAGCCGTGTGTGTTCACGGGGCCGGTTTGCCTGTTCTGGGAACGAAAAACCCGAGTTTCCTGGGAAAATATCCCCTACCACCGTATGAGACCGGCTAACTCACCTTTAGTCGAAAGAGACCAGATAAAGGTTCCTCACGTCTTGGACGGGAATCGAACCCATGTCTTTCCGCCAAAGGGCTTCGTCTCTACTGACTGAGCTACGGAGGTTCTGACTATTGTAAATATAATCCAAATATTACATAACACATGAATATAAAAGCGATTTCTATTGCCATAAATTTGGCAATGGTGTTAACGTCGTTTACAACAACAAAAAAAAAACTTTCCCTCGACGAAGAGTGCGAAATGCTAATATAGCATTAGGGAATAGGGATTACCCCTCCCCTTAATGGAGAACCCAAATCAATTCATCGAAGGTAATGAAATATAAATCGTTACATTTAGTTCTTATTCGTATGGATTTTATTTCAGTTCATCCTTTTTTCCCCTCACTTACGCTGCACACGGAATAAAAATAGAAAAAATCAAAGTATTCTATTTCCATTAGAACTCCCAGCAGTTAGTCATTTGCGTTTACTTAGTTACGTCATTTTTCTCTTAATGGTCGCCCACGCGCTCCAGTAGGAACGTTACTAAATCAAATATTTGACATATCTTCAAGCATAACTGGTTATTGTAGATTTGCAGTTGCTAATGCATTAGTTACATTGACTTAACCTCTTTCTCTGACGTTAAACGCGCCACATGGGCACTTACGCACGTGTGTGTGTACATATACGTGAAGATTGCTAGATAACAAACATATTCCGACTTCCTTCAAAAAGCTTCAAGGACAAAGAAATTTAGCGATCGATCAATATCTTTGTTCATTGCGATAAAAGGTCACGCTTCAGTCTATAGACAGAACCTTAAGGAAAACGTTTAGGTGGGCTGAAATGTTTTCTACGCTCGGTACATTCGGTGAAGATTTGATCACAGTATCAAAATTAAATATAGTGATAATGTAGAATATTATAGACGTATAAAATATACGTTGAACCAAATTTCAGTGATTTGATGACGTATCAAAACTAAATACGATAACGCAAACTCTGTACTTGTGTAATGTACATTTAAAGTGAATTTCAGAGATTTGATCACATTATCAAAACTATTTACAGTGATAATACAGACGATATTCAAGACGTGAAATATACATTGAACCGAATTTGAAAGATTTGATTACAGCATCAAAACCAAATACAGTGATAATGCAGATGCTATTCTAGACACATATGAAATGTACATTTGAACCGAATTTCAGAGATTTGATTACAGTATCAAAATTATTTACAGTGATATGCAGATGATATTCTAGACACATGTGAAATGTACATTTGAACCGAATTTTAAGACTTAAGTTACTTATAAAATATCTCGTTTATGTGCTAAACATGGTTTAGAAACGGGAATGCGTATCAAATTGATAATCACCTGATTAAAACTGCATTAAGATGGAAAGCATTTGCTTTCTTCCTTACTGGCATTTGCTGTTCTAAAAATCACTGTTATGCCATACTTTTCATAACAGTGCACACAGTTGTTACTTGATTAACTCAATTTCGGTTTAACGTGACCGGCGAGTATATACCACTACTTAATTTACGTCATTTATCTTATATTAACGGGAATATATGTGAGCAGTAAGGCAATATTGAATGATTGCGTGACGTTGAAGACAGAAGTTACGCTTATTTCCGTAGTTAGTAATGTTCAAAGTTTTCTGGGAGTGGGGAAAAAGCATGGATACAGGAATATAATTTTTTTTTTTAAATTAAATATTTAAACTCCAACGTTTCACTAGTTCATGCTAGCATAATATAAAATATACACAGAAGATTGAAATTAAGTAACTAAAATTACGTCCTTGATTCAAAATAACCACTGCGCTCCTTATGGCGATTTTTTCTAATCGGACTAAACATAAATTCAGGCACTGCGCCAAATTTTGAAATCATTCCTGTAGTAATTCATGGTTTTGTTTTGTAGAGCGTGAAAAACTATTAGAAACAATCCTTGTGATTTGAAACTGACCCAAACAACGAAATATCATTACATAATTTCATCGAATATTGATCTTTCTTCCGGAGTATACTGAGCAACGCTACTCAGTTTATCGTCTATGTTTTTATGTTCTTCCCTTGTAATCAAAAGGACAGCGGATCCTGGCGGTCATTTATCTGTCATGGATTAGCTAACTTAATGCTGTGGTTTGTAGAGGTTTGTTAATTTTGTGAGATTACAAAATATGGCCTAATTTATCTGTAATGTCTTTTTTAATATATGGAAATGCCATTTTGTATAATTCTGGTTTAGGAAATGAGATTTTTTTTATGTGATCCCTATGGTCTTCAGTTTCTGGTTTTCTTTGATTCCACTTTAAAATAAGTTTTACTTTTGAAATAGGCGTCACCCTTGATTGGTATTTACGGTCTTTGGTTTGAAAGATGCAGAGTTCGAATCCTGTTTAAGATGCAATAAATTTTGCAAAGGCTTTTCAGCTGACTGTGGATTAGCCAGTCTCATACACAGGTGTCGGGGTTTTTTCGTCCTCAAAAACAGACAAATATTGGCTAGAACACACACCCATCATCATCAACTTTGCTTCAATCGGTATGACCTGTAACTATAAAATTCCATTACATCAAGAGATGCAGTGTTATCTGAAACATGGAGATACTTCTCTGTTCATGGTAGTAAGAGCAAAATCGATTGGGGGATGGGACTAGCAGACCATTTCTACACTGTGAAAAACATTCCCACATATCTCCTACCATGCCTTGCATTTAAGAAGACTTCAGCCCTTTTCGTCACATTCGGATCCAGTTTCTTCACATCCTAGATCCAGTTTCTTCCAGAATGAAAATACTCTTGTGTGATTCATCCTCCAACGTTTTATACTCCTTTTCAAATAGTCCAGAGTGCATTTTCTGCGGTTTAAGCTCCAATTTTAGCATCATCTTTCCCATTCAACGAGTTCTTCAGCTCGGCTCTGCGTGTCATTTTTAGTTAATGCTGATCATAGTACTTACTAAGGTTTCTCTTTAGAGATTATGAAGACTGTATTTTAAATAGTCCAGTGCTCTTCTACCGTGATATTGGTTGATTGAAGATGGACGTTGTAAAACAATACAATGCAAGCTTCAGCGAGGAAACTTAAAACGCATCGATAAAATTACTGACAACATAAATTTTCATATAATGGATTTAACAGGAGAAATCATGTTCTAAAGAACAAAAGTTGGCAGGCAGGAGACGAAGCACGTAGTGTTTTATGACAAAATAATCAAAAATGCAAAGCATTAATTGTGCTTAAACTTGAATACTTATTGAAGAGGTAAGTCTTGGCTATTTGAAATGGGCGACGAATATTCCTGCCGTATTTCAGATACAGTCTGACAATTTTCAGGTAAACAAAGGTCAGAGTTAAAACTAAAGTGACCAGCTTATGAATATACAACTTCTCCCATTGGAGTTGCCTTGGCATTGCACTATCTAAAATATTCAACTCTGTCCAAAAGTCCATATGTCTCCCCCCCCCCCAACGTTTCATTGCAGGTTTCGCTAGCCATTGCAGCCCAAAGCACTGAAAAAGGCGAACATATTGGCTCTTAGGATAGAGTTCATGTATCAGTGATGTGATACTAAGGCAACCTCTGCTACTGAAGTTGTATTCTCAAACTCTCCCATCAGTTTGAAACTAAGTTTCAAAATATTTGGTTGTGAAAGAATAATTGATTTTTGATGTCCATTGCTTGACTACATAACGTTCTATTAGAGCCAGCAGGAAGCATTTCATGTGCTCTTTTCATTTCCTCTGTCCTTTTACATTTTCTTCCCACCTTATTTGTTGGTCCTGGTCTAAATTCACATACTTCTTGCTTCTGTTAAGGAGCCTGTTCTGTACTTCACTGCCTATTTTCCACCAGCTTTCTGATACCATATCTTCAAAGCCTTATCCAGACTTTTGTCGTCTGTTCATCACCAATCCTTCAGGTATCATTTCTCCACTCTCCACAAGATGCATTCAAGAATTATCGACCTTTCAATCTGCTGGTAAGTCATTTTCCAATGTTTCGTTAAAATAAATTATTGTAATAGGAGATGGCACAGAAAAGTTTAAGATTGAAAAAAAAATCATTTTTTTTTTTCATTATATCTTAGATCTTAGAATAAAAAAAGGTTTAGAAATATCGAACAGTGTGTTCGATGCTCGGTCATAAATATATTAATAAAAATATTTATCACTGCTAATAACTAGTTTAAAGAAATTATTAGTCGGAAATTTATTTAAAATGTTGCTTTTAAATAAAATTTCATATTTTTTAACTATAGGATGAAGTCCAATTTTTGACGGTTGTGTGCCATCTGAATGTGATAGCTGTTTCAAGTTCCCAGTCCAACAGTTGACTACATGATCTCTAAGAATGTGATGATGCCATGTTATTTCTACTGAAATAATGCAAAAATGATTTTTTTTTTTTTTTACTCCTATAGAGGTGAAGGAATCGCTCAGTTTTTGTTTTGTTTTAAGTAAACTTGTTCCAGTTCTATGATAAGCATATGCCTTGATGCAGACAAGAACATTTCGATGCAGTGCAGCCTGTAATATTGGAAAAAAGAAATGGTTTATTTGTTGAATCAAGGAAATACGTCTTGGATTAATGTTTATGTAAACGAATGTCTTTACAAAATACTTACTTCATTAATAAATGTAGCACGAAGATAGTGATTATGACAGTGGAAGATGTTGTATTGCTGATCCTTCATGTTATGGTTCATTGTGTAAAATCGTGTAATCAGATTAACTGTCCTTAAAAAAAAAAAAAAAAAAAAAAAAATCATGTTATAGTTAATCGCTTAGAATTTAAAACTATCTTCGAGAAATAAGTCTTTTTCTGTCCAATGTCTAATTAAAGTCTCCTTGGTGTTTTTAGGAATACCAAACTATTATGCTTTATCCTATCTTTTTAACCCATTTTAAGTATAGAAATTAAGTTCGCTGCTAGAATGATAAAACTGCTTTATCATTCTAACAGCGAGACGCAGCAATTTCACGAGTGTTGAATTTCTCATTTATCTGATTATCCAAAAAAAAAAACAAAAATCTACCTACCTACAAATCTATTCGCTGAAACTTGAAGTGACATGGAATTCGAATTATACTTTGTAATTTCACGTGAAAATCGGATCGCCTGTGAGAAATTTTGAAAATACCTTTTTATTATAATAGCTTCATCTAACCTATTTTGAATTGTTCCATTTCTTCTATAGGAAATTGAAAACTAATGGCTCTTCTTCCGTTTTCTATTTGCCCGTAGAGAGAATTTCTGTTCTTGGGTGACAGATTACAGCTGACCTACAAATAAACTGCAAATATTACTATCCGCTTCTTTTCACTAGGGTGGCAACTGCATGAACTTCACAGTATTTTCAAAATTTGTTCTGGCCAGTTATAATTATTTAATTATATACCTTTTCAACATCAATGTTTTCCCTCAGTTGTAAGGCTATATGTGCGTGCCGTACGTCAAGTATAAATAATAACCTTAAATAACATTCTAAATTATAGCTCGGTTTTAATTTTGGGATATAGTAAAAGCTTTAAGAAGAAAAGCTATGGTTTGAGAGAAAGAACTTCAGTTGATGTTTATAAGTTCATCTATCATTCAACAGATACACGATCCTGCAGCTTTTTGTTTTGATTTAAACATATTCCAGATAAAATTCAGAATTATTTATAGGAATAAAATGTGCGAATTATTGCTACTGTAGTTATATGGTACAAATATTAATATGTAATCTGTCGATATCTGCGATAGCTGAATTCGATACAAATTAACAAATCATTTGAGGGAGAGAAACCACTGAACTAAATAAGCAGACTAAGTAAAAACGATTGCCAGTGAGATATGAATGAAATGATATACAGTATCGGATTATTATTGCATTTACCTGACATCAGGATCTTGTTTTCTTTTAATTGTTTTGTATAATAGTATGTAACTTTTCTTTTTTTTAAGGTTAACTGCAAAGATCTTCACCGGATTTCAAACACATTCCGTCATTGCAGTTTGATGCTTTTTTTTTTTTCAACAATTTAGAAAAGATTTCCAAATTGACAATTTGGGACAAAAAAAAATCTTTATGAGCAGCAACTCCTTGCAGGTTACAAAAGTTATGACATTAGAGACAGCTATAGTCGTCTTTCGCGGCACAGGGATCTCCGGAGTTCTATCTATTGATGCATGCTTCAACTAGTACTATGGCCTTTGTTCTTGCTGTATCTGGGTTTCCTTTTCTTTCTTTTTTTTATCACCACTTTCTCATAGAACTATGTGGTGGTCTACCAGAATAACTTTTGGCCACGTATAAATATAATCGAAGTTGCCTATATGGTATTCTTTCGATAAAATTTAAACTAGCATTTGTTTCTTTCTAACGGTCTCGTGTGTGTACACTGAGGATAGACTGACTGCACTTCAGTTTCAAAAGTGAAGACTAAGTAGCCTCGCCTATTCCCATCAGGGAAATAAAAGGCATTATCTGATTTATTTGTAATATATTTATAATGCTGAATAAGCTATGACGTTCATGCACTTTCTGAATTTTCTGTACAGTTTTAATCTCTTAACAATATTTGAGTGGAAAAGGTCGTGCATTTCGCAAGTGAAGTGGGGTAAAAAGTTTTTATAACTTGAGTTTTAAGTTATAAAACCAATTGTTTTTAGAAAACCAGCACTTACAATTTGCATTTCGACTGTGACCGAAGAATAGGTTAAGGCGATGTCTATATATATATAATCCTTAGGAAATAGAAATTTTCCAACTTCAAATTATGCTGTTTTCCCCACTCCAATGTCGTCTTTCTCGAATTATAATTGAATCAGGGGATTAATATTCACTTGGACGCGTCTGAAGATATGAAAGTGTATTCCTAGTAATACTTCGAATAAGTATGGAGCTAACATTGTGAACCAGAGATTCAAGTTTAACTACGAGATTTTTGTACACAACATTGAAACAGATGTTTAACACGAAATTTTTACCCCACAGTTAACAGATGGATAGCTGTGTACAGTTGATCGGTTTGCTGCTTGCATATACTGTTGGTTTCGTTTTAACTAGGTATTTTTTAACTAGATATTGTTGCTTTTTTGAAAATATTATACATACTGTACACATAATTCCTCTAACGCATTTATTTTACTATACTTAAAACTGAATACGTCGGATCTTTGAATCATTCATTATTAAATGTTTTTGTCAGAATCATAATCCATATTAGTAGGTGCCGCTTAGAAGTTATCTGCTGCTGGGAAAAAAAGTTCATTAAAAAATAAAATGCTAAAATTACTATCAACGTTACTACTATTACCAAATCAAAAATGTAACAAAGGTTGATAACTTGCTTATATATATATATATATATATATATATATATATATATATTAGAACCAAGAGTTGCGTGCAGTCCTAAGACGTAAGTGGATGTCCATTGCACTAGAGGCCAACTTCCCGTTTTTAGTGAGGGAGGGGGTCGGAAGCACGATCTCTAGAGAACAACGGTAGTCAGGTTTCTGCTGTCATTCCAGAGAAAATAGAGTAAAATACCGAATATGTATAAAAACAGGACATTTCAACATCAAATCAGGTCACACTTGATATGCCATATTTTGGAAATATCGTGCCAAAAGTATTCACCACCCAGAAATATTTGTAGAACTCCTTGCTTACATTTCTTTGTTGTGCATTTATCTGTATTCGTTTAAATATATCTTGCTAACTTTGAAATCTTCATAGATACTAATATACTGTGGCTTAGTCTGTAACTGCTTGTGTCCAGCCATTTGTCTCTAATCGTGTCAGCCTCTATTACATTCTTTCTTTTTCTTCTATATTCACTAACATGATGAACAGCTTTCATGTCACATCTGTTAGTTTACCTTAATGCTACATGAAATGTTCTCTATGTCACATTTCACATAGAATACCAATTTCTAGGTTGCATTTATTGATTGATTGGAGAATTAATCTTTTCACTATACAAATCCTAATTCGCGCTTTGATAGTTTAGAATTTTTAATTTTTTTTTACTTAATGATAGGCAGAAAAACCATCTATTTTATGTATAGGCTGCTGAACTACTGCAATATACATAGCGTTGTCATTGGGGATCTCTGGAATGCATGATTCATCTAGCCTGGGAGAAGTTACCTGTGGAATTAGCACCCGTTGCCAGACAAAGAAATGGCACTACTCAGGGTTTTGTTTGTTGCCAAATTTACATTGAGTATATTTCCAGTTTGGCTTTCTTTTTGAGAGCTTTTTAACCTGGCTTCCACTGAGACCTGCCCACTAGAAATGTATTTTATATATATATATATTTATCTGCATACTTTGTAATAGATGTAATGTAGCTGTTTCTTTCAGCAGGCTACTATTTTAGTAGATACAGTTAATGCTAAAATTAATCCTCGCTACGCTTATAAGCTATTTTACACGCTGCTTGCAGAGTATAACATTCTCAGTGGTGTCACAATGACTTGTAGAATAATTGATGGTCTACATTAAGACTAAAATAATACTTCATGCAAGCGTTAACTATATATAAATGTTATATATAGATTTTATACTTGTTATATAAGTAGGAGTATTATTTTACCTAGCGATCAGATAATAGGACAGTTGCTCAAAATATTTCATGTGACGTGGTTACCATTTAAAAAAAAAAAATCCTATGACTCGATATAAAGCTTGAGGAGAAAAAAAATCAGATCAAACCTGAAATACGGTCCCTTCAAAGAAGCGACATATTTTAGAAGGATCTGACGCACCTAAACAAATTGCAATAAGGTTTTGGTTACATATAGATCTTAGTGGTTAACCTGCAAACAAAGATTGAAGAAAATAAAAAATTATGTAATTTATTTAATATTTTACGGATCATTCATTAACTAGTTTTTATGTTTTTTTTAGGGGTTTTTGGTTTACAGTATTGACGTTCTATCAAATGTTTATTTAATTTTGATGTGTTTTTTTTTAACATTTAGTGTTGGAGCTGCATAAAAAGTACACAAGTTTGTTTGTTTTTTTAGTTTGAATCTCTACTTACTTTTCGCTTTAAAATTATGCTGCTGAAATTATTAAAAAAAAAAAAAAAAAAAGGTTCGTCCAAACCTCGATATACGTACTTTTTCGTATTGTATTTTATCCAGAATTAAAAAAAAAAAAAAAAAGTAGCTAAAGCTGCGCAGAAAAATATAAATCAAATCCGTTAACGAGAAAGATTTCGCAGTTGATATCTGGACACGCCGTCTCATATACGTCGCGTATTAAGTTTGAATATATTGTCTCTCATGGCCCATTTAATCAATATTAAACTGTTATGACCAAATAAAATTTCCATCTCTTTCTCACTCCCCCCTCCTCTGTGTGTGTGTGTGTACGTGCGCGTGCGTGCATTGTATGCAATGTACAATTTTCTCATCCCAGATAGCATTACCGCTCCTTTATAATAATAAATTTAACGCCGATCTTTCTGACTTATTTTTCTCTGAGTTGAATATGTTACTTCATGAATTTCTTCTGATCTGGCTGTAGATATTGCGAAATAAATTTCACAAACACCTGCCTGCGATTTCAAGACTTTCCACGCAGTTTATACAGATCAGCTAATATATGCAGATTTCTCACAGGCGACTGTTAATATTAGTATATCATATTTATAGGTTTATTCACAGTAGTATTCGCCACTTAATGCCCAAATCTCTGTTTACTTTGCGCTCTGAAATTATGCTGTTGTAATCGTAAATTTCCTTTAGCAATGGAACAACGCTATTAAATGGAAGGGAGGAAATGTTTTCAGCTTTCCAATAGGTTAAACTATTTCTAGTGACTTAAATTACTTAGCCCACTATCTGTAATTTATTCTTTCGTTTATTCAGTACGCTAAACGTATTTATCATGTTAATATTACTTAACCCAGGTGCATTTTTAGTTTGGGAAAAATAGCACTTATTTCAATTTATTTTTTTGGTCGTGCTTCATTCCTTCGAAGGGGGCGCTGCAGTTCCAACTAATCAAAGATAACTTTTTTTTTTAACTCTACGATGCACCGTTATAAATTAACCGAAAATTGTTTTGAAATAATTAATAGTAAGTTATTTTGAAATAAATAACAGTAATGGTATATGTAATAATAAAATCAAACCTTGTGACATGCTTCTGCAATCTCTTAGCATAGATAGTTTGGAATTCGAACTCTAACAGCCAGTCACAAGACAATAACGATTCTTGTCCAATGATATTTTTCTACTGTGTTTCAGTTGATCCTTTTGATAACAAGAATCAATTGAAACACAGTAACTAAATATGTGTGTATACATGGTAACAAAAGATCGGTTATTTTACAGGCTACAAAACAAATGCAAATATAGGTGACACACACACACACACACACACACACACACACACACACACAAATGAATAAATAAAAGTGTACGTTTAGGTATATAAAGTCCACATTAAGGCTTGTAAAACAATCAACTAATCTTGAAGTGCTAGAAACAACATATATTACACTGTCTCAGAATTTTATTTAAACCAAACAACCTAATCGGAAAGAGGAAAATATCTCGAGACATATCTTCTAAATTTCCTTAGTAGCAGTACTTCGTAAAGAAATCATTAAATTGCAAGTATTTTTAAATTTCTCTGTAGTCATTAATTTAATAAAAGAATAGTCAAATAGATGAAAATGAATAGTTGCGAACAAAAATCATGTATGTATTTACCAGTAACGTGTGTTTTCTATTTCGATATTAATAATATATGGAGGGATCAATAAAAATAAAAAAAACTTCCAGAATATTTTGAAGATACTCGCTTGTATAAGTTTATATACTGCGTGGAATGCTGACTTTTTCAATAAGAATGACGCTAATTATTCAGATATGCATTTAGTACTAATTGAATTACAGAATCAAAGAGGGGGGGGGAAACTAATGCTGCACTGTTAGGAAAATTTTTAGTAAATGCGTAGATTCTTTGATGTGTTATTATAGAGTTCTCAGAATAGCTCTTACGATATTTTGATGTCTTTCTATAAATTGTCGCTTTTCAATGAGTTTCAATTTAAAGAACGATAAAATGCAACTAGAAAACAAACCAAATATAAATGCTGTTCGTACTGTATTCATGTTTAAACTGTTCTAGTAACTGTGTTGTCTGTTCTTGTAACTACGAAGAATGTGAACTGTGTACATATCCTGCCACAGTATTTTTAAGTGAGATTTCTTAGGGTATGTATGCACAACTAGAATCTACACTTATCTATAATAAAATTGTATATATTTATCTCTGAGAAGTGTATTTTTATTTGATAAATTTTATGGATGAATTTGCAATAGCACAGCACTTAAAAATGCAGTTATTTCATCAAATCCTAAAGTCATTTTCGCATGCGTCGGCCGATTGTTATCTGGCCAGCTTTTTACTCCCCTATCTTAGGAACCTCATCGATCTGGTATGTCAGTGGTATACTTGTTTCGAGATGTGCATTCTTAGGTTGCTCCCCCCCCCTTTTTTTTTTTTGTTGAGGGAACTAAAAACTACTCATTCACTGGTTAAAGCCAGTTTTTTATAGGCCTAATAATGGTCCGTCACACACAGGATTTAAACTCGAGTGTCTTTCCCAGACAGTGACTTTTTTGAGAGAGAAAAAAAACGATCAGGTAAGGTGAAGGTTTCAATATGCTGTGCAAACTTCCATAAAGTCTGTTGCATTGTGCAGTATCAGTTAAAACATCCAGCCGCTCGGCTTTGAACACTTTATTGTACTTTCCGTATCGTTTGACTGTCGACCTATGAACTCAGATTACTCCTCAATGCAACGTTTGTGCCCTGTTACCTTCCTGTCTACACATATATTTTCACCTCCCACAATAGCTATGCACGTAAATATTAAAATCGTTGCGGCTTGGTATATGAACAAAAAAAAAAACATGCAACACTATTCGCTAGCAAATAACTCACCCAGTATCTCTTACTCGCAAAGAAAGTAAGTGGAACTCTTAACGATAACTTTTGGTTATGGTTAAAAGATTGGTGGAAGCCAATTTTTATCCTTAGCCATCACTGAAAACTGCGTAATACATGGTAAATGATTTCACAACCAACGCACGAGAGCGGAGAGGATATCCCCCATCTCTTGGTACCAAACCTTTACAATTACTTATATTTTGCACACTTATTCTGTACCAAAGACCAACTAACTCGGGCACCGGATGGAAGAAAGCTTAGAAAAAGTATGCTGCTTTAATCTCTAAATCATAACTTACTAGTGCGAAGATTTGTTTTATTTAGGATGCACTGAAATATTTTCAAAAAATTGACCTTAATTTTAACCAATATAATATATATTGTCCTTGACTGCACTAACAGTCAAGGATCATATATATAAAATAAATAACAATCTTCTAACGCTTTTTTTCCAAAGCAAGCTTCCTTTTAGTCTTGACTTTTTGAAGAGCAATAGGCAGCTGGTCTTCATCCTTCAGCTATCATTAAGAGCGAGCTCAAGTTACCGATGAATTAATAATTTTCAGTGAAAAATCATGGTAAACAAATGTGCCATCTAGTAGCCCTAGATCTTAACGGAGAGAGCTATATTTATATATTTATAATTGAAACTGAATTTTCTACTCAAACACTGCTGAAAATATTACTTTCTATCAGAACAGTATTTGTGTGCCTATTCACATCCTTGTAATGTATATTTTTACTGTTTTTCACTTACAGTTCATTGATAACACTGGATCACAGACAAGAAGCAGCATGCGTCTAGCTGCACATATGAAAAATCATGTAGTGGCAACCACAGTATCAAATAACTTTACAAGCTACAGTTCTCCAAAGTATAATATAATAATTACGAAGCACCAGCAGTTTACAGAGCATCTTAGATATTTAGTTGGGCGCTGTGCTAAGATGAGTTCATAATGTTCTCCCTGAAGCGATTAGGAGATGGGAAGCAGGATAATAGATGACTTTCTATATATATATATATATATATATATATATATATAATTCTTTGTAAAAAAGGTTTAAGGCCAAAAGAAATTCATTCGAAGTTCATAAAAATTTATGCACACTCTTCTCCTTCGTTTTCGGCAATTAAGAAATGGGCTGCCGAGTTTAAACGTGGCCATACCAGCCTTGAAGATGATCCATGTGAAGAATATCCAAAAAGTGCCACAACACCAGAAATCATTGATCAAGTGCACGATATTGTATTGGATGACCAGCAAGTCAAAGCGTGAAATTGCTGAGACTAGGGGCATTCAAAAGAACGTGTAGGATCTCTTAACAGTGCATGGAGCGTGTTAACAAGAATGAAACTGATTTTGTGCATTGACTTATTACTATGGATGAGACTTGGATTCACCATTACATGCAAGAATCCAAACAGCAGTCAAAACAGTAGACAGAAGCCGGTGTTCAGTGCCAAAGAAGACAAAGTTGGTTCCATCAGCAGGAAAGGTGATGGAACCAACTTTGGTTCCATCATTTCAAGATAATAAATGCCTTTAGCATTTATTATCTTGAAAATGGTAAAACTAACCAGGGAATATTATTCCAATCTTTTAACCGGACTAGACGAAATGGTGAGAAATGACCCGGTTTGCAGAATAAAAAAAACATCTTTCATCAGGACAATGCACCTGCCCACAAAGGTGTTTTGGCAATTGGAAAATTAAGGGATCTGCACTATGAATTGTTGGAACATCCACCCCATTCCCAGATTTGGCTCCCTCTGACTTCTGTCTCTTCCCAAAACTAAAACGCTTCCTCGCTGGTCAGTGTTTTTCTTTGAATCAAGAGGTGATTAATTGCAGCTGTAGAGGGGTATTTTGCAGATCTTACTAAGAACTACTACAGGGTCTGGATAAATGGCGCTGGAGCATCGCTGGAATAAATGTATTAGTCTTAACCACATTATCGGCCATTATGGATCAAATACGCATCCTCATACGCTTTGTATCCATCATATATTTCAAAGTAATATCAACGGTATTACAATTTTAATATGCACTTCGCATCCATGATAAAGGTCTGCATTGCAAACCGATAAAAATATAAATCAACTAATGCCTTTTATTCCCTTATAAGGAGTAGACAAGGCCTTTATACCCTATCTAGCTCTTGGAAACTGAGCAGGCAGTTCAATCTCCACCAGTAGCCAATCAGAGATAGCCGGACCATGTTTATCACTAATTATAGTCAGCCACTGATGAAGAGGCTCGCAAACAAGTGCTGCCATCTCTTGGTACCTAACCCTATGTTACTGTCCAAAATAATGTGGGTACTACAGTCGGTTTCTTGAGTTTACGAGGTGAAAAACCCGAGTTTCTGGGAGGAAAAACCTGCTTGCCCATGCCAGAGATCGACTAAGTTGGGTACCGGTCGAAGAAAGGCTTAGAAAAAAGTTCCTCTAGTTGGCGACTAGACTTGAACTTAAATCAAACTTCGAGCGATCAAGCACAGAGGATGCAAGCGCCATTTCCACTGAGCTACACAGGCCTCCTAATTATTGCCTGCTGCACCCAAGGTTCCCAGTTGAGCACCCTCCCAAGTACTAACTGGGCTCATATTTGCTTAAATTCAGTGATCAGAGTAGAACTGGTTCTTTCAAACCGATCCTGCTGCTGACCAGAGTTTTCTTTGAGAACTCGGGTTTTCATCTGATCAGTCAAATCAGCTATGGGAATATGCGCAATATACAGACAAAACTACAATTGGTGGTATTAGTGGTAGGTGGTTACTGACATTGATTGTAGTAATGTTGTTATGAATTAGTTGGAGAATTAAGTGGTACAGGAGACAATGAGATTTATGTAGTGAAGTGGGATAACATATCCTCCAGTGGTGAGTTCTTGCAGGTGTCACATAATAAAAATGTTTATTCAAAATACACACCCTGGAAATATTGAATCTCCTAACCAGAAAACTCCAAATTGTATAATCCCTTCATAGAACATGTGTGCCAGATGGTGCAACCATTTCAGCCAGCATCTAATGGAGGTTAGAAAGAAAATCAACTGAAACCCACACTATTTTCAGACATTAAAAATATTGTGTTAGGGTTAGGGACCATGAGAGGGCGGCACTTGCTAGCTGCCTTCTTCACTGTGTACCGATTAATTAGTGATAGCCTTGCACCAGCTATCTCTGATTGGCTACCAGTCGAGATTGAACTGCTCACTCAGTCTCCCAAAGTTAGATAGGGCTAAAATGGCCTTGCCTACTCCATATAGGGGACCAAAATGTCGTTAGGTGATTTTTTTTATTAGAAAAATGCTTTTCAATTTTTTTTTCAGGTTTTCTTCAAGGATTGTCAAAATGTGAGACATTTGTATAAATTTATTCATCTCATCTCCCTTAAAAATAAACACATAAATTCTCAAACCTGTGTATTGGAATGAATGGCTTTTGTATCCTCTGCATCAGGCCATCCAAAGAAAGTCTAAAATTCTAGTCTAGTCGCCAACTAGAGGAAGTATTTTTAAGCCTTTCTTCAATCTGGTCCCGAGTTAGTCGCTTTCACATGGGAAAATGGAGTTTTTTTTTCTCTCAGAAACTTGAGTTTTTCGTCCCATAAACTCAAGAAAATCGACCCTGGAACCCACACTTTCAGACAATATGATATTCTGGTAGGATTAAGGACCATCAGATGGCTACACATTACCATTCATCTCTTCATCGGATGCCATTATTATTAGTGATAGTGCTGGGCTACCTATCTGATTGGCTACCGGTGGAGATTGAATTGTCCACCAAGTCTCCAAAAGTTAGAGCTGAAACAGTCTCACCTACTCCCTATAAGATGATAAAAGGTGTTAATAGTTCAAAAAAAAATTATCTAACAAATTTTATTTCTCAAAGAGTGTATAGAGAAAGTTCATGCCCTAGTTTTTTGTTTGTTAGTCATCCACTCTTAGTCCAAGCCTACCAATGCTTTTCCAGATATCCTATGAATATTGCAACCAGCTACTTCTGAGCATGGTCCATAATCCTGATATTATATAAAATATCTGCTTGCAGCTTTTTATTTTCCCAAGAGCATAGATGAGGTTACATGACCCTAATTAACCTTGGAAACCAGAAGAGGCAATCAACTCCACCCTTACTCAATCATAGATCGCTAGCCCAAGACTATCCGTGATTTTAATGCCATCTTGGCAAGAGAATATGCTAGACAACTGCTGCCATCTCGCGGTCTCTATCATTATATATTAGTATCTGAAATACTGTGTTTTACAATCGATTTCTTTGAGTTGCTTGATTAAAGATCAGTTTCCAGGAGAAAAACCCTACTTGAACATGCCTATGATCGACTAACCCAGGAACCAGTCTGAGACTTACAGAAAGTTGTTATTGGTGACTATAATCCACATCAGAACATTCTGTCTTAGCGCAACCTAACTGAGTGCTATGAATGCAAAGGCCATTTCCATAGGACTACATCAGCCTTAATATTATATACTATTGTCTGAAAATAGCAAGGTGCCATGGTGGATTTACTTGCTTGCCATTGATTGAATAACTTTTTGGCACTGTAGCACTATGGAAACAAACATCATTCCTGTTAATCTATTCAGAATTATGCCAATCTTTGTATTCATCTTTTCTTAAACTCCAATGAGGTGCATAGACTTCTGCAAGCATCATAATCATTATCACCTATTCATTTGACATCATTAGATGCCATATGGTCCCTCTGTTCCTTAGTGATGTGCCACACCAGTCCTCACCAGATGGTCTTGTCCTGTTGTATGCTTTTCTAGAGCCTTGCAGTCTCTCAAGCCTAGTCACTTCAGACATACCATCCATCCATCTCACTGAGGGTTTTCGCTTTCGTCTTTTTCCCAGGAACTTTACCCTGTTTTACTGTTTTTAAAACTCTGCCTTCCATCCTTTCAATGCCTCCAAAGTATTTCAGCTTTCTTCTATAAATATGCTTAAGGAGCCTTAAAGTTCTATCAGTTCTTTCTAGCACCTACCATTTGTATGCCTTTCAGTATATGATATCCGTAGCAGCCTTTCATAACACCAAATCTCAAAAGTGGCTACTTTTTTCCTATCAGACTTCTTTAGGTTCCAAGTCTTACAAGCATCAGTCGTTATTGGAAAAACAGCTGCATCCAGAATCTCAACTTTGTTCCTGTGGAGATAGATAGGAAGATTATAGAGAAGTCCCTGACTGTTGTTTTAGCCATTCCTAATCTTCTGACGTCTTCTGATCAGCAATTCTTCACATTAATAATGGGCCCCAGGTTTCTTTATCCATTAAATTAACGTAAATTTCTTTCTTTAGGTTGTCTCCTCCGTAAGTCACTGTTGTAAAAACAGCTGAATCCTGAATTATCAACTTTGTTCTTGTGGATGTATTTTTATTTGCTTTATGTGAACAAACCATATCCTAGTTACAATATGTTTCCTGATGTAGTCTTCCTTGTTTTAGAACGAATACTGGACCCAATATCGATGTTACTGATTAAATTTACTGCAAAATATTATTTCAACTCTTGATCATAGTTTCGGTATTTTTTTTCCTTCTTCTGGGAGAATGTCCCTTAAGAGAAATACACGGAGCCCTTGTTTTATGACGGTTCTTTTTACTCCACTTCGGAATATCAGCCACATACTATTGTAAAACGCAAAAAAAAATTAAGTAATCATAAAAATTTGAAAACGAACAATGGAAAAAAAAATCTTTTCTTTTCTTTTCTTCTTCCATTGTTTTGATCTCATAATAGCTCTTCTTACCCATCCATTTCTTTATATCATCAATCCAAGAAGTTCTTGCTATACCAGGAGATCTTTTCTCATCTAATTTGCCCTCCAGTATATTTACACAGCCATTAGCCCTGGAGATCCTCTAAAAATTCTCGAAAATTATAAACGGATCAAGCATTTAAGGAATTTTGTCTGTTGATTGACCTTTCAGCTACGATTATTTTCAAGTGTTATTGACACTCCTTTGGGCGACTAATGGGCAGTGCAATGTGCACAATATAATATACAACCTTTCCCTATCAAGTCATTCCCTCCTTTCGGTAGTCTGTCCTGTTTCGACTGGCTCCAAACTATCAATGATTTTATACTGCATCCAGTGACGAGAATAAGGAAGAGGGCTGTTGCCATCTAGTTTAAATCTCCCCCTAACCCTAACACAATATATTACTGTCCGAAATCGTGTGATTTCTACTTTCATGTTTTATCGCGTTTTGGAATTAAAAACCAGAGTTTCTAAGATGAAAATCTTTACATACCAGTGCTGGAGATCAGCCAACTTTGGAATCCAGAATTTCAAAAGCACACGAATTTTAAATCTCCCCCAGCAAAAAAATAAATTCCTACTTATCTGTTCCAAATATTGACTCTCTGTAGTCGAAAGAAAATAGAATAGAAGAGGTTTCTCTAGTCGATGCCTAGAATAGAACCTCTAATAGACACATGCACAAACTAGAATAACATGTACAGAAAATATGTTCCTTTTGTCAAACTTGTTTATTTGCGGGAATAAATACTGATTATAAGACTATTACACTTTTTTTTTATAATCTTTGTCAAGTAGCTTTATTTTATCCTTCTACATGTTTCGCCAATCTTTTTCTATTGGCATCCTCAGGGAATACAAACTAGTAAGCTAAAATGAAGGTTACAGACTAGGTTATAACTGATAGTTCTAATTCATACAAAAAATTGGTATTGTGCGTGACAATGTGCATGTCTCGTTAACGTGATTTATTCGTTATGGCTCATTACGTAATTGTTATGAAAGTTCATTTCTTTGATGTTTAATGATCTGATAAAAGTTTTCCAAATTCAAACTAAAATTAGACCTTGATTCTTGTTTAGGTTTTCAGTTTTACGGGCGACTGTAGCTGCTTCTTTAAAGGTTCTTCAATGGTAGTTATCTTCTATGTATGGCATAAGGCTCTTATCCCACGCAATGTGATGGTTAGCAGAGGCAAAGTGGCATGAAAAGCCTGAAATGTCTTGTCTGTTATTTCTGACATATCCTATGTGTTCTTTCTTTCTCGTTTCAAAGCTTCTAGAGGTCTGACCTACGTAACTAATACCACATGAGCAAGGTATATTATATACTCCAGAGTTCTTGTAGAATGGGTGAGGATCTTTCGGTGATCTTAAAAATTTCCGAATAGTGTTGATTGGTTTGAATGCCACTCTGATCTTATGTGGTTTTAAAAGGTTAGCTAATTTTTTGGAAAGGTTGCTGACAAAAGGAATCGTAATTGTACTGATGTATTGGACGTCATCACGTTGTCGATGTGGTATATCAGTAAAGATAATTTTGTTATAGAGTCTTTTGGGGTGACCATTTAAAGACAGTTCTCTGGATATTGTGGTTAATTCCGTTAGTAGGTCATCCTTGTCTGTCGTGTACTATATAGCTCTTTTCTTGAAACTATGGATAATGCTAAGTTTCTGAGCTATGTGATGAGCTGAGGTGAAATGGAGGTAACGTCCAGTATTTGTAGGTTTCTGTATACAGATAGGTTGATACTATTATTGGATTGTTTCTTTATTAAAATGTCAAGGAATGGCAGTTTTTAATCTTTTTCCATTTCTAATGTGAATTTGATGGTATTGTGGAAACTATTGATTTGGTTGAGGTAATTCATTAGTTCTTCTTTTGTATGATCCCAAATGATAAAGATGTCATCTACATATTGGACGTGATGACGTCCAATACATCAGTACAATTACGATTCCTTTTGTCAGCAACCTTTCCAAAAAATTAGCTAACCTTTTAAAACTACATAAGATCAGAGTGGCATTCAAACCAATCAACACTATTCGGAAATTTTTAAGATCACCGAAAGATCCTCACCATTCTACAAGTACTCTGGAGTATATAATATACCTTGCTCATGTGGTATTAGTTACGTAGGTCAGACCTCTAGAAGCTTTGAAACGAGAAAGAAAGAACACATAGGATATGTCAGAAATAACAGACAAGACATTTCAGGCCTTTCATGCCACTTTGCCTCTACTAACAATCACATTGAGAGGGATAAGAGCCTTGTGCCATACGTAGAAGATAACTACCATTCAAGAACCTTTAAAGAAGCAGCTACAGTCGCCCGTAAAACTGAAAACCTAAACAAGAATCAAGGTCTAATTTTACCAGAAATTTGGAAAACTTTTATCAGATCATTAAACATCAAAGAAATGAACTTTCATAACAATTACGTAATGAGCCATAACGAATAAATCGCGTTAACGAGACACGCACGTTGTCACGCAGAATACCAATTTTTTGTATGAATTAGAACTATCAGTTATAACCTAGTCTGTAACCTTCATTTTAGCTTACTAGTAACTTAGGAGCGAAAATACAGGAGGCAAGGTTGAGATGGTTTGGTCATGTGATGAGGAGGGAGGACGAATATGTGGGAAGAAGGGTCATGCAGATGGATGTGCAAGGAAGGCGGAAGCGTGGGCAGCCAAAGAAGAGATGGAGGGAGCTGGTAGAAGAGGACTTGAAGATGAAAAACTTGGATGTGGTGACAGCCCAAGACAGGAAGGTGTGGAGGAGACTCATAACAAACAGTGACCCCACTTAAGTGGGAGAAGCTGCAGAAGAAGAAGAAGAAGAAGTATTCCCTGGGGATGCCAATAGAAAAAGATTGGCAAAACATGTAGGAGGATAAACTAAAGCTATTTGACAACGATTATAAAAAAAGTGTAATAGTCTTATGAATAATTGTCAAGAAAAAATTCAACATAACAAATACTGATTATGTTCTAGGTACCTAGTTTTCTTGCTGTAAGTCGACATAAAAGACTCGAAAAAGTACGTGTAGTATGAGGTAGAAATTTTCTTTATTCTATAGAATCCATAAATTATCTGTATATGGAGAGGCCCTGAGGAAAAAAAAAAGGAAAAAATAGTTAATCGATCGGTAAGATATTACAGCTTGCTTATTAAGAGCCTGAAATGGTTGCCATTTTTGTTTAGTAGAACAGAAATTCTGTTTTCTGTCTCCTAGTCTTCTTGTTAGACGCAGTTTGAACGATACCCTTTAAGGGTGCGCTGATTATACTGTTGAGGTCCAGAACATCCCCTATCTTCGAGTACACCAATAAAGAGACTACATGCGTACAAACAAAGAAGAGAAAAATTCAGACAAATACACTGAACATTACGAGAATATAACTGTCATTATATTAAAATGCATTACTCACATTTGAAGTAATTCTGAATCTAACTGCATTGTTGAGCACGTGAAGGTTGTGTGGTGTTTTCGTATTCTTGATAGTTGAACAGTAGTGCAGTAACAATTTGATAGGTTGTAGTTGAGATATTCATTAAGTTATATGTAGGGGAGTGAATACTTTCAAGTATGGATCTTAAAGTAGCATTTTCTTCATGTATCTTTGGAAGGCCAGACAATCGTATAATCAAACTTACCAAGATGACTAATACTTTAAAAATCTCAATCTTCAGAAAATCTACACATACAGATAGGTAACTGCATGCATCCTCTCACCACTGTCCATCACAAAAATTAGGCATCTTATCCACTCTCGCTCATCGTGCCAGTTCCGTATTATTTGACGAAGAATAGCTCAAAAATGAACTGAAACATCTTAAAAGGACCTTCATAAATAATGATTACTCTTCGAAAAGTATTAACAAACTACTATACCACCGTCATCAACATACTAATGAGGTTTCTACTAACCCCAGAGCCTACATCTCCTTACCTTACATCAGTTCCCTCTCCCCTAAACTGGCAAAAATTTTGAAGAGGTTCAATATCAAAACGTGTTTCTCCATTTTACCAAAACTCAGATCATTCCTAAGCCACCCCAAAGAAAATCATCACCATCTTTCAGTTTCCAGGTGTCTACAGAATTATACGCGATTGTCGGAAACCATATTACGGCCAAACTGAAAAGTCTATTTTTCTTCATCTCGAAGAACACCAGAGAGATCTCATATAACAGAACCAGAGCCAGCGTCCTCTCCAGCCACGTCTTGTTCTCAATTAACTCCAATGTTGAAGGCCGCCAACATCTAATAGACTGGAATTTAGCATCCAACATGCATAAATGTTACGATGAACTAGAATGTCGTATCCTTGAATCACAAGAAATAATCCTCGATTCTTCCCACATGAACAGCATTCTCAGTTACAGTTTGCCACTCTCATAGCTCTACTATTCAGTACTTGCAAACTCGTGAAGTTATACGCTCGCGTGTACATAACAATAGAACTGTAGTTCGGACTCCAATTCAAACATAACAACAGTTTTTTAATGCTCTGTTTGTGTAATGCAATGTTTTTACGGTCTTTTATTTACTTTTATGTTATCACACACCTAACGAAGTCGGCATCCCGACGAAACTAGTTGTGTGGAAATATCAAATTTACTTGTTTCCTTATAATTTCGGAGTTCAGTCATTAGATAATAGTTAACATATAACCTCTGCTTTGTTCTGCTTACGTCTAATTTTTCTTAGTTACTGGGAATGAACTTGGTTTTCACAGTACAAAATCATTTCCATTCCAGTTGTTTCTAATTACAGTAATTACTCTGTCATTAATTATCATGCATAGAGTCTAATTGTCCCTGTACTGTATTTAACGATACAATAAAATTTCTACTTTGTTTTGCTTGCATCAGTGTAGCAAGGTATGGTGTCTGTGCAGGAAGGAATTTTCACAACTTATATTTGCCTTCCAGTGGTGTGTGGAACTGACATAGTGAGTAAAAATTCATTTCGTCCTCAGAATAAAAACGAATTCTTCTAGATTTTATAAGAAAAGTACTAAGTCTAGTGATCACTAATAAAATATTAGTATATCTAGGATTTTTTTCCTATGTAAAAAACTGTATCCTGATCATAACAATCGTTACTGAATAAAATAGCATTCTTCTGTAGTAACGCCTTTTATTCCTTATAGAGAAGAGGCGAGCTTGTTTTAGCCCGATTTAACTTTTGGGGATTGAGGACGCAGTTTAATTTCCATCAGTATCCAATCACAGATGGGAACCGGTCGAAGAAAGGGTTTTAAAAAAAAGTTCCTCCATTCGGCCTCTGTACTCAGTGGAGGTGGCGTTAGCTCCACGGCGCTTGCCCGCTTGAAGGAAGACTTGGATTCAAATCTAGTCTTCGACTCGAGGAACATTTTCTAATCATTTCTTCTACCGGTTCCCGAGTTCTTCGATCTCTGGCAGGGGTAAGCGCTTTTTTCTCCCAGAAACTCGGGTTTTTCGTCCAGTAAACTCAAGAAAATCGACCGTCGAACACTCACTCTTTTCAGACATTAAAAATATTGTGTTAGTGTTAGGGACCACGACATGCGGCACTTGTTGGCCATCTCTTCGTTTCGTGCTGATTAAATTAGTGATAGCGATAGCCTTGGACTATCTATCTCTGACTGGCTACGCCACACATTTTATGCCACATCTAGATGAATTATCTGATCAACATTTTAAGTTCAATCTATAATCTCTCTCCTTCCGTATAATCTATTACTAAGTAACCAGTGTATACACCAGCTGTTTATTATTGGTCTTTGTACATTTTGAATAGTGGGACTTTTCCTAAACCTTTCTTCAACCGGTATCCGAGTTTGCAGACTCTAGTCTGGTAAAGGATAGTACTTCTTCCCTCCCTGGAAAATTCAAGTTTTTAATCTCACCATTTAAAAAAGACCATAGGACGGAGGTGGACAATAATTTTAGCTTTTAGGGTTAGGGTTACAAGAAGGCATCAGTTGTCTTCATGTTCTCCTCTCGGGATTCCTAATAAAATCATCGATCCACTGGGTCAGCTATCTCTAATTGGATGGAGTGAAGATTGGCTACCCACCAATGTTCACAGGACTAAACATATTCGCTTATTCTCTTTAGAGAATAAGAAGCAATTAGCATGTTTTTTTTTTCATAGTTCATAAACAAATTTCCCTCTCCTTTTGAGTTTATTATTGTTATTGCAATGTTGAAACGAACTTTGACATGTAAAGAAAACGATGCCATTTTGTCTCATATGCAAGGCATTGATAAAACCTCACCTGGACTATTGTGTGCAGGTCTGGTCTCCTTGGTGATTCTGATACCATGGAGCAACAATGTGGAGTGTTGAAATTGATATCAGATTGTGGAATACTGATTATGAAGACCTATTGGAAATTTGTAGACTGCGGCTACCGAACAGGAGAAAGTGGAGTGATATGATTGAGACTTACAAACTTCTGAAAGGGTCATAAAGGATTTCATTTGATTAAATTTTTCAGTTTATGGAGGTGGGAAAGGACAACAAGGCATCCTTGGAAGCTGAGAATGAATGTGGTCAAGAGAGGGGTAAGAGCTAGATTTTTCTCTCATAGAATTATGCTTGATGGAAATGGATTACCATTAGATGTTTTGTATGCAAGCAGTGTGAATGAATTCAATAACAAGCATCACAGCTGGTGAGTGCAGTATCTGCCTCCCTCGATGAATCTCTGACTTCCTGGGATCTCTATTATTATTATTATTTATTATTATTATTATTATTATTATTATTATTATTATTATTATTATTATTATTATTATTATTATTATTATTATTATTATTATTATTTTACCCATCTCTAGACATCCATACAGACATCCAAAATTGACATTCTATTTTTGACTGACCACCAAATTACTGCCACAACTGCTGCAGCCATCTTAACAGTCCGAGCACGTTATACATCTCATAGAATTCATTCTCTGATCCCTGCATAGATGACTGAAACTTGGTGTCTTGCTATACAATTACACTAATAGTAAGTTTTCTTTCTTGCATGTCCAAACTTCAACTGGTCCTTTATTCTGTTTCGACTGACCAAGTTGGAAGAGAAGCTAATGTGTTTACAGCTAGCAATGATTTAAAGCAAACTAATCACCTCCTAAACAGAATATTTTATAACCCCATGTAGTCACCCAATCTTACGAATATTTTCTTAATCATTTCTGGAAAAAAGAAACAATATACTATCATGTGGAAGTATTGGAGATCTAATTTCTGAGATGTTACCAGAGCACTCAGTAATTAGATTCCAAATACTTCCAACTTTCAAAATATGGTTTCTGTTTTCCAAATCGTGATATTTGTTATGATCTTGTTGCAAAAATTATCAATACTGGAATGAATGACGACCTTCAAATTAATTATATTCGTGCCATCAGTGGGAAGATCTTGAATACTTTTATCTCTTCTTTCGTGATCAAAATATACTTCCTCTTTTCCAGCTTCAAATATAAATAAAAATAAATAAATCAGCTAACGCCTTTTATTCCCTTACAGGGAATAGGCGAGGCCTTTATACCCTATCTAGCTTTTGGAGACTGAGTGGGTAGTTTAATCCCCACTGGTAGCCGATCAAAAATAGCTGGCACATGTCTATCACTAATTATAGGCAGGCATGGATGAAGAGGCTGGCAAACAAGTTCTGCCATCTCTTGGTACCTAACAGAACCGGCGCTAGGGTCTTTGCGGCCCGCATGCAATTTCTATTTAAGCGCCCCTGTAACGATCTGGGCATGTGTGGTTCTTTTACGATAATAAAAATTTTAATTATTTGAAATTTCTTAAATAAATTTTGACAGAACAGCCGCAAGTTGGTTCGCTAAATGTAATGAACCGGGGGTGTTGACTAGGCAGGATAATCATTAAAAACCCGAATATGCAAAAATTTCTCAAAAGTTAAAGCAAATTTTGATAAAGCCACTTCACTTTAATCGTTGAATATAATGACACAGGGATTATAGCCTTCTCACCGATCCGAATCGCTAGAAAATCAAAAGTTAACTAACGCCTTTTATTCCCTAATAGGGAGAAGATGAGGCCTTTATACCCTATCTAGCTTTTGGAGACCGAGTGGGCAATTCAATCTCTACCGGTAGCCAATCAGAGATAACTGGCCCATGTCTATCCCTAATTATAGCAGCCACCGATAAAGAGGCTGGCAAACAAGTGCTGCCATCTCTTGGTATCTAACCCTAACAAGATATGTCAGTGTCTGAAATAATGTGGGTACTACGGTCGATTTTCTTGAGTTTACGGGACGAAAAACCCCAGTTTTTGGGAGGAAAAACCCGATTGCCTGTGCCAGAGATCGACTAACTCGGGAACCGGTCGAAGATAGGCTTAGAAAAAGTTCCTCCAGTCAGCGACTAGACTAGAACCTAGGTCTAACTTCAAGCAGCCAAGTACAGAGGACGCAAGCGCCACTTCCACTGAACTACACAGGCCTTCCGAATCGCTAGCAAAATTAAAATTAATTTTAATTAAAATTAAAATTTATTTGAACTAAAGTTTAAAAAAATTCTTGCATTTTACAAGTTACTAAATTCTTAGTAACGTGTAAAAAATTTTTAATAATTTTTATAAGTGGAACTATCTTTTAGAAAAAAAAGAGAAGAAACTCAAGATAGATGGGAAAAAAGAAAATAATTCACAAATAATTAGAACATTTAATATAAGTATTCAAAAATGACATCTTTACAAAATAACAGAAAATAAATTAAATGACATATATATACTTGAAATTTTTTTAATTAAAATTTTAGGGTTTTTGATTTCATATTCACAAAATTAGAAATAATACTCTTAACTTCTAATTCCGCACATATATCATTTTCAATAGCTATTAACGCCAAACTAACAAGCCTCATTTTTGACATACTTGTTTTTAAGTAGGTTTTAATAAATTTCAATTTTAAAAAGGAACGTTCACCACTCGCTACACTTACAGGTAAGGTTAATAGTATTCTTAAAGCAATTGAAAAGTTAAGGAAAGATAAATTATTGGACACAATAAAATTAAGAATATCGAAAGGGTTTTGAATATTTAAATTATCCTTCCGAAAAATATCCCAGAAAGCACATAACTCGTCATATAGTTTTATTGCATTTTCTTCTTTGTTGTCGCAATCCTTCAAGAGAATCTCTAAATCGTCACAATTTTTTCGTAAATCTTCGTTATTAATTTGTAGAAATCTATACAAGAAATTGAAATTATCATAATATGTTTTTTGTTGTTCAAAACGTTCTATTAACGAACACACCGCAACGTCTAGAAGTGTATAAAACACATTCACTCTAAATTTATCTTCTGGCGATTGTGGCGTTTCGCCTTGATGCTCGTAGTCAAATTGGGCAATCCTTTTAAAGTTCGTAAAAAATGTATGTCTTCTGTCGTTGTCGAACTTCCGTACCAGTTTTAAATTCTTGTTCTCCGTTTACCTCTTCACTCAGTTCATTTGCCGTTTTTAGAACTTCTTTAAAATTTGTATCTGATCGATACTCTTGTAAATTTGTAGTCCTTTATTTTAGCACATAATGTTTGGGCTTCATACTGAGTATCTTTATTAAAATTTTCATTATTTAAAATTTCAAAAAGTGCATCGTAAATTTCTCCTAACTGATATCGTAGAGTGCGAATTGTATTAATTTAATTCCCATCGCGTTTCTGATGGCTGTTTCAATGTTAATTTTTTTAAAACTTTAAAAGGATTGCCCAATGTTTGTAAGAGAATGAAAAGAAATTTTATATTTCTTGAATAATTGCAAAGCAACTAATTGTATCTGCATCGTTAATGATCAAATTTAGAGTATGAGCAGCACATGGCACGTAAAAAGCTCAAGGATTTTTATTCAAAAGCCAGTTTTGGAGCCCATATTTTTTCCCTTTCATATTTGCCCCATTGTCATACCCTTGATCTCGCATGTCTTCAATGGGAATGTTCCATTTTTCCAGTTGTTCCATTATTGTTGCACATAAACCACATCCTGTGGAATCTGATATATCTCCAAAACCTAAAACGTTTTCCCTGATCTTGACAATTCCATTGTCACAGGAAACAAAGTGAATAATAATGGGTCATTTGTTCTGTTTTACTTGCATCAGGTGTGCAGTCTAAAATTATGGAATAATATTTAGATTTTCGAATTGATAATAAAATTGTATCCCTGATTGCATTACTTTAAGTTTCCAATATTTCATTTTGACTGTCTTTACTCAAATAGTGTAATCTATTTTCAACATGATTTTCCATAACGGGATCAAACTTCGCAAACAGTTCGACTAATTTTAAAAAAACTGCCGTTATTCCTTTCATATAATTTATCAAATGATCCGCGAAAAAATAAATTTTGGCTACCAAGGAATTTTATAATTTCAATCAAGCGTTCTAAAACACTCGTCCAATGTTTCTTTTCGATTTCATACATGCTTTGAGTATGGCAATCAATAGTGTTGTGTCCCAATTTATGATTATTATTCTATCTAGTGAAATTCTGCTTATCTATGTTCAACTATTATCTATGCACGAGATATTCCCAAAATAGAAATATTTAAGCTATTTCTCCCCTTAGTGTCCCTAATATTTATATTATACTGCGCCTTTTGGGACATTTAGTTTGAGATATTAAATAAAAAAACAAGGAGCAATTACTAAAATATGTCTGAATGTGAAACAACGTTGCAGTCGTGACTCTTTATCTCGTTTTTTAACACATTAATTTCCCGCATGATTAGGTTCGTACGTTTTTCAAGTGGTGCATTGGGCAGCAATTTCAGACAACTGTTTTATCAATGAACAAAGGTTTATTAAACTCATTAGTATGGTACAATTCAATTTCTAATATAATTCAATTCAATACTAAGAAAACATTTACAAAGTAACATTAGCTTATCACAAGTAATTTGGCTATGATCCTATATGGGTATTGCGATCATGCCGCCATAACAAATTCAACTCGTACAATCATATGTATAATCCCAGATCTAATTAACACATTAGTTAACCCTATATTAGTCTGAATACGCTATATGCTGTAGCACCTGGACATATGAGATCAACTCACTCTATTTTTAACTATCTAAAACTATGTAAATTAAATTATCCTTTCACTGTGTTAACACATAACTTTGACATTTAAAACTTTCCTATAAGTTATAATACACATGCATAAATCTCAGGACACAAAATTACTTATATAATATTAACATTAACAAGCATACTTTCATTATAATCAGTCATGTACTAAAGTCCTAGTATAAATTTCCTTAGTCTCTTCAACAGTTCAGTAATAGAATAATGATTTACAATTATAGACGATTTTCAGTTAACACGAGATTTTTTACAATACCTTTTTCTCTTGAGTTTTCTATACTGGACTCTACCTTTTCCCGATTATTCTATCCTGGTATGATCTCTCTTATAATCTGTTACTCCTAAGTTCTTTTGACATTAAACTGTGCTTACGCGATCTTAACTTTTCGTTCTTAAATTAAGGACACACTTTGAATCATCTATACAATGGCTGTGAAACTCATCAAGTGGACAACGACTTCTTTACAGATTTCCTTTTCACTGGACGATGAAACACATAGATAATACCTTCTTTGCTTTAGCTAAATGGCATTCCTCGTTTCTTACCATAGGAAATACGGAATCGAAATCCCTCACCTTTGTTTCCTTGTTGTGACGACAGAGATAACTCCAATCCCGCCACTCAGGAAAACCACGTGAGACCTTTACGAAGGAGCTCGTGAAGAAACTATACGGGGAAAAAAATCCTCTGGGGGGGGGTTTAACCCTTTTATAACTTGAACCCTACCGGCACCTTCTTTAATTTCTTTTCTCCGTCCCTTACTGGATTCGACTTCACCGACCAATTAGGGTGGCGTTTTTCTGCTGTCAGCGAGCTCCTGAGGTCAGCGAGCACGTGACGATGTCTCAATCCGGAAATTGACCCTGAGCGATAGTCTATTGTTTTTCTTTTGCTAGCCTCTAAATTAATCCCCCTTCCAAAATTTTCTAAGAATTTACTTAATATTTTAATCCCTAGCCTCTCACATACAATTTCTTATGACTAATCCTTTTCTGTCTTACTTAGCTAATTTTTTTCCATATCGCAACTGTAATATATTCCTTCTTTTATTATTTATTTCAACAATCACTTTTTTGGTATATATTTTACTTGGATGCAAGAATATTTTTCTTTCTTTAAATAATTTCTGTATGAGCTCTTATACAGGGGTTTCATTTTATTTTCTCTTCATGTTACACCATGATAACTGGAAATTCCACATAGTGCAGGTATCAGGGTGTCACAATAGTAGTTTTGTTTTTTAAATTTTTATCAAGTTCCTTCCATTTTAAGAAATTTTTCATGTGAGTTAAACTAGTCTCATGTCTACGCAAAGTTGTACATACATTTCTCCAATCGTTATATCCTTCTACAAGACTACTTGATTCAGTAGGTACGAAACGTTTGCAACAAAGCAAAAAACAGAATTTAAAGTTTCGGAATAAATGAGCCATGTTCTTGGCACGAGCTCCCCGTTTTCCATGTTTCTATTATAATACGTGTCGCCAAATTTACGACCATAAGTATCTCTGGGATATATTATATTTTTCTTCTGAACAGGCCCCATTTTAATTAAAACAGCTCGTAATTTTTCATCAATATTTCCCCATTCACCTGGATCTTCTAAAGTTATAGAGACTAACAATGTGTTAGTTTGTGGTCAACTACAACTAAATCTTCTCCTAACTGTTTTTCACTTAAATCATGCGTCTTGTTATCTTGTTCAATAGTTGCAATAGTACTTGCATGAAAACTGGATGATGTGCGCGGTTCTTCAACTCTGATTTCTGATGTATCGAGTTGGTTACAATCTGCATCAGGATATTTTAATATTTTAACAAATTTATTAAGAGCCCCAGTTTGTTTGTCAATATCTGCTTCTTTCGCAGCATGACGCTTACGTTTTTGTGCACAGGATAACTTTTTTTTTTTTTAATTTTTGATTCCATTTCTATTTTATACCCACAAGAAATTATTACACAACCTGACACAGAGACCAAATAATAGTCCACACTGCGCTACTGTCAGTAGCCTACTGAGATGCGTACCATATGCTGGTTAACTAGCATCAAATGTTTTTTGTACGAAAATTCGTTTCTACGCATAAAAACCTCTCACTGTTTCACTTTAGATAGACTGCAGTAAGCACAACATGCTGCAGGCAATCATTTAGACTGCTCTCACTACAAAATTGTAAACAGCTGGCTGATGAAAGAGGCGGAAATATATAATTTTTTAAAATTTTTATTCGGTGTATCTGGCCTTATTTATTTTAATATTTATCATTCTAAGATTTTTTGTTTCTATGATAAAAAAATTTGTTTCTTAAAAAAATGAACTTATGAACTGTGCCCCGGCGGCGACGCCCCCTTCGTAGCTGCGCCCTCATGCCGCTTCCGCCGGCACTGGTACCTAACACTAAGAGGATGTTACTATCTGAAATAATGTGGGTACTACGGTCGAATTTCTTGATTTTACGGAACGAAAAACCCGAGTTTCTGGGAGAAAAAAAAAACTGCTTTCCCGTGCCAGAGATCGACTAACTTGGAAACCGGTCGAAAATAGGCTTAAAAAAAGTTCTTCCAGTCGACGACGACTTGAACCTATATCTAATTTCGGACGACCAAGTGCAGAGGACGCAAGCGCCACTTCCACTGAGCTGCACAGGCATTATTTGTTATAATATTCTCGCAGAAATGATCGATCTTCGAATGAATGCCCACATTCTCCATTCTGTTCAAAATTCCAACCCAATATTTACAGCATGATTTTCATATGAGTGTGTCAGGGGCTATTCAAGAAAATTAAATTAAATTAAAAAGCAGCTTGTCGTAAGTAGTATGAGACAAAATTCTAGCTTCATTCGCAACCTACACTGAAACATGGGACACTTACAAAACTATCATTAACACAGCTCCGCCTGACTTTTAAAGGGATAAATTTTGAACACTCACCATTAGTTCTAATGATACTTAAACTTTCTAGTCCCTTGCAAAAGCTTTTGAATGCAACTCTTGTACTTCTGTGTCTCTGCCTTTCTCTCTCTATCTCTCTCTTTCCTAAATTACATGTTGCCTCATTACTTAAAGAGCTGACTTTCTCTCATCATTCTTCTCATCCAATTCCTGTGTTGTTGAGACTGAGGTCAGTCACCCCTGCTTTGCCCAGACCATTGACTCATTTGTCTCCAGTAGCCTTTTACACTCATTTGTCTTCGGTACACATCTCATCGATATCTGACGAGCCGATAAGATGTGTACCTGAGTTAATACCTGTTCATTGTCATCTCTGAACTGTATCACACTTTTGGCTAGCATTCTGTCATTAGCCTACAAAAGGGGTGATAGATATCAGCAGGTAATATGGATGCCACCTATTACCCTTTTTTTTGGTAAAAGATGCCATTAGGTCTGTTCACCTGTTGTTTTCACTTCACTACTATCAGTGATAAGAGGGTCATCAACAGTTAATTTTTTCGACACATAAACTGTCAATTAATCAGTAGCCAGCAATATGGATTCTGCCTCTTAAGATCCATAACAGATTTCTTCACCTGAATCGCCTGTCTTTGAAGGAGAAAGATTCGAAGAAAATTTTGCTGATGTACTTGACATATCCAAAGCAATGATGTAATTTTGCATTGATGGCTTTTCATCAGAATGTCAGCTTATGATCTACCTTCCATCTCTTTGTAATTGCATTTCCAGTTTTCTCTCAAGGCATTCATTTCATGTAATGGTAAAGGATGCAGATGTTTTTCAGGGATCTTTTATTTCAGCCACACTTTTCTTTATATACACAATTGACTTTCCTCACTGACTCAAGCCTCATTCATGGTGTTACAGGTGATGTCCCTTTCCTGCTATGGAAAGAGGTTATACATTGTTTGGGAAACTTAGGCTTCGGAATAATCGCAATAGGTATCGTGGAAACTGATGTTCCGTTTCCGTGAGGCTATGGACCTTTAGCGCTTCCAGGAAAAGGTTTCCTTCTGTAAAAATTCGTGGGTTCTCTTCCTCTGCTTGATGGTACTCAGCTGACCAGCTCTCTTATCTTGGAATGACTCTTGATCCTGGCTTTTCCTGGCAGAGTCATATTACTTGTGAAGCATCCTTGGCTTCCAAAAACTTGCTGTACTTTTTCCCTCAGACATTGATCCTTACAGAGTAAGTAGCCTATATCCTCCCATCCTTAGAGTATTGCTCTAGCGTTTGATGTTACACCTAGGGTTTCTCTGAAGGTTTGTGATGTTTAGAATGAGTAACTTGGTTCATGAACTATCTTTGACCACTGTCTCATGGACAGTCGATTTCCTCATTGTGTCTCTTCTGAAGCTGTTTTGTGGGCACTGCTCAGTAGGACTGTTATTGTTTTCTCTATTTCTGCTAATGGAACATCAGCTATCCAGAATCCTTTTGCAGTTATGCTGCTGACTCAGGCTTGTTGCTACCATTGATCATTATCTTTCATTCTATCCCTAAAGACTACAATCTTCGGTTTTCATCAAGTACATCAAAAGATTACTTTGCTCTTGACTTCAGTCCACGCATGGCATTTATTATCATTATTATTATTTGACACCTTCAGGAAGTCCAAAGACTCATCGAGAGATGGCACCTGCTGTACAACTCTGTCTTCACCTCAATCCACCTAGCTATGCCAACCCCATCTACCGCCAACCACCACCACTGGTATTTCCACAGACAATCACAAATAACCATGCCCACGGCGGGATTCGAACCTGCAGCCTTTTACATGGAGAGCGGATATGCTAACCACTCGGCCAGTAAAAATTTATTTACTAGAGTCTTTGTGTCTTCTCATATGTGAGAGTGATATACAAAGAAAGAAACATATTTTTATTTTACTAATTATGCATGTTAGATTAAATATGATAGAAGTTCCTTTCAATGAAAGTTAGCAAACAATGCCCATTTACTACATATCTGTAGACAATTTGTGATATATGACGAATCGTAACCTTGACGACGCCAATGACTCGAAAGATATTGGTCATGCGATGAATAGCTATTGGCCTCTAGTGGTAGAGTATTAAATTAATTTGTCGAGTGAATGTGTTCCTTCCTTGCAATGATTTTGAGTTGCGTCTGTTCTTTTAATTCAAGATATTAACGGTTATACGCGTATTTTTAATTTGTCAGCAACATGAATATTCTGCCAAAGAAACGGCAAGTATTATACAATAACAGTTATCGCTGTTAGCTTTGAACCTTTCAACTAAATGATTAACTCTAATCAATGTAGGGCTAAACAAACTGAACTATATTCAGTATATATTTGATTTGAAAAATTTGTGTTTCTCTCCTAAAACTTGTAGTGATTCTTTTATAGTCCAAAGGTGCTGAATTGCTTGATATCAAATTTTCGAAATTTCCAGAGGAAGAGTCTGTTCATAAATTTGCACAGTTCCTACTAGCCCTTAAAAAAAAAAAAAAAAAAAAAAAAAAAAAAAAAAAAAAAAAGTACATAATTATATCTAATGAGCTGATTAGATCTGATCATATACATATGTATATAGATTTCTATATACATATGTAGTTATATCTAACTACATATGTATATAGAAAAATATGTAGAAAATGCAATAAATATATCTATATTCTTCTTCTCGAATACTCTAATAATGCATGCTAATGTGTTTGAGAGGAACAGGAATCATTTATCATTACTATTTTTCGTACTGTTTCGTTACTTATTGAATCTATCAGAAAACTCTTAAAATTTTTCCATCTCTACACTTTTGCTATGCTGTTCTTTGCTAAGTATATTAGTGTGTGTATCCCAAATAGTAAGATTTTGCTTGTTATGTAAAGGGTGTGATTTTTGATAAGCACATAATCCCCCCCCCCCCGTGCCTCATTAAACACAGAGGATTCTAGATGAAGATTGTCAACACGTATTGTACTTCTTGTACCAACAGCGACTTTCATTCCCTACTGATTATTTGCAGAGCCCATCAATTTATTCATACATTGTTGTAGGAGGGTATTTACATAACCCACCACTCTGCTATTTATCCTCCATCTATGCAAAATGCCATTTACAACTTGCCAGTAGTATATTTTGTCTATAAATTTCATGTGTTACTCTCTCTACAAGTGCTGGCTTCTTTTTTTGCTCACATTTTGTAAAGGATTAAAACAAGAATATAATTTTTTGTTAAGTATAATTTATTATTATTATTTTTCTCTAGAGAGCTCCAATATCAGCTTAATTTACCATATCTTTGCACCATCTACCATTTATATTATCTTATCTTATTTCATTATCTTTGTAAATCTTGATAGTATTGTGTTTAGTATCTCTGCCTGTCATGTGAGAGACTGGAGTTGGATTCCCTGCTGGAGAGAGAGAGTATTTTATTTTATTATTTATTATTATTATTTTTTTATAGTAGCTCATTGGCCTAGTGGTGTGATTCTTGCTTAGGGTGCAAGTGGATCCAGATTCGAATCCTGGAAGCACCCTTATATTTTTGTTCTTTGCATGGAGAATGGCGAGTGGAATGCATTGCCTGAAAGTGTGGATTCAAAGCACGGTTTCATGATCTTTTGGTTTCATGATCTTTTGAGAGAGGATAGACTTCCCGCATTGAGTACTTTGACTTCATAGAAGTCAGATAATAATTTCTTCCATTAACCCTCCATTATTGCTAACGTGTCATTCAGCTTGAAAACAGACCTTTATGGCATGCTAGTAGTCGATTTTCCTTTTTTTCTGACGTTTAGTGAAATTAAATCGTGAACAGTATTCATTATGATAGATTTGTGGATCATTCTACTGATCCACAAATATTTTTGAGTTAGGTATGACTTTAAATTTATTCTGTGTTTTGAGCTCTGTCAATGGTAAAGTTGCAAAAGCAACTTTACCATTGCTCTACTCTAAGCTACATCTTAAAGTCATGTGACCTTTCTAGTTTGACTGACAACTTGGGGTCAGCTTTTTTTGCAAAAAAGCTATATAATTACCTGTCTTATTTGAAAAACCATATCATATTATTATTTAGTGTCCTCGGCATGGTTGGCTGAGTGGTTAGCGTATCTGCTCTCCAGCCAAAAGGCTGCTGGTTCGAATCCTGCTGTGGGCATGTATGATTGCGATTGTCTGTGAAAATACTAGTGGTGTTGGTAGGCAGTAGATGGCGTTGGTGTAGTTGAGTTGTAGAGCAGGTTCCCTCCCTTGATGAGTCTTTGGACTCCCTGGAGGGCCAAAGACTCCAGGAGTCCAAACTTTATTATCATGTAATAATAATAATGTCTACAGTTATGTTTTAACAGATATGTCTTTGTTGCTATTCTAACTAATGCAAATTCCTGTTAATTTATAATTATCATAGATTCCTGTTTGCAAGAGAATAAGATTTTGTGCAATTCACCACTTCCATATACAACTTGCTAATACTTATCAGCAATGTTCTCTCTCTAAGCCAGGGAAGCAAATGCCTGTCATGATGTCTTCTGAGCAGCAAATGGGTTGGCCTGGGCCAGGGGGCAGTGATTTTCAAAAGTTTCATTCTGTTTCAGTTAGCCACAATAAATTGAAACTCCTTTTCTGGCAGCTTTAAGTTGCTTAATGTTATTGTGAATGTTTTGCCAATCTTTGTACTATGCTTTGACATCTTAGTAAATGCTTTGTTAATGTGTTGTCTTTGACAGTGAGATGGAGACTTGAGTCTTGTGTGCAGGCATGCAAGGGGCGCTGCATAACCGCACATGTACTCTGCTTAGAGAGGAACTTTGCTTATCCAACACTAGTCTCTTCAGCTTGCCAATCTATAATCCTGCTTCATCTGTGCTTCAGTTTAAATACAAACATACCATGTGATAGTCTGTTATAGGTAGAGTTACTATACTTCCACTTTGACTAGAATTGTCCTGGTTTGAAAGTCTGATCCTCAAGTTCCAGTCAGTTTATTTTTTCCTGATCATAAAAATAAAAGTATAACATAGATCTGTTTTTCTTTTATTTAATGCTGTAATCTCAGTACTGCACACATCTGTGTATCATCTGTAATTGTATCGGTCTTTAATTTTGTACGTGTAGTATATTTCCTGAGGTTTTATTATCTTTTATTTTATTATTAGCATTTTTTTTTTTTTTTAATTTCAGCTAGTCTCAGTGCCAAAAATAAGCTAAGCAAAAATAATAAATTAGGGCTGGTTTGACAATAGTTGCTGTCAAATGGGCATGGATGTTTGTGATTGTCTGTGAAAATACTAGTGGTATTAGTAGGCAGTATATGGTGTTGGTGTAGTTGCAGCTGGTTGTAGTTATTATTATTATTATTACGGGCAACTCCAAGGAGTCCATAGACTCATCGAGGGAGCCCCTAACATCATGCCAAGAACAATTATTCGATATTTACACAGTATCTATCATACTTCGCCTTGAACTCATTTACAGTCATGGCACCCACAACAGACTGGCAGCTTATTCCACTCATTCACCACTCTCCAAGTAAAAAACGTAGCTCTAACACCCTTGCTAACTAAACTCTTGCCCAGCTTCCATGTATGGCCCCTAGTCCTCCCACCACCAGTCCTATTCTCAAAAATATCTTCTGAATTAATCTTATAGAAACCCTTCAGTAATTTGAATGTCTCAATCATATCACCCCTTTTCCACCTATCAACCAATTTCTGCAACCCACAAATCTTCAACCTGTTCTCATAAGGTTCATTCCATAGACCTGCTATCATCTTGGTCGCTTGTCTCTGGATCGTCTCCACCTCCTCCCCATCCATAAGAAACCCTGGCGCCCATATCTGTCTAGATGGGGTCTTATCAAGGCTCGATACAGAGGAACAATAACCTGTTTGTCTCTGCTTAAAGTATTTTTCAGCAACCAAGTGATTTGATGAGCTGATTTAGCCACTTTTGCGATGTGCCCCCTATCAACTCCCTATCCACCAACACTCCCAAATCCCTTGCCTCATCAATCTCCTGGAGTACAGTTCCACCAATGTGATATACTGCTGCTAATCTTTTCACCCCAAAATGCATAACCTTACATTTTGCCACATTAAATTGACATCCATTCCCCTTAGCCCAGTCCTCCAAACTATCCAAATCATCCTGCAAAATTTTGACATCCTGTGCACTCACTATTGCTCTACTCAACTTTGCATCATCAGCAAACAAATGAACAGTTCCTCTCAGATCCTTTCCTATATCGTTAATGAACAAATTGAACAGTAGTGGTCCAAGAACAGAACCCTGCGGCACACCACTAGTCTCAGGCTGTCTTTTGGACTACTCCTGAATAAACCACTCTGATATCTCTCCATCAACCACCCTCCTATCCATCTCACCAACCCTATATCCATCCCCATATGCTGCAGTTTACTGATTAGAATTCCATGTCGTATCCTGTCAAAGGCCTTAGCAAGGTCCAGTAGAATCACTGTAAACCCATTACCCTTATCCGGTTCAGCCATCACTGTGTTATAAAACATGAGCAAGTTACTGAGGTATGATCTGTCCTTCCCAAAACCATGCTGTCCCCCATACAGTATCCCATTTTCATCTATCCAATCCTCTATTTTCCTCTTGACTATTTTCTCCAAGACCTTGACAACGACTCCTGATATGCTGATTGGTCGGCAATTTACAACAGCAGTCTTGGAACCTCCTTTATGCATTGGAGCTATTTTCCCCTCTTTCCCCACCCCCTTGGGACTAACCCAGACCTGAGACTCAAATTAAACAAAATGGTCAAGGGCACTGATAATTCTTTAGCCTCTTCACGTACGACACGAGCTGGTATACCATCCAATCCCACCGATGTATTGACAATAAGGTTTTGTAATAGACTATTCACCTCCACTTCATTCACCACAATTCCCGTATAAGCTGTTGGTTCATTCATTCCTGCAATGTCACCACCTGGATGATATACTCTTGCAAAGTGCTCACTCAGTAATTCCACAATATCAACTGATTCGGTTACCTCCCTACCATCGGCATTCTTTAAAATCATTCTGCCGTATATACCTTTTTTTTTTTTACTTGCAACATATTGAAAGAACTGTTTGGGATTCTCTTTAGCCTGCATGGCTAATGTTCTTTCATAATCCGCTTTTGCTTTTCTTACCACACTCATTACCCTTCTGGCCTGTGCTTTATACCATTCGTGTGCCTGCCGGTCACCTTTCTCTTTAAATTCCCTCCACAGTTGTTTCTTTTTTTGCAGCTCAAGCATAATGGTGTTATTCATCCATTTAACCCCTACAGTTGAAGAGTTGTAGAGCAGGTACCCTCCCTTGATGAAAATGTCCTGTTCAAACCCCATAAATATCACAGTTTGAGGCAAAGAAATTGTAGTAAATCTAGTTATAGGCTTCAGAAAAATCTAGATTACCTCATAATCTAGATTGTTAATCACTTGGCCAACCAGGAGTGATCATGTATATAATCTACATATTTGATATACATGTTTGCTCCTGTTTGGTCAAGCTGTTAACATATTCACTCTCCAACCAACAGGTTGTGGGTTTGAATTCTGCTGTAGGCAAGGATGTTTGTGATTGTGTTTAGGTAGAAGATAAATTTCATCATTTGTGAAATTGATGAAAAGTGGCTCAAAAAGTTCCATTTTTGATCTCTATGGCAATGTTTCTGGACCATGTAAAAATAAATAAAAAGAAATAAATTAAAAAAAAAATAAAATACAAAGAAATAAATAAAAAAAATTCCCTAGCCTACCCATCATAATGATGTGTAGGCTTCAAACCTTTTGTGGGCAAGAAACACTGAAAAAAAAAAAACATTTGTTAGTTCAGCAATTTTACCACTGCTATAATATATATATGTGTGTGTGTGTGTGTGTGTGTGTGTGTGTGTGTGTAAAGAAAAGTTTGTTTTCGATGTTTGCTTATAACTCAAGAACGAATTGACTGATTTTGATTTCTTCACCAATGCATAGAGGATGTACCAAAGATGGTTTATATGCATTTTCATTGATTGACACTTCCAGATTATGGAGCAGTGATTAATTTTTTTTTATCTCATTCCATGGCTCGTACTGCAGTTTAACAATATCTAGCCACTATTGTGGTCATTTTTAGATATTATTACATTCCATTGTTAGATATTGTGATATTACCTGTGGCCAGATATTGTTATTTGTAGATATTATTACATTCCATTGTTAGATATTGTGATATTACCTGTGGCCAGATATTATTTTTAGATATTATTAAATTTTATTGTTAGATATTGTGATATTAAGTGATATTACAAAAGGTTTCTTTGAAAGTTTAGGATGAATGTACAGTGTCCCATAAAACATCTGTTGAAGCAGTTGACAGAACACTGAGGGATATCAGATCAGGTGACCGAAGAATGGGTGGAATAACTATTTTATTTGCCGGTGATTTTCGACAAGCACTGCCTGTTGTATCCTGCAGAACCAGGGCAGGCGAAGTGAATACCCACCTTAAGAAATCATTAATGGCATGATATAGAAAAGCTTTCTCTCAAAACCAATATGCATGTTCACCTACATGGAGACTAATGCACATTCCTTCTCATCGAAATTGTTAAAAATTGGCAATAGTGAAGTACAGCAAAGAGATGGAAAAATTGTTTTAACACTCCTAAATATTGGGAAAATTGTCCGAACTGCAGATGAACTGTTGTTTTGTTCAGTGTCTATCCATCTATTGAAAACATAACCAAAAAGTCACCTTCTAGGGTGAGCTATCCTCGCACCTCAAAATGATGGCTTGTCAATAATAAACGAGTTGGTTCTTAATAGGGTTAATGGATCTGTTGGTGTGTTTACAAGTCAGTAGATACTCCTGTGGATATAGATGCTGTTGTTAGATCTGAAATGGGCGACTTCAGAATTTACCTGACGTCACCATTCCGGAATCTAACAATTTACATAAAATCACACTTGCATACTTGTCTTTTAGCAGTAAAAATGTGTTTTTTTTGTTTATAACAACTTCCTATATGATAATTTGTGAATTTTGTGAATTTTAAAACTTTATACCTAAGTGTCTAGCATAAATGTAAGTCAGAAAAAAGGACAAAATAAGAGAGGAATTGTTAATGAAATAATGTAAGTGAAAGAATGCAAACTATTCAACGACATAGGGCAAAGATCACCCTAAATACTGTAAGATCAGAGAAATACCCACGGGCTTTACATCTTAGAAGGCACAATGACGCATACGTTCCCTGAATGAAGAAGTCCCGTATGTTAATCGGTGAAGTCACCAGAACGGAAACCAATGGGTGAAACGATGAGAAATTTCAAACTCGGAAAGGTGGCGCTCCAGGAGAAGGTATATAACCCGCGACACGGAAGAAAATGACCCCGTTTTTTCTTGTTCCTGAATTTTCTCTCCATGTGCTCCGAGAGTTCTTTGCAGTTCAGCTCTCATATTTGAGGGCTGACTTACGACAGAGTTCAGTATGACACCGTAGTAAAGTTTCGGCAAGATTAATCGCAGGCCGTAGTGAGAAGTTCATCTACGTAAAAACCTAGGCAGAAGTATAGTGTCAAGCCCAAGCAATCGCGTGCACCCCAAGTGGCATTAAAAATCGAGACAACCAGATTCGAGACAAAGGACGGTAGGAAACCGAAGAAAAAGAATAGATAAGTACCCTCACTTATTCTAGCCCTTTTGAGATTGACTAACATTTAAGAGAGCGAAAATTTGAAATTTGTATTAGAAGAAAGAGTGAAAAGTTTAGATCTGAAACGAACTCTAGGAACTTTCAACCAGATAGAGATTCTGTTATGTTTTTTCTGAGAGAGTTTGAAGAATGTGTTAAAGTGCCTTAATGCTAAAAATGAATTGTAATCTTAAATGTAATGTGTATTGAGTTATTGAAACATTGAATTGTGCTAATACTCTGAACTTAGTGTTAAAAATGAATTGTAATCATAAATGTAATATGTATTGAGTCATTGAGACATTGAATTGCTGATACTTTGAAGTAGAATACTAAAATTTATTTAAGACTGAGAGAGTGAATGAAAGGTAGTGATTTAACTTTAGAATTTGATGATCAATTTAACTTGTATAGCATCACTTAATTGAACTTAATAAATGTTTGATTCTTTAATTATATGCATTTCTGATCATGTTGACTGACTCTGACCCTTCATAAAAAATCGAACCTGAGTACGTGTGAGTGTGCGGGAATACCCCAATTGAAAGTAAGGGCACGACTGCAAATAAGAGTAGAAATTAAGCCAGAGAGCCCAGGTTTCTAGAAATTTAATTATATTGCTAGTAACACCTGATATTCTATAATTAACCTAAAGGCAGTGTCTATCTCTAACTTTAAGGCTCAGGCTGGCGCAGAAAAAAAATAAATTTGCTTGAGTAATCAGGATAATATATAGAATTCAGGGAACGGGTAATCTTCTGGTGGCCCTTAAAGGTTAAGCTACGTAAGAAGGAGCATAAAAGAAATGAGACGTAAGGCTAAGCTTATTACTAATGTGGATCGCATAACAATGACGCAATCTATTTAGCAGAGAGACATACATGATAGAACTTGATACTGCGACTGCAATAAGAAAGGCTAATATAAAATGCGTTGTCCCGAGATATCAATGAGAAAGATACTAGATACACATAACAATAAGAAAGAAGGGAAGACACGACAAATGGCGCAGCCAGTAAGAATCTGATTATATAAGGTTTTTTAAGTAAGCAAAAGGATAGAATCAAGAAACAATAAATTATTGTATAAGATTAAACAAACTGACTAAACAAACATAGAAAGAGAAAGCAAAAAGTTTAACACAGTTCATTTTCCCATGGAATTTTTAAATTTGCTTCATCCATCTGGATTGCCTGGTCATGAAATTAAATTGAAAATATGTGTTCCTATTATGTTGTTCCAAAATCTGCACACTCTCAAATCTTTGCAATGGAACTAGGCTTCTAGCAAAATTGTTGAGACTGAATATGCTAGAAGCTGTGATATTTACAGGTCCTGGTATCAGAGAATTTGTCTTCATTCCTCGGATCCTCCTTCTTTCAAACTATCCATCTGCATTCAAACGGTTACAATTTCAAAGTAGCACTAATAAAGCACTCCTCTCCCAATCAATCCATGTCCACCTTTATAGAATGCTACTCTAATCAGTTTATTTCCTAGTCCTCATCGTATCTCTAATCTTAACCTCCACTCCAGATACACAAATAGATCTGCAGTTGAAGTCACCTCAGTCTTAGCCTCCCCTTCATTTTTTCTGTGGTAGTATTATTTTATCTTCATCCTACTTTGGGATTCTACCTGTTGGTGAAGCTGATATTGGTTGAGTAAGCATTAGCTACTCACTGCTCATGTTGTAAACAAAAATTGTCACATAACTAGTCATAAGAAGTGATATCACTGTGCCTGACAATCAACTAAAATAAACAAATGCAAAAAAAGAAAAAATTAAATAGGACAAAACAAATTTTAGCTTTAACTATTAGTATAAATCACACTAGAAGAATATTTAATAATCTAATCTTTTTGCCAGTTTTCTAACTAGCATCATTAAACCACAAATTTGTCCACAAATGGATCAAACCATTAGAGTTTGATTCATTCTAGTTCTACATGCTTTTACTGCACCAAAACTAGTGCTTGCTCATAGTGCTCTTGTTTTTCATGGTGGAACATAGATAATACAAGCTGGTATCAGTTTTCATCACTAGAGCCAGTATAGAGAAAATCTAACCCCATGGCCACACTGATTCTTTCTGGTACTATGTGTCATTCTTATTAGTACTGCAAGTACACTCTGGTATTACATTCTCCAGTACCAGGAAAATCTGACTGTAAATCTTACCTCATAGATTAGGATAGTTGAATCCCTTTCTAGAATAGTTGGATCCATTTTCCTTCTAGTTCGTGTACCATTCTAATGCATGCTCACATTAGTAACATAGGAAGATATTTTATCTGTGCTACTTTCTATGGGAAGTAGCACAGAGAAAACCTAACCACATAGCCACATTAGAAACCATTAATTCTAAATATGTTTTTATTTTATTTTATTTATTTTTTATGTATATGATTCTAATTTTTATTTTCTTTTTATTTACTTGTTTTTATGAATTGCAGAGGACTTAGTATCATCACTTCTTGGGATGTCAGTCACATGACATTATTACATATCAATTTCTTGACAATATATCTGCTGAATGAAGGCCTGTGTTTGCCAAGTCATGAAGTTATTTCATAACACAGAGATGTTGTTTGCCAATGTTCAGATGAAAAATAAAATTATGGATATAATTTCTTGTCAAGTATAATTTGTTTTCTGACCATGTGTGTGTGTCGGGGGGGACCATGTTACAGCTATCTCTCATCCAGAATATTTTAATAATATGACATGATATATTTTCCTACTTATATATGGAAACATTACTTCTGCCATTGTGTAGAAGAACAGAATCAGATATAGCTTCCACTGATGACATGGAGAGTGGTTGGTGAGTGGAATGCATTGCCTGAGTGTGTTGTTGAATGCACACACATTGAAGTTTAAGGCATGGTTGGATGAGCTTTGTGTGTGTCATAGTGTATACCTCCCACAATGAGTCTTTTACTCCATGGAGGTCAAATGTTAATAATAATAAACTCTTTGATGTGGATCACTTGTTAAAAATAGGATGTTTGATATTCACAGTAGAAAATATTAAAGGATATGATAATGAACTGTGATAACTGAGAAAAAACATTGCTGCATCAGCATCAAATATTTGTAATGAAAGTAGTGAGTGTGATTCATTAATTGATTATAATGCAAGTGTTGAAAAATAAGTATCTTTATAAGTATTCGTGTATGAAAAAAAATATTATTATCACTTCTCTGAAATTGCATTTTCCTCAGATTGGTACTCCAGTGTTACTAAAATTTTAGAAGGGATACACAAATGCTGAAAGTTTACGAACCCTTGCTGTAGACCATCGGTTCCCAACCGGTGGTACGTGTATCCCTGGGGGTACATGCTGGGCCGTTCAGGACTACACAAAAAATAATCAGTAATGGTGGAAAAACAAGTAAAGTAAACAAAATGCAAAATGTTAGTTATGGAACAATAAATGTTAAGTTTGAATCACTGCTATTTTAAAAACAAGGGGTACAATTTATAGAAATGGATGTAAAAGGGGTACACAAGTGGAAAAAGGTTGGGAACCACTGCTGTAGACTATAAAAGTAGCCTGGATAGTAGTGGTGTCTAAAAATATAAGATTAGTAATTGAAGCCATAACTTGAAGAACTTGTGATTGTGTGAAAAGGTATTCTGATCGTAATAGCCAGTGGAAAAAAAGAATAATTTAAAAAAAAAAAATCATGAAGCATTTGCAAAATGTTTTTTGTTATCTGTGCCCATGAGCAATTGCAAACTTGTAGTATAATGCCATGGGTGATGTCTATTTTTATTTTATTTATTTATTTTTTACATAAACTGGAAACTCTGTTCTAGAAACTAAAGCTAAAAATCTCACCTATAAATATTCACAAACATCTATGCTTATAGCTGGATTCAAACCCGCATCCTATTGGTTGCTAGTGTGTGATCCACTCAATGCTCCATTCAAGCAATGTTTAAAGTAGAGGGCAGTTGATTTCACATTAATTACTCTTTGTATTCCATAATGACAACACATTTGTCAGTTGTGTATAATCATGCATAGGTGATATGTGATTATGCACACAACTCTATAGGTGTATGCCAGTCATATATCAATATATATATATCTATATGGTAAGCCTTTGTTTGTCATGCTTGGATAAAATAAGGACAAAAACAAAAAATGAGTTTATTGTAAGCATAGCTACATCTTATTTCCTAATAATAAGCAATATGTATATAGACTAATTTTTAACTATAATAGGTGGCATGTGAGGACCAAACAGAATATTGAAAGAGTTAGAAGAGATGAAGCAGAAGCAGCTTCAAAGGAGAGAGAGTTACAAAGAAGGATTAAGCTTGCAGTACGTTTTAAAAATTTTAATTGTGCAAGATTGTACTTATAAATGAGAATGTTATTAATACTGTATTACATTAATAAATATACACTGGTATCCAAAACTTAAGGACAAACACTATTTCTGAAGATTACAACTGCATATTCAGACAACTCAGCTTGTAGGAAATCGTCAGTTATGCAAATTACACATTTGAATTTTTGAATCACACAAAGTGGTCACATGGTAGCACTTGACAGGATAAAAAAGGCTATGCTAAGCAAACTGTGTTTGAAGGATGCTCTTTAGTGAAGGAATAAAGTTGCAAACGTGGATGTCCTGTAATGTCTCAAAGACATCATCTAGAATTTAAATTAAATCATCTAGATTCTAGATGATTTAATGCAGGGAAGAATTATTGGAAACTTGAAGAAGGCCAGAGAATTACTGATATTGCCAGAGAAAGTTTCGAATCTCACATAGTGTTGTATCTGGGCTCTGAGCAATGTTTCAAACCAACTGAATATGTTCCAGAAGTTTGCTTAGAGATCATCCCCTCTACCATGGAGCATGAAGACAGTTTTTTGGTTATAACAGCAAAATGTAATTGACGCATGCCCATGCAGGTCAGCTTACAAGTTGGCCCCATTCAAGCACAGATACACCGATATCTCGACAAACTGGGGCAAGAGTTCTGTGGTCCTGTAATCCACATCCACAGCTCATCATAGAGCATGTTTTCAATAGAATTGTTTACATAAAAATTGGACAAGACCAATGGTCTAATGTATGCTTTACAGATGAGATTAGCTTTAGTCCTTCCTCCAGTTCTACATGACACTTGTTCTAGCATTAAAATTGTACTGCTTACCATCGTGTTGTGAGGAGGCATTATGCTTAATGGATGCATTGATCTACAAATGCTGGAAAAAAAGGGAATATGATTGATATTACAGTGAAGTTCTTCAGTGCATGTTCATTTGTTCTGTGGCACTGTAAGCAAAGAATTTGTTTTTATGGATGACAGTGCCACACCACATTGTACACGAGCAGTGGAGATACTTCTGGAGACTAAATATATTAATCGAATCGAGTGGTCAGCACATTCCCCAAATCTCAACCATAGAACACGTTTGGGACACAACAAGGAGATGCATTGCTGCTAAAAATTCCCCTCCAGAAAACAAACAAGGCCTTATTCTTGCTCGGAAGGAGGAGAGAGCCAGTTTGCCTCAAGAACTCCTGAATCACTTAGTGCTGAGCATGGTACAATGTTGTGAGAGCTGCACATTGCAATTTGAGGTGACATAGTCCATACTGAAAAGTATGCATTCTCTCTGCATACTTTTTCCTACACATTGTACATTAATTAACTTTGTCCTTAAGAAATTTGTAACTTTTGCCAAAAATGTATGAAATTTAACACTTTTTTTGTGTTAAATTTATTCTGGCAATAAATTTAAGTCCTCATTTGGCTGTAGTCATGAACAATTCATTTTTTCATATACAGGTAAAATTATAGTTCATCTTTAGCTTTTGGACACCAGTGTATGTTAATGCTTAACATTTTAAAGAACTATTTAAAATAAAACAAAGATCAAATTCAGTGTTTGCAGGAGGTGAATTCCATATTCCGGATTGCTGCTTTGATGATTGATATTTGTGCTAAGTTTTGGATCTTTCACCTAGTCCTTTTATATAAGAAATTGATGATGGCAATGATTTCCATATTTTTATAAATCAGTTAAAATTTTATACTGCAATATTTATATTAGTTTGTTGATAAACCATAATATACATGCTTGAGCACCATATAATAAATTAGTACTTGGTAGTATTTTAACTGAATACAGGATTGAAGATGAAGGCAGTAACAGAAAACATAAGTCAAAGAAACTTTGTACATTTCTTAGCTTATGAGGATTTGTTGTTGGCAGTATTAAAATTGATTGTAAAATCACAAATGTTAGTTTCCTGAGTTTGGATGAAAATAATTATTATTTAAATATTTAAAAAAAAAAATCACAGTTTTATACAGAATTGAGGAAAGGGCATGCATCATAAGTAGGTTGAATAAATAATTTTTATAATTTGATTAAAGCGACTACAAGTGGTTAGCATATATCTGCTCTCCAACCAGCAGGTTTGAATGCTCTGTACGTGGATGTTTGCAGTTGTCTTTAGGTAGGAGATAAATTTCATTGCCTGGTGTGATACCGCTGTCTTGTTAATTGGCGGCTTGAAGAAATTCCTTGGTAGAAAAATTAATTAATAAATAAATAAAAAATCCTAGTCCACTCAATGGTACTAATGACTGTAGATGGAGTCATAAAAAAGTATAGAAAATATGTTGAATAATGATGAGAATTTGAGAATAAGTTGTTGAATATTCAATTGTACTTCTTGTTGTACAGTATCCGTATATACAGACCTGCATAACTTGAGTAGCATGTCGAAAATTATGAACTTAAAGCAGAGCAAGGACAGAACATATAGTTGAGAAGCATGGATTGGCAAACAGGAGGATTTTTTTAATATATATTTTTGTGCATATAATTTTACAGAGTTCTTTTAATATTATATTCTCGAGAAATCCATTTATGATATTTAAAAAAACCAGTCTTGTTACCAGAAAGGCTTGCATACTCTAATACCTCAATAATATTCTTGTACATAGAAATTAGCATTTTTCTGAATTCAGTTTGGTTCTCTTATGGAATTCATCTTTAATTTACATTGTCCTTATTAAAAAAAAATAAATAAACATCATGCTGATTTGTGATACGTGCATCCTCAGTATGCAGTAAATTATTATCATTGGCAAAGGTGTGGGAATTTTATGTTCAGTCAGTCTTTGACTTATAACGGGTTCAGTTCCAATGATCCTGACATAAGTCAGCAAAAAGATTGTAAGTTGGAAATCACAATACGAACCATAAAGATATGTTAACAATTTACATGTATGTAAATACATGTAAATTTAGCATGTATGAATGCTAAAATGTGTTGGTCAGTTCTGTTATATTTTAAACTGATTCTACTTTGTTTATAGTAATATAATAAATGTATAAATTATAACATAAATTACTACATATAGTACTATAATAAATAATACTGTACTAAAAATGAAAATACTGCAATAAATAATAAAATATTAGTATACAGTTCTTCTCTACACTTTCTGGTGAAAAAATCAGCTAGAAAAACATAGGAGAAGAGTAATTCTTCACAGCTGCTTCCTTATTAACTGGATAATTCATCTGAGAAAGTAAGATTATCAGTAACAAATTCAAGAGTTTTATAACAAAACGTTCTGAGGATGGTTCATGAGATGCATTACTTATGAAAGGCTTATCTTCAGGGTGAGGTAACAGCAGGAGTGCAACTTCTTTAAAAATTGGTACGTTATGTCTAACTTAGTTGGCGCAGCTTGCCTTTTCTTTTCTTCATAAATTTCTCTGTAGCAAGCAGTAGTCGCAGCTTGCATCATTCTGTCGGCTTTGCTAGATCTCTCCATGTTGGGATCTGTTTCCTCAACTTATCTAGTTACCAGAAGCAAATGCTTCTACCAATTTTTCACTGCAAACTTTTTTGAGGGGAGCAGCATCTTTATGTTCTGCTTTTTTTCCTCTCTTCTTTTTCTTCAACTTTCTGTGCTTCTAGCTCCGGTGAGCACTTCCACTCCTTCCAAGGAGTAAGAGATTGACATCGTCGTTATTAATCTCTCTTTCACTAGCGACACTGTCTTGTCATCAACTCTTGTAAGGCTTTGTTGAATCATGTAAATGTATGAACATATATTTCAGTAACTTCTACCAGATACTATTCACACACTGCTGTCACCTCACTCCATGCTGCATCTACATTCTTTGTACTATGCAAGATATTATATTCTTTCTGAAAGTTTTAGTTTTTCTCATCCTCAGTAGTAGCAATAGCCTGAGTATTTCTCAAATAATGTCTTGACAGCAGCAATAATACTATGGTCCATGAGTTGCAGGAGTAAGGTGGTATTCAGTGGACATATTAATGAGGTGGCTGTTGTAAGTCCAAGTGGTTATAAGTCAAGGACTGACTGGCTGTCATTATTCCTCCTTTATTTTTAATTTATCCCATACATGAGTTATCAAAACCTATAGCACAACAGTGCCTGTATAGCAGTTTAAATTATCCATAGTATTTTCATTGTATTACATAAGATATATTTTGAACTTATGAGTTTGAATAATTACGAATGCAGCTTTTTATGTGTTTTTTCTAGTTATTAAAATAAAAGCTTAATCTGTATAAAATTATGGGTGAATATTAGATTTATCCACATTTACAATAGCCGACAAAAGTAATGTTCTAATTACCATTGTCTGCTAATGTAATCCTTTCATTAATCAGCATTTTGATTATTTATTTAAAATCTAAAATTATTTCAGGAACAAGAAGCCAGGACAGAGTTTCTAAGAAGCAAAGCCAAGTCTCAGATAGATGGATCAAAAGACATTAAAAATGAAAGTGAGGACCCTAAGGATAAGCATGTAAACTTCTTTAGTGAAATTGAAGAAGCTCAAGTAAGTTCGTTGAGCTAATGCAAAAATTATTTAAATAGATATCTTTGTCATTCTGCCAAGAAAAAAAAAATTCGTTTCTATGATTATCTGTAGGCATATTTTGGGTGATATACAATAGAAATGCAGATTTTTTTTTTTTTTTAATATAAATGTTTTTTTTTTAAATACCAATTAACTATCTCAGCCTTAAAAATAGCACACTGTGTGTGTGTGTGTTACATTTTAAGCAGTGGTTCTCAAAATAAAAAATCAGTGGGAAAAAAATCCTGAATTCAAAATTATGAAGTGTATTTATTTTGTGTTTGTTGTTAAATAGCCTCATCTTACACACTTTCCCAAGAAAGTGCCCTAAATTCAGATCTCATGGGATGGGAATAACTTTCTTATTTATAACACTTCTGTAGATTCAATAAGCTCATAGCAGTAGGTGTTACTCAACTAGTAACATACACTGAACCTTAAACTTGTTTATATTCTTATCATTCACCCACCCTTTTATAATATTAACATATAAAATATCTACTTCTCACTTTCTTTTTCACATTTTTATACAACTTAGAGATATAAACATCTCTGCCTTTAACTTTATGTATAATCCCCTCACCAACTCAAATGTCTGTCATATACCTCTTTTTGGGATATCCACCACTAAACTGTATTTTACATTTCCTCAGTTTCTGCCATCTTCCAGAGTCTTGATGTTACCTTAGTCATTTATTTGTGTATCCATCTTTAGTTACCACATCACAATGAAAATCAGATGACCATGGTAGTCATTGTGGGTCTTGTCAGTGCCCCCATACAGTTGTTCAGCTGCCTCCTTGTCTGTACTTATCATTGCACTTCTTATCATGGCAGCAGTGCACTGTGTAGTCTTTGCATCACTTGTATTCTTTTTCCCTGAATTTAGACCTTTTTCAACCATTACCTCCAGATCCTGAATCTCATCCACCTCATAGAGCACAGTTTCACCTGTACAGTATTCAGTCCTACTCTGCACTCGAAACTAAAAGTTTATTTAAATCTTGTTTTTTAGTGACTTGACATCAACATCACTCCTTGTAATTCTCTCCTGTATCATCAGCAAACAAACAGATATCCCTCTCATTCCATGCTAGATATCAACAATAATTAAACAATAGGGGTCCAAAAAACAGATCCTGTAGTTGCCTTCCTGAAAAGGAAGGCAACTACAGGATCTGTTTGTTTCCCTTCACCCATACAACTTGCTGGTGTTATTCAAACAACCCATCTTCTGTCCATTAAAGGAAAGGATCACCATCTAGCAATTCTATTTTTCATCCCCATCTCTCCAGCTTGTATTCCAGATTTCTATGCAGTAATCTTTCAAATACCTTTGCAAAGTTAGTTCAGAAGACACATATGAATTTCTCCTATTCAACACATTTACACCCTCTGTCCAAAAATAAACCGAACTTTTCGAAAATAGAAGAAACTAGTGGTGCCACCTGTTGTATCTTTTTGTTGTCGAAAGCAGCAACCTTCATTAGTGTGGTGTCAACTGTTTATGACATTTGTTTCATTAGAAGCCAAGTTATAGTGACAAGAGTGACAGTGTGTTTTGACGAACGGTCAGAAAATGAGTTTCAAACAGATTGAGTTGCGATTGACTTTTGTGTTAAAATTGGTAAAAGTTTTACCGAAACGCATCAAATGCTTCAAAAAGCATACGGTGATGAATGCTTATCTTGTACTTCAGTTTATGGTTTAAGCGATTTCAAAGTGGTCATGAGACAAAAAGCCAGGTCATCCAAAAACTGGACTGAGAGAAGTTAACATTCAAAAAGTGCATGATTTCATCAAAGAAAATCCAAAATTGTCCGTGAGATTGATTGAAGATGAATTGGGGATTCCAAAATCAACTGTGCACAACATTTTGACTGATAGTTTGGGCCTTTGTAAATTGAATTTGTGATTTGTTCCTCACAAGTTGACCAATGACCAAAAAATGTATCGAATTGAACACTGTAAAGACTCATTAAAACAGCTCGTAAGGACTCAAACTTCCTTGAAACGATCATTACTGGTGATGAAACATGGTGTTTTGAGTATGAGCCTGAAACAAAGCGCCAAAGTGCTGAGTGGAGACCACCAGAAGAGGGGCATCCGAAAAAAAGTAGTTCAGAGATGTCAAAAGTAAAGACAATGCTGATTTGTTTCTATGATTCCAAGGGATCCACAAAGAATTCGTCCCGCCTGGCCAAACGGTCAATGGTGAGTTTTATCTCCAAGTTTTGAAGTGATTGATAGCGAGAATTTGTCGCATATGGCATGAATATCGGGATGCAAGCAGCTGGTCACTTTTGCATGATAATGCACCATCTCATTGTTCAAACATTGTGAGACAGTTTTTGAGCAAAAACCAAGTTTGTGTGTTGGATCACTCGCCGTATTCACCTGATTTAGCACCCTGTGACTTCTTTCTCTTCTCCCAACTTCATTTGCCGATGAAAGGAAAGCGATACAAACACCATTGAAAACGTTCAAGCGGCAGTAACCACGACCCTCAATAGTATCCCAAAAACCGATATAATAAACTCATTTAATATATTGATTGAAATAAATGATTTGAATAATTATAATTGGCCTTGTTTTATTTTCTATCAAAAGTTCAGTTTCTTTTTGGACAGAGGGTGTATTATTAAAAAATTATGGAAACAACTACCATGTTATAAATAAAATAATCACTTGGCTTGTCTACCTTGATATCAAAGTTGTCATCTGGAGTATATATATATATATATATATATATATATATATATATACATATACATACATATATACGATGAAACAAGCTATATTACAATTTACAGAGTATGTTAAAGTCACACCAATTTGGTCAACCGTTAACACTATTGGCCTGACCTCTGGTGAAAAAAAATTACTACATGAAAACTAGAGTCTTGTTATTTGTTACAAACCATTAAGGGATATATTAATATTAACATATTAATTAGAACAAAACAGTATAAATGTGGCCAATAAGGGCTGAAATTATTGCTTAAAGTCGTAACATAAAGGTTCGCTGGAAAATTGGAAAGAACTTATATGGGCTGAATGTGTGCGATCCAAATTACTGGGATTTTTATGCCATCATTATTGTTTAGATTAGGATGATTGATCAAAATTCCACAGGCTTCCTTGAATTTGCATTCATACCAGAACAGATACCTTTCCAATCAGTTTTGGTGTAGGGTGTTAAGAGCATTCTCTTAGAGGGCTGCTTTACCAAAATGTGTTCTTTTTTATAGAATAGAATTCTTTGTCTAGTTTTACCAATATAGGGTAAGTTACAGGTACAATCGATTCTGTATACCCCAGGACCAAGGGAGGGAGAGGATCCTTAGAGGAGTTGAATATAAGTTTTTTAATTCTATAGGTGGTTTAAAAGTAGCATTAAGATTGCAATGGTGTAGGATTCTGTTTATTTTATCTGATGACCTTTAATGTATGGGATAGCTAATGGTTTTCCTGTAACCTATATATTATTTGCATTTTTTGAAAAGTTTTATGAAGAATTTTATTGATAGTATTCTTGCTATAGCCATTGTTTATAAATGTGTTGTTCATTAGAGCAAATTGTTATAACTCTGTTTTTGAGGGTGTTAATAACTCCAGGTTTTTGTGAAGGGTGGTGGTAAGAGGCAGCATGTTTACCTGTATTGTGTGTGGGCTTATGGCAGACAGTGAAGGATAGACTGCCTGAGGGAAGATGTGTGACCAGTGTATCCAGGAAAGGAAGTGAGTTTTGAATTTCAATTGTAAATTGTATGCTGTCTCTCATATTGTTTGTACAGGTGGCTGAGGAAAGTGTTTATAGTGGCTGTGTGGCCAGACAATAAAAACATCAATGTATCTAAGCCAAACTGCAGATTTTAAAGTAAAAGAATCTAGAGTGCAATGCTCAAAAGCTTCCATATAATTGTTAGTAGTTGGGGGATAATGGTGAGCTCATAGCTGTACCTTCTTTTTGTAGGTAAAAATTATTTTGCCACATGAAGCAAACCGGAATGTAGTACATGGGCAAAAGAGCCATAATATCAGGCAGACATTTATTCTTTAAGAGAAGAATTGAGTCACTGATTGGGATATTTGTGAAAAGGACAGAAATATCAAAATTGACTAATAAATGATCTTTGCTGAGCATTGTTTTTAATTTTGTTTATGAAGTATTGTGTGTTCTTTATGTAGGAGGTGGGATGTTCTACCAACTCCTTGAGTGTTGATGCTAATTTCATGGCTAGGTAATAATTAGAGCTATCTATACCTTCAATTGGCCAAAGCACTTTAAGTAATTTGACAGTTTCTTCTGAATCCTATTAGTTGGAATATAGTTCAAGTTGATAAGTACTGTTATCAGAGATTAATTGATTCATTTGATGAAGGTAAGCAGATCTGTTTAGGATGACCATAGCATTATCTTTGTCAGACTTTGTTATAACTAATATATCCTTATTAGCTTTTAATATGGCTTGACAGCTGCTAGTTCTGTTTTGGTGAGATTGCTACTTATGGCTTTGTATTATTCAAAACATTATAGGTTTCTAAATGAATTTTATCAGCTATATTGCTTGGAAGAAATTTGACTCTTTCAAGGTGTTATTATATAACAGCCAGTTTATTAACAGATCTAGGTACTACTGCAGAGTTTATGCCTTTATTAAGTGGCAACAGTTCACCATTATTTAGGGGTGGCTAGATAGGTTGGTCACTCCTCATATCCCTTGGTTGTGGTTGGCTGCTGCTAGAGTGACATGTCAGAAGAGAGATATCCTGATTGGTTAAATACGTATGATTCACATTCGAATTTTGCTGTTCTTTTAGTATATGAAATTTGTCTGTAAGTTTTTCTTTATTACTTTCCAAAATATATTTAGCTGAGTTATCGATCATCCTTTGTTTCCAAGTACATTCCAAATATCAAGATTGACATAATTGGAATTTATAACTTGATTTTGGGCCATTGCTAGATTTTTGCAGGCTGTTTGAATTTGTTATCTAAGTATTGCTTTTGTGCATGCATAGATTCAAAGTGCTTTGGCCAAAGTAAATTTATTTTTCAGTTTGATGCAGTTAGTCATAAAATTGCTGTCTTTACACTGCTTTAACATTGGTTGCTTTATCATAAAACATGAGTAGATTGCTGAAATAAGACCTACTTTTTACAAACCTGCCACCTATTGTAGAGCATCCCAGAAGTATTCCTTCTTAATGATTTTCTCCAGTAGTTTAACCACTGTCTATATACAGAATAGTCTTTAATTGAAAACATCTGACCTATTACCACATCTGTCACATATGCATTATTTTGCATTCTTTCCACTCATTGTAGACTCTTTCCTGTTGTCTCTCTGAACAATCAAGTTAAGGGTACAATCAACTCTTTTGCACAGTCTCTAAAAACATTTGATATGTCATTCATTCCTTTATGAGTGACATAAATGGCTAGATGTTAATAAGGCCTTATAAGCATCTAGCCTACTGAACACCTCACACATATCAGTATGAAAAGTACTCATTAAATAATAAGCACTTTTCTTGCCACAATCACTTTGTTACCATTGGAATTTGCAGTTTTTCTTTTATCACCATACTTTCACCACTGTAGCCTGCATTTTATAATTCTGATGGTATTTGATCATTACCTGTTGTTGTATTTTTGTTTATAGTTTTGTTTATAGTTTTCCACAATCACCCATCTTACAGCTGTACATATTATCCCTTTGCAATTATTATCATCCACTGCTTCAACACTTCCCAGGTGGGTATCTCATAATTACTGTCATGAATTGGCAGCAGTTTTGATGCCTCATTCATGACCATTTCTTGTAAAGCTATCACCAAATCTAAAATCCTCATGTTGCTTCCATTATATGCTGCATGAAATAGTTATTGTTTTTTTTTATTATCTGACCTCCATGGAGTCAAAGATTCATCGTGGGAGACACACTATCGCAAACAAAGCTCATCTAACTGTGCCTTAAACCGATTCAACATGCCTAGATTCACAACACACTTAAGCAATACATTCCACTCACCAATCACTCTCCAAGTAAAGAACCTTCTCCTCACTCCTCTGCTCACACACGCCCTTCTTATACAGTTTCTTTCCAATGATGGCCTCTTGTTCTACCCCCCCCCCCCTCTAATTCTATGAAAAATCTTTTTCATGTCAACCCATGATAACCCCTGACTAGTTTATATGTCTCAATCATATCCCCACCCTCTTGACAAGGCTCATCACATTGAAAACCTAGTGACTATATATGTGTACAATAATCCATATCAGACCTGATCGAGGCCTTATACATACCTCTCTATTTCTGCATGTCAGGTTTCTCTGCATCATTCCATTATCCAATGTGACGTCTTTACAACTTGTGCATTGTGTCCCCTGAATTTCAGGTCCTTGTCCACCATCTTCCAGATCTCTCATCTCCTCTACCCCTTTTGAAGTTTCCCTACTAAGTGTATACTTTGCATCCCATCATTGCTTACCAAATTTCAAAACTCTTATGCTTTGCAACATTGAACTGACAGTTCCACTTACATGTCCATTCATGTAATCTATTCAAGCCCTCCTGTAAGGCTATAACATCTGCTTGATTCTGCATTGCTCTCCTCAGTTTTGCTTCATCTGCAAACAGCTGCATACCACCAGTTAAACCCATCCCAACATCATTAATATACAAACTGAACCACATGGTCTGAATACAGACCCCCTGCAGCAAACCACTAGTGACTTTCCTCCTTTTGGATACCGAACCCCAATATATAACTTTCTGATACCTATCTGACAGCCAGTCACTGATCCAACTCAGAAGTCTGTTATCCATTCCTATCTGTTTCAGTTTATTTAACAGCTTGTCTTGTGGCAGTCTATCAAAAGAAGCTTTTGCAGAATTTAAGTATACTACTGTATATGCATCTCCCTTGTCCAAGATATTTGTCACCTTGTTATGGTACATAAGTTAGTAAAATATGATCTGCCTTTAACAAACCCATGCTGATAACCAGAGAATACTGCTGTTATCAACCCATTTCTGTATCCTACTTCTCACCAATCTCTCTAATACCTTCACCATAATTCCAGATATACAGATTGGCCTATAATTTGCCATAGCCTTATCACACCTTTATGCAGTAGAACAATTTTACCTTTTTCCATTCCCTTGGAACCTGTGCTGTTGTAAGACACTTATTAAACAGGCATGCCAATGCTACTGCCAATTCCCTTAAGATGCATGGTGATATGTCATCAAATCCTATTGCCTTATTGACATCAAGATTATTTATTTCCTCAAATATCTCCTGCTCACTCACAATTAGCCATCCTCTCCTAAGTTCTCTACACTTAAGTTCCCCATGATTTCACTCTGATAAGGATGAAACACTTATAAATTGATATTTGAATGCCTCAACATTCATTCATTCCTCTATTAGTAGAATAGTAGTAATAGTAATAAAAATAGTAGAATGGTAACTGCTGCAATATCTTTTGCAGCAGTTACCATTCTACTATTTTTGATTAACATCATCTTAGCATAATCGTTTTTCTTTCTACTTGCCACATATCTAAAAAACTCAAGGGATTTTATTTGCCTAATTTGCCAATTTCTGCTCATGCTGCACTTTCATTGTCCTTCATTCTCTACCTAACTGGGTCACTCTCCTGGCTTGTTCTTTATACTTTTTCATGTAACTGATTATTACCATTATTCATCTTGTACTGCCTCCAAAGTGCCTTCTTCTTCTTCCAGATTTCATGCTTAAGCCCTTCATTCATCTATTTTACACGTACCTTATTCAGCTTTTTTTTGATCTTTGGAATACATTCACACATTGATGCTGATATCTATTTCTTTGTCATTTCCCAAGAGTATTTATTTCCTTACCACTCAGCTCTTCATTCCAACTCTCTGCTAAGCTTGTCATAATCACCAGTCTTGTACTTCCACGTATGGCCTTTCCGCACAAAAGTGCATATAGCTAGCTACAATCTAGGCAGTCACTTCATGATCACTCTCACCAACTGGAGGAACGTATGAAACCCCACTCACAATTACATCCTCTGATGAAATGATCAGATCTAAAACTCTCAATCCTCGCATGCCCTCCTGTACATGCTGCCTGAAATAGTTGTCTCTCGAGAAACTCATTTTCCTTATTCCCAAATGCTATCTTTTCATTCCAATCTATACCACTATAATTAAAATCGTCCATAATAAATACCCATCCTTTTTTCAATAACCCAAGTTGTGTATACATTTCTTCATGACCACCCTCCACATTTCCTGGCTTATAGCAACCAACTAAATGTCTTCTTGTCAATCTCTGCCTCACACCACATTGCCTCTTAACCATTGCCACTATTTCCCTCTTTCATGTCTACTTCATGTGGATATTATTCCCGTATTATCATCAGTCCTTTCTATCTTCACAAACACTATATCCTTCCATTTCTTATTCCCATTAGGATATCATCTTCATTCAACCATTTTTCACTTATTCCGACGATTTTTGGGCAAGGGCTACTTAAGGGTCAAAGCTGTATTACTGAGATGAGACCTCCACATAGCCTTTAAAGGAATGCGGAGAACCGACCAGGGCTTCTGACCTAATGTCCAATCCTCACCTTCTCGTGGTGCACCCTGTTGGGTATCTACTTGGATACTGAATGAACGAGGATGGGCTGGCAATTTGGAATTTAGCCGACCAAATTGTATTCTTATTGGTTAAACCAAAATAAAAAAATGATGGTACAACATGAAAAATTTCATGCCGACTGGGGCATCGCCAGTTAAACAAGGCCCCCGTTGTTTTCGCCAGGGAACCAGGGCGAACAGCGAAAAGTCAGCTACTGGAACAAATCTGAAAGCACACCCCCAACTCAACATCACCAGAGTTAAAGATCAGTACTACCAACATAAGTCTGAATGGCAAAGAAATGGAGCTAGCTGAGGAATTAGATATGTACCAGATCGACATAATAGGGGTGACTGAAACAAAAAAGACAAAAACTGGTGAGATCTTTCTGAGCAATAAATACAAAATGTTATATTCAGGCAATGACAGTCGAGGAAAAGAAGGAGTAGCCATAATAATCAACAGAAAATACGAGGCTAATCTTCTTGAATGGCAGTCAGTCTCAAGAAGATTAGCCTCGTATTTTCCGTTGATTATTATGGCTACTCCTTCTTTTCCTCGACTGTCATTGCCTGAATATGTGGGCAATTTGAGAATAGGGAACTGGACAATGAGACTTATTTGTGCCTATGGTCCCACAGAAGGTTCTACTAAGGTAGAAGTGGAGGAATTTTTTGAGGCTTTAGAAAAAGCAACTGACACAATGAAAAAGGAAAAGTTGGTCCTTGTTGGGGATCTAAATAGCAGAGTAGGAAATGATTGAGAATTACAAAAATATTTTGGGAAAATTTGGAGAAAAGAGCAAAGCTAATAATAATGGCAAATATCTGTTGGATCTCTGCTCAGGACATGAACTGGTTATTACTAACACCATGCTCCAACATAAAAATGTGCACAAATTCACATGGAGAGAAGAGACAAGGAATAAGAAAAGTCGCATTGACTATGTTATTGTTGATAGTGATGTTTTCTTCCTGGTGCAGGACACCAGAGTGTACAGAGGATTTGAAATTGGAAGTGATCACTATTTAGTCTTGAGCAGGATAAAATTGAATTTCATATTGAAAAGAATAACATATAAGAAAGTTTTAAAGCGAATAAAAGTTGAGCAGCTCTCAGATGTGAACTGTAGACTAAAATACACAAAGATTATTGAAGAAAAAATGAAAGAGTTTGACAACAGGAATCAAACCTTGGAAATTCAGTGGCAAACTCTGAAGAAAACATTGATTGATTCTGCCAGAGAGGCATGTGGTGAGGTTGTCTGGAAGGATAAAAAAATCAGAACTCCCTGGTGGACACAGGAAGTTAAAGAGGCAGTGAAGGAAAAGAAGAAAGCATATCAAAATTTCCTGTCAAATAAGTCAGCTTGTGCTCTTAGAGAATCCAGAGACAAATGCAAGAATGCTAAACACTGTGTAAAACTAGCTAAACAAAAGTCATGGGAGGACTTTGGCAAGAATATGGAAAATAAATATTAGGACGAGGAGGCTTGGCATGAAAAAGAATTTGTGCACATTCAAATTTATGGATTTTTTTCATAACATCGACAGGGGTATTCGATCCTTATCCCAAAAAACAGCCAACAGATTACGTTTTGAATGTGCACAAATTCTTTTTCATGCCAAGCCTCCTCGTCCTAATCTTTCTTACTCTGAATTTAAAGCATTGAAATCACTGAAGAATAACAATAATTTAATAATTACGAAAGCTGATAAGGGGAAGGCTGTAGTGATTCAAGATAGGAAGGAATATGAGAGAAAAATGTCTCTTTTACTTCGCGACTATTCAACTTATAGGCCTCTTACATCGGATCCTACCCGGAGTCAATTGAAGAGACTTAATTCTCTTATAGATAATGTATCTACATGGAATGAAGATCAAAAGAAAAAACTTAAAACCTTCTTCGGTCGTCCACCTAGATTGTATGGTCTTCCAAAAGTTCATAAACCAGGCATTCCGTTAAGACCAGTCGTAGATTGTATAGGTTGCCCAACTTACAAAATCTCAAAATTTTTATCTAATTTACTCTCCTCTTCAACTAGAAGAACTGATACTTATATAAAAAATACTTTGGATTTTAAAAATAAAATTTCAGATCTTCATTTGGACGTTTCTGATATCATGATCAGTTTAGATGTTGTTTCTTTATTTACAAATGTGCCTCTTTCGGAAAGTATTGAATTACTACAACAGGAATTTCCTTCAGACATTGTAAACTTATTTGATTTTGTAATAAATTCTGGTTATTTTTCTTTTAAAAATAAGTTATATCAACAAATTGAAGGAACAGCAATGGGTAATCCTCTCTCTCCTGCTATCTCCAATTTATTTATGGAACATTTTGAACAACGTATCTTTGACAATATTTCTCCCAGACCTACTCATTGGTTCAGATATGTCGATGACATTTTTGCTGTATGGAATGGCTCTTCTGATGAACTTCAACAATTTCTCAATAAGTTAAACGCATTTCATCCTAGGATCAAGTTTACCCTAGAAGTAGAATCAAATAAGCAGTTAGCCTTTTTAGATCTTCTAATTCTTCGCCAACCAGATGGTAACCTACATTTCTCAGTTTATGGAAAGAAGACTCATACAGGCCATTATATCCATGCGGAATCTCATCACCATCCCAGTCAAAAGGCAGGAACTATTAAAACACTGGTTCATCGGGCCCACTCCTTTTGTTCTACAGACGATCTTTTACAGAAAGAAATACGATATATAACTTCTTCCTTTCTATCTAATGGCTATAAGAATTGCTTCATTAAAAGAACTTTGAGTAGATTTAATATGTCTCCCTCTTCAAACACAGAGGAAATAACACGCATTACCATCCCTTATATACAAGGCATCAGTGAACGTATAGCAAAAATTTTAAAACCACTGAATATTTTTGTTGCCTTTCGACCGTTTAGAAAAATCTCCACCTTTCTCGCTTCTCCAAAGGACAAGCTTCCACATCTCAATCATCCAGGTGTCTACCAGATTCCGTGCTCTTGTGGATTATGTTATTTCGGACAAACGGGAAGATCTGCCTCCATTCGGCTAGAAGAACACCAATCTTATATTGAATACTTTAAACCTGAAAAGTCTGGACTTGCAGAACATGCCATCTTCACTAGACACAGAGTTCATTGGAAAAAGACAAGAGTTCTTCACAAAAGTCAGTTTCTCATGGAACGCCTTTATAAAGAAGCATGTGAAACTCTACTTCATTCTCCTAACTTAAACAGATCCGACGGCTTACGTCTATCCCCTTTATGGGAGATAGTACTTTACAAATCAGCTAATCTTTCCTAACTATTTATTGTATTAATTTTTTTTTTTTTTTTTTTTTTTTTTTTTTTAGGAAAGTTATTGACCTTTTTAGTTATCTTACACCAGCTACTTAGGTGGCGCTTTTTGGAATTGTCAGTTAATGTTTAATTTTTGTGCCTAATTGTACTGAAGATGCCTGTGACACACGGGCGAAAATTATACCATTAAATAATTTTTCTACGTGAGTTTTTCCGTTATATTTTTATGTACAGTTTTAACTTATGGATCTGAGAGCTGGGTCAGAAGTAAAACACTTGACCAAAGACTAGAGACCGCAGATATGAGAGTCCTGAGAAAGATTATAGGAATGAACAGATGGCATCAATGGCAATATCATATTAAAAACAAGGATATTAGGAAAGAACTTGACATTGTCAGCATCCAGGAATGCGTTAGCAGAGCTAATCTCAGGTGGTATGGTCACTTAAACAGAATGGGCGAAGAAAGATTAGCAAAACAAGTTTTCTCTGCCCCAGGTTGGCAGCAAAACGACCCAGATTAAGACCAAGATATAGGTGGATTGATACGGTACAAAGTGCCTTGGACGATAGAAATATAAGATCTGATAATGTTGGAGTCTTGACAAGTAACAGACTGATTTGGAGGAAAATTGTAGATAGGAAGTTAGTAATGATGTAATTTTTTTCATGTAGTACTATCATATCCTGTACACCCCTTGAGGGTACATGGCAGGAATTTGATGATGACGATGATAAACTCAATCAGTGAAACCATTTCCTCTCCCTTATTTCTGATACTTCTGGCATTTTTAAATAAACACAGCAGTTCACTTTTAGGTCTATAACCAGTCCTACCCAAGCCACTTGTTGGTTGTGATTTCCCCACTGCACTTGCCCTTGCAAAATCACTTTTATCACTGCTTATCACATAATAATATCCCATACACTACTTCAACATCCACTCTCGCTATGCCATGTCCCCCCCCCCATCCACCCAGGCTCCCATCATTTCCCTGTTCGTCTTGCATTCCTGATCTCTTTTCATCTCTCACTCTACTGCTGTTTTCCATTGCCAAGCACTTCTATCTCTTCAATACTACTCTCCTGATCTTTCTCTTCATCTCTTACTTCTGATCTCTTTTTTGCATCACACATTGCACTTCCCTCGCTCGCCTACTCCCTATACAGGAATAAAAAGGCATTAGCTGATGAGCTGACACTGCACTTCCATCTATCAACATTTTCCCTAGTGCACTCACTCCAAAGCCATTAAGTGCATGTGCAAATACTTCCAATCAATAATCCTATAATCAACTTCCTTTTACCTCTCCGAATAATTTGTCACAAATTTTTACAGTTACTGTCCTTTTATAAGAGATCTGTAACACCATCATATTAGATACATTATTCTGTTTATTTCAGCCTCAAACTGTCATATGTGCTACCATTTTCTACCTCTACCCTGAGTAGGCATAATTCTCCTGTTATCATTAACAGTTTACTTGCCCCTCCTTTTTCATCCTGCATAACCTCCTAGAAGATTGTTTATCCCCATTTCTATTATCACCTTTATGTCATCTTCACTTAACTAAGATTTGCTTTGCTGGTTTTCCTTGGCACAGACTCAATCAATGCCACAAACTCAGCTCCCTTATTTCTGAATATTTTTTGCATAATGAGTTGCAAACATAGCAGTATATGTGAAGTGTTAAACATCATGCTTATATCAGTTATTCTCATGCACTGTTTTATTATGACTTCACCAACCCTCCTATCCCATCGCTGTGCTTCTCTGGGTTTTTCTCTTTTACCTTTTGTTTATAGTTTAATAATAATAAGTTAATTTATTGTACTTTGTTGTTTTATATGTTTGTGTCATACAGCCCCCAGTAACTTGTCAGCCAGTGTTTCTATCAAAAAGGCTTACCTTCATGCATATACACATATGCCAAAGTTCTGTTATTCATACATCCTAGAAAAAGAGTTGTCAAAAACCTTAATTAACAAAGCACATAACATATGTTCCTCTCTTCACAACAAGAACTTCTTATTCAAATCTTTAATGGAATCAAATGGCTGTAGCCCTCATTGTATTCAATGGATATTGGACTAGCTCTGCATACAAGGATATCACAATGGAATGCAGAGTTCTGATCCTATAATTTGCCAAACAGATACACTGCTTAGAAAGAAAGTCAACAAACACCCCCATGGACAAGGTGTAATGAGTCATGTGTTTGTAGCCAGTATAAATTGGAGGAATATGGTTCTCCCAAGTCAGTGCAACTGTATTTGGATGAAATGGCTGCAAGATCAGAATTGACAAATTTGAAAGAGGTGTTGTGATATGATGCTATGTTGCAAGCTTATCTGTTTGGCAAATTGTTGACAAGTTGGGCCATCCTTATTCAAAAATCAGTGATTCCATACTGAGATGGAAGTGCATAGAGTCAGCTGCAAGTACTATCAGCACTGGACAACCTACTGCACTCGCTAAACGTGACCATAAAGTGCTACAAAGGATAATATGTAAATACCACCATTTGTCAGCTGACACATTGAACAGAGTTCCAGGCATCAACTGGAACATGAATCTGTATAAAAACATTCAGAACCCAGGCTCACAACATGGATTTCCATGGCAGAACCATGAAAATTCATGTTGTGAGTGGAGACATGGAAACTTGAAAAGCTATGTTTATGGAGTGACAAATCATGCTACACCCTCTACTGAACAGATGGAGGGTATGAGTGTGGTGGATGCCTGGTGAACATCTCTTACCAGAGTGTGTAACCCCAACTACAAAATTCAGAGGTAGCAGTGTGATGGTATGGTCCTGTTTTTCCTGGTTTGGCCTCGGTCCTCTGTTTGTGGTGACACAAACATTGAACTCTGAGAGGTCTGAACATTCTGGACTGGACAATGCAATGTTTCCTACCAAACTGACCATTGTCTCTTTCAGTAAGACAATGCACCATGTCATAAGGCTGCTGTAACTGCATGGTTTGTGGACATGAACATCACCACACTTCAACCTCCACAGAGCCCTGATCCTCAATCCTATTGAATATCTGACATTTCTGGGATGAACTGGAGTATCATATAGGGTCTAGAGATGTCTGCCCCACAACAGTCCAGGACTTCATTACATGCCTGCAGGAAGAATGGTCAAAAATTCCCATTGATCGGCATTGTACACTTGTGGAAAATATGCCCTGTAGGATTATTACAGTCATCACAGTGAAAAGAAGTCCTGCATCTTATTGAGGCAGGTGCCATGGCTATTTGTTCCTCACACTATGGTGTCCATTGACTTCTTTCCGAGCAGTATGTCAGCAGACTCTTGAATTTTCACCTGATACCTATGTTTTGAAGTCAATAAAATTTTTAATCTTTTGCAACTACAAAAAAGACAGACTTTCACTTCTGTCTTTAATTGGTGTTTATCAGATTCCTTGTGAGTATAATTTAAAAATTTGGACAGATTGACAAGTTTGTGGGGGGAAAAAAAAGAATTAGTAAATATCAATACATTGAGTACTTTAAATCTCAAAAGTTGGGTCTTGCACAACATAGTATTGTGACCAAACACATTATCTACTGGAATGATTCTCACCTAATTCATGTTTAAAATTTAAGCAGTTTTAAGTATGCATGGCTCTTCACAGAAATTTTAGAGTCCATGTTATGCTATCCAAATTTAAATTCGGATGATTGCCTCTTGATTTCAAAAGTGTGGGAGATTCTCACTATAGTAAACATTGCTATAACAAACAGGCTCATTATAATGAACTGTTGGAAAGCCCCAGCCATATAATGCCATGCTGCCAGCTGTCCATTGCAGGCCATTTTTGGTCCCCATGAGTTTGCTATAGTGAGAATGAGCTGTTACCTTTTTGTTTCATTAAATTTCTCATTTGTTCTGCACTGAAGATGCACTCTTAATTTTAGTACAAAGTATTTGTTGCTAATTTCACTAAATTCATTACCATGTCTAATATGTCTTATATTATTACTATATTATGAGTATCATTAAAGTTAAGATTTTAAAAATATACTTAATATTTTTGCAGCATCATTTGTATATAACTTCCATGAGTAAAGATAATTTTTTATAGTGTAGTGGCCTATAAATATATACCTTCATAGAGATACCTTGGAGGAACCAATAAAGAACATGAAGCTGAAAAGAAAGCAGAACAAGAAAAATTTGAGAAGAGCATTGGATTGCTTACTTATCTTGGTCAGAGTTCCATTGAAGCCTCTGGTATGATTGTTTTACTTTATTTTGCTATTTTAAATATAGTTGTATTAGATTACCATGGTGATGATGTGGGATGATGAATGAAAATGGTTTTATACCAAATTTGGTACCATCTAGTAGTATGGTATCCTTTTCTTAAGTATATTGAATTGCCTTATACAGAGTGTTATATTATGCCTGCATGATTAGCACTATTTACTGTCTGCTTGTAATCCGTATAGTCTTAAGTTTCCATACTTGTTCTTGCCCATCATGCATCAAGTCAAAAGATTACATTAACAGGTTGTTCACATAATGCAACATGCATAGTACAATTTCTATATGTTACATTATGTGCACAGTCTTGTAAAAAAAAAAAAAATCACCTGTAAATAAATTGAGATGGGATTGCTTAAGGATCAAAGCTAGGTAACTTGGAGGAGCTCTCCACATAACCTTTTAAGGAATGCACAAAACTGATCGGGGCTTCTGCCAATCCTTGCCTTCTGTAGTGAATCCTGTTAATAGGTATCTACCTGGATACTGAATATACTAGGATGAGCTGGCAATTTGGAGTTTAATTGATCAAATTCTGTATGTCTTTTGCCAAAAGACAGTGATGGTATAACAAGATGAAATATCATGCTGGCTGGGGCATGGTTAAACAAGGCATCTGCTGTTTTTACATCTGGGAACCAGGGTGAATAGTGAAAAGTCTATATGAAACAAACTCAAACATGAGCAGAATTCAAGATAGGAACCATTCGATGTAAAAAATCAATGAAAAAGAAGTGTAACTGGGAAGAGAATTAATGAAATACCAGGAGACACAATTGGTGTTACCAAAACAAAGAGGACAAAAAAACAGATGAGATTCTTCTAAATGAATATAAGATGTTTTATTCAGGCAATAATAATAATGATCAGAGAAAAGAAGGACTAACTATAGTATTCAATACTAGACACAAAGATGATTTTCTTGAATGGCAGACAATTTAAAGTAGAATGATGCAGGAAAACATAAAAAAATGGGGAATTGTACAGTGAGACATATTTGTGTCTAAGGCCCGTAGAAGGTTCCACTAAACAAGAAGTGGAAGAATTTTTTTTGAATCATTTCAAAAGGCAGCTGACAAAGAAAATGGTTCAAGCTGGTCCTTGTCAGTGATCGGAATAGCTAAGTAGGAAATGAATACCAGACACAGAAATGTGTTGTTCAAAATTGGAGAAAAGAGCAAAGATAATAATGGTATATGTACCTGCTGGATTTCAGTTCAAGACATTTTCAGACATTTAAAACTGTTAACAATATCTTCACATTGGTTCCTCATATATCAAATCCTCCAATATATCTTCACATATGGAGGATTTGAAATATGAAGTGATTAGTTTTAAGTAGAATAAAAATGAATATCTTGAAAAGAACAATATAAGAAACTTTAAAAAAAGAATCAAAATAGTGTAACATTCAGGAGTGAGTTGTAGACTCTGCGCAATTAGCCGAGTGGCTATGCACTTTGCAACCATATGCCTGGGAAAGGAATGTCCTGTGTTCGATTCCCATTACTGACATGAGGAGCTTAGGATTTTTCTCAGACATAGCCAAGTTAGCTGGTCTTGGGCATGGACAGCAGGGTTTTTCTCCCCAATTTATCGGGGGTTTTTCTTCCCGCAAACAGGCAAACCAGCCCTGTGGACACATGCTTCTACAGACATAGGATATCTCCAGGAATAAGGAGTAACCAACCTATTCCATAGAATTTCAGTTCCAAATGCTTACGTGGTAAAGAGTGTAGGTCTATGTATGAGCATAAATCAGGACAGGATCAGAATAGACTAGGTAGTATTCATGAATTATTTATGGCCGACCTGGCTGGACGGCCAGGTCGGCCATAAATGAGAGAGAGGTTGCATATCCTCTCTCCAGCCAAAGGCTGCAGTTTCAAACCCCGCTGTGGGCATGGATGTTTGTGATTGTCTGTGGAAAAACTTGTGGTGGTGGTCGGTGGTAGATGTCATTGGTGGAAGTTGCGGACAGTTGGTGTATTAAGTGGTGGAGACAGAGCTGTAGAGCAGGTGCCCTCCCTCGATGAGTTTTTGGACTACCTGGAGGTGTCAAATAATAATAATAATAAATACTATTCAACAAAAGATGAAAGAGTTCAAAAACAACCAGATCTTGGAGACTTAGTGGCAAACTCAGAAGAGAACATTGATTGATTCAGCTAGAGAGGTATGTGGTAAAGTTGTTTTAAAAAAAACAGAACCCCCATAGTTGACATAAAAAGTTAAAGATGCAGTACTCGAAAAGAAGAAAGCATGTTGCATGTTCTTAGCAGATGCCTTAAGAGGATACAGAGAAAAATGTGAGAAAGCTAAGCTATTATGCATAAAAGTAACTCAACAAACGTCATAAGAAGGCATTGGTAAGAATATCATCATCATCATCATCAAATTCCTGACATTTACCCTCAAAGGGTATACAGGATATGATAGTACCACATGAAAAATTTACATCATTACTAACTTCCTACCTACAATTTTCTGCCAAATCAATCTGTTACCTGTCAAAGCTACAACATTGTCAGATCTTATATTTATATATCTATCTTCTAAGGCACTTTTTACAGTATTATCAATCCACCTATATCTTGGTCTTCCTCTGGGTCTTTTTCCTGCCAACCTGGCAGAGAACACTTGTTTGGCTAATCTTTCCTCGCCCATTCTGTTTAAGTGACCATACCACCTAAGATTAGCTCTGCTAATGCATTCCTCGATGCTTACAATGTCAAGTTCTTTCCTACTATCTTTGTTTTTCATATGATATTGCCATTGATTCCATCTTTTCACACCCGTAATCTTTCTCAGGACTCTGATATCTGTGGTCTCTAGTCTTTGATCAAGTGTTTTACTTCTGACCCAGCTCTCAGATCCATAAGTTAAAATTGGTTTGAACACTGTCTTGTATATATACAGGGTGTTCGGGATAAATTTGACATATTTATAATTAATTATATTTTTCCGTAAGTTACATGTATTAACACACACTTCTCTTCATTTAAAAGTTTGGACCCTTCTTCATTCATATACAAGATGTCAGAAAGGATGGATAGCTGGAACCCACCTGAATCATGGAAGAGAATAACTTGTATCATGATGATTCGTGCCCGCCATCAAAATAAGGATATTACGACTGCTGCCCAATGCTCCCTGAATACAGTAAAAACAATCAGGCATGAACTAGAGACTTGCAATGGTGACTACGAGGATGTAGCAAGAAGAAAGATCCCTAGCAGGCGATCTGATTGCGTTCGTACAGCAGAATTCCTCGCAAATCTGCAGGAACAGGTGTTGAAGAACCCTGGCATTGGAATTCGGGCTTTGTTCGTGGAGTTGCTAACTGTAGTCAAGCCCTGGATAACAAGGGTAGCCAATGGTAGGCCGTATGTATGGCAGCAGGATTCGGCCCCTTGCCACACCTCTGGGAAAAGTCAAAAATGGTTGTCTGAAAATTTCTACGACTTCACCAGTCCAAATGCTTGGCCTCCAAACTCCCCAGACCTTAACCCCATGGATTATTTTGTATGGGGCGCAGTTGAAAAAGACACCAATCGCACTTCCAGTAATACAAAAGCCCAGTTAATGGATAAAATTAAAACAGTTTTTGCGGCCCTTCCCAGGGAGACTGTAGCATCAGCTTGTTCGAGGTTCCGAAGCAGAATTGAAGCTGTGATCGATGCTAATGGTGGTTATTTTGAGTAAATCTTGTTGATAGTATTGTAATTAACTCTGCCTGTAATGTTTTTTTGTCAATTCATTAAATTTAATAGATACAAAGAAGATTTTCTTTTTCCTTACGAAACTGTCAAATTTATCCCGAACACCCTGTATATAGCTAATTTAGTGTTTTCATTAATTTCTCTCTTATTCCATATACATTTATTCAGTTGACTTCCTACCATACCAGCTTTGTTGATTCTGTTGTCTATTTCCATATTTAATTTACCATCTTCACTAAAAATCATGCCTAAGTAGCTGAAATGTTTTACTTGTTCTATAGGTTCTCCATTCACAATGCAGCTGATATCTTCAATGTTTCTGCCTATTTTCATTATCTTTGTCTTGTTATTGCTGACCTTCATACCATATCTATCACAACAGTTATTCAATTTAGTCAGGGAATCTTGCAGACTTGTAGCGGATTTATTTAGAAGTATAACATCATCTGCATAAACCAAGGAGCTGACATTAACATCTCCAATTTTGATATCAGGTTTTATACCACTTTCCTTCATAATGTAATCCATATAGATAATGAATAACAGAGGTGATAATGTACATCCTTGTCTGACACCAGATTTAACATTAAACCATCTCCCTGTACTTCCTTCAATTCTAACTGCTGACTTACGACTCAAATAAAGACTAAGTATTGCTTGATATAATGCCCCATTGACACCATATAACTGTAGCATATTGAATAGCTTTTCTCTTGGCACCTTGTCATATGCCTTTTCAAGATCTCTCTCTCTATGTTCACTGGGTATCTACAGTTGCCGTATGGTCACTCTGATGCTCGATGATGTTCCACACCAGGCCTCGCCATGTAGTCATGTTGTTTGCTTTTCTGGCAGCCTCAACTCTGAAGATCAGTCACTCCACACATGCCATCCATCCATCTCATTGATGGTCTACCCCTGCCTCTTTTTCCAGGAACTTTACCTTCTATTACTGTTCTGAGAAGTCCTCCTTCCATCCTTTCTATGTGTCCAAAATATTTTAACTTTCTTATGTCAATATCCTTAAGGAGCCTTAAAGTTCTACTAATCTTTTCTAACACCCATTCATTTGTACATCTTTCAGTATATGATATCCTCAATAGCCTTCTGTAACACCACATCTCAAAAGCAGATATCCGTTTCTTATCTGACTTCTTTAGGTTCCAAGTCTCGCATCCATAAGTCGCTCTTGGAAAAACAACTGCATCGAAAATCCTCAACTTTTTTCCCATGGAGATAGATCCATCCTTCCAGATTTTAGACAGGTCTCTGACTGTTGTTTTAGCCATTCCTAACCCTTTTTCTGACATCTTCTGAACAGCAATTCTTCACATTAATAATGGATCCCAGGTACTCAAACTTGCTGACTTCCTCAATTCTTTCTCCATTAAGATACACTTGTTTCTCAAGAGCTTCTCTGTTTTTCCTTTGAGAACCATGATCTTTGTTTTGCTGGAATTGAGTTGAAGTCCTCTATTATTACTGATCTTGTTAACTTTGTCAAGAATTAGTCCTAGTTCTTCCATGTCATTACAAAGGAGTACTGTATCATCAGCGTACCTCAGATTACTGATCAATCTACCTCCTATCGTAATTCCTGTCCTGAGCTCATCCAATGCTTCACGCATGATGTCCTCTGCATATATACTAAACAAGTGAGGAGAAAGTAAACATCCTTGTCTAACTCCTTTTCTAACTTGAAGCCAGTCAGTCAATCCAACACCTGTTCTTACTGTGGCTTCTTGCTCCTTATACAAGTTGGCTATCAACCTGATAGTGTGTTGAGGAAAACCCATTCTTTTCATTACTTCCCACAGTTTCACATGCTCAACACAGTCAAAAGCTTTAGAGTAGTCTAAGAAACACATTACCAGAGGAAGTCTGAATTCTTTATATTTTTCTATGATCTGTCTAAGGCAAAGGATCTGATCTCTGGTGCCCCTACCTTTCCTAAAACCTGCTTGTTCCTCGGGCATCTCCGCCTCAACTTTGGCCTCAATCCTATTTAGCATGATCTTTAATAAAATTTTACTTGCATGAGATATCAAACGAATAGTTCTATAATTCTTGCATGCCTTCTTATTACCTTTCTTGTGTAGTGGTATGAAAACTGACTTCTTTCAGTCTCTAGGCCATGATCCTGTCTCCCATATCCTTGGAATCAATCTATGAAACACTTATCCCTCCATCCCCTGTGGCCTTAATTAACTCTGCTGGGATTTCATCTGCACCTGGGGCCTTATTGCTCTTGAGCTGCTTAACTGTTCTTTCAACTTCATGCCTAAGTGGAGGAGGTTCCAAATCAAACTTTTCTTGGTGGGAGGACTCCACATTTTCTTTATCCACTCTGCTGTACAGTTCCTCACAGTATTCTTTCCATCTGTTTTTGATTTCCAACTCTTCTGTTAGTAATGATCCATTCTTTGATGACATTCAATTTAGGCTTAAACTTGTGCTTTAAGTCACGAACTAAATAAAACATTCTTTTATAATTATTCCTTCTCATCTGGAACTCTATTTCTTCACATTTATTAGTATAGTACTTTTCCTTGTCCTGCTTGATGGCTCTTCTGATTTCTCTATGTAATCTCTTGTATTCTTCGGTCCCTGTGTCTCTGTTTTTCCAACCGCCTTCTTTTGATTAGTTCCCATGTTGAATCTGATATCCATGGGTCTCTTGGTTTTCTTATTGGGCTGAGATACTTCTTTGCTGTATCCTGTATTATCACCTTGACTCCTTCCCAAAGCATTTCTGGTGAGTTCTCCTCATTGGTCTCCAAAAAATCATCCAGCAAGTTGATGTTTCTTCTGTGAATTCACTAGGAATTACTCTAGCATCCAATCTAGTGGAATGTGCCTGACCTGGAAGTTTTCAGTCTTAGTCTTACTTTGGCTCTTACCAGCTGATGGTCTGTACCACAATCTGCTCCAGGACAAGTATGCACATCAGAGATGCTTGTCTTCCACCGCTGGAGAGCCAGGATGTAATCAATCTGGTGCCTTGACCTATCAATGTTAGATGTCCAAGTATAGGTCCATTGTGGATGTTTCTGGAAGCAGGTATTGGTAATAACTAATCTGTTAGCACGGGCAAATTCCAACAGTCTTTCACCATGGGTGTTACGTTCACCCAGACCAAACATGCCACACTCCGGCCTGACTCTTATACTCTTTCCCACTTTTGCATTTAAGTCTCCTAAGATGTACAGTATGTCTCTCCTTGGTAGGAGAAACATACTATACATCTTCTGTGAAGATGTACAGTATGAGTTGTTACCTGGTTCACCAGTCTGTGAACCAGGTAACAACTCACATGCAACTACCTGGCTACTTCTGACTTTGGCTGGCCTACAGTCTTACAATGGTCACCAACTGAATTCATCAGTTAAATGATGTCTTGTTCTCCCTTCAGACATAAAATGAACAACCTTCAAAATGCTTGCTTTTATGTAATTGCTCATTTGCATAAATCACCGGCAGCACCACTCATATGTATATGATAACCAGAGTTGATATCATATTTTACATCTTGTTGAGTCTGGGAAAAAATAGACATGGTTTTCAGATGTTTTACCCCCCCCCCCAAAAAAAAAAGTTATTGTAATTTTTCTCTTTGTTCCTTAATTTATAGAAACCAGTGATTCACATTTTATTAGTTCTCTAGCAACTGTTATAGTTTTTTGTTGTTGTTGTTTTGTTGATATCTTCATATTTTTCTTTTCTGCAACATTACTGAATGTGTTTAGTAATTTTCTTCACACTCTTCTTCCACTTTTCAGAGGTTTTTTTTTTTTTAAACTTCTGAAAGGATTGTGTTAAGCAACATTTCCTTAAAATGCACAGCAACATGTCATCAAGTCCTATTGTCTAAGACACTGAATCAAGTACAAGAATTTATAGGTGCTTGTAGAATGTACAACTTTGGTGAACTACTAAAGACTGAATAATGCAAAACTTTTGAAGTTTTTCTTCATAGAATATGTGATGTAGTGATCTAAGGTGTATATTTTATTTATAATATTGTCTGACCATAGATCCAAGACCCTAGTCTGGCAACCTGCTCAGAAGAGTCAATTCATGCTGAAGGAGAGAAGGAAATAAAGGATGTACGAATTGGTCACCAACACGCAAAATCACGTGCTTTATACATAAAATTTTCCAATAGTTACCATTTTAAAAACTACAATGTCCATAAAAGAAAAGTTAATTTTTTGACGTGATTACCCTCTTATTGGAATGGATTCTCCTTCTTCTGATATGTGCAGAAGTATCGAAGGATCTCGCATCTGTGGACAACATACAGTGCATATATAAATTCATTAACTTCATTTATAGTAACCCTGTAAATTATAAACATCAAATTAAATACTTCATTCACAATTATACAAATATAAAGTAAATATTCCACTAATTTAAAATGCATTAAAATTTAAAATCTAGCATTTATAAATTGCAATGATCTTGTGTAAAATCATATACTGATATTTCTGATCAATATCTACTTTGGATGCCTTCTCACATTTTAGATTTCTGACGACTTTTCCTATCTCAAGTACTGAGTATCAATATGGACAATTGACCCTATATTTTCTACCACCAATCTTTAAAAGTAATTTAAATAATCTTTCAAAGTAATTATTACTCCAATCATCTAGGATATCTTTATCCAGTTTCCTGTTACCTTTTCATTTCTGATTCTTTTTTTTTTTTAATACTTTCTTCCATTTCTAAGCTTCTTCAATAGTTTCCAAAACATTTTCCTACCTTCCTGATATTTATTTCCTATATTCAGGGTGCATAAGGGTCAAAGCTGTATAACTGAGAGGAGACCTCTACATAGCCTTTAAAGGAATGTGGAGAACATACCAGGGCTTCTGACCTAATGTCCAGTCCTCACCTTCTCATGGTGCACCCTGTTAAGTACTGAACCTGGATACTGAAAAAACGAGGATGGGCTGGCAATTCGGGATTTAGCCAACCAAATTATATTCTTATTGGCTTAAACTACAATATTAAATGATGGTACAATATGATAAAATTTCATGCTGGCTGGGCATCGCCAGGTTAAACAAGGCCCCCATTGTTTTTGCCAGGAAACCAGGGCGAACAGCGAAAAATCAGCTACTGGGACAATCCTAAAACACACCCCAACTCAATATCACCAGAATTGAAGATCGGTACTATCAACATAAGAAGCCTGAATGGCAAAGAAATGGAGCTAGCTGAGGAATTAGATAAGTAGCAGATCAACATAATCGGGGTGACTGAAACAAAAAAGACAAAAACTGGTGAGCTCTTTCTGAGCAATAAATACAAAATGTTATATTCAGGCAATGACAATCAAGGAAAAGGAGTAGCCATAGTATTGAACACTAAATACGAAGATAATCTCCTCGAATGGCAGGCAATTTCAAATAGAGTGATGTGGGCAAATATCAGAATGGGGAACTAGACAATGAGACTTATTTGTGCCTATGGTCCCACAAAAGGTTCTCCTAAGGTAAAAGTGGAGGAATTTTTTGAGGCTCTAGAGAAAGCTACTGACCCAATGAAAAAGGAAAAGTTGGTCCTTGTTGGGGATCTAAATAGCAGAGTAGGAAGTGATTGTCAGACATACAAAAATATTTTGGGAAAATTTGGAGAAAAGAGCAAAGCTAATAATAATGGCAAATATCTGTTGGATTTCTGCTCAGGACATGGACTGGTTATTACTAACACCATGTTCCAACATAAAAATCTGCACAAATTCACATGGAGAGAAGAGGCAAGGAATAAGAAAAGTCTCATTGACTATGTTATTGTTGATAGTGATGTTTTCTTCCTGGTGCAGGACACCAGAGTGTACAGAGGATTTGAAATTGGAAGTGATCACAATTTAGTCTTGAGCAGGATAAAATTGAATTTAATATTGGAAAGAATGACATGTAAGAAAGTTTTAAAACGAATAAAAGTTGAGCAGCTCTCAGATGTGAACTGTAGACAAAAATATACAAACATTATTCTAGAAAAAATGAAAACGTTTGAGAACAGGAATCAAACCTTGGAGATTCAGTGGCAAGCTCCGAAGAAAACATTGATTGATTCTGTCAGAGAGGCATGTGGTGAGGTTGTCTGCAAGGATAGGAAAATTAGAACTCCCTGGTGGACACAGGAAGTTAAAGAGGCAGTGAAGGAAAAGAAGAAAGCATATCAAAATTTCCTGTCAAATAAGTCAGCTTTTGCTCTTAGAGAATACAGAGACAAATGTAAGAAAGCTAAACACTGTGTAAAACTAGCTAAACAAAAGTCATGGGAAGACTTTTGTACAAGCATAGAAAATAAATATCAGAAATGGAGGAAAGAGTGCTGTAAAAGGAATTAGAGATGATAAAGGTGATATGAAAACTGGAGAAAAAGATATCCTTGAAGTATGGAGTAATTACTTTGTAAAAACCAATTCTAACAGTCACAAATAGCATCCTGGAAATACACTTAAGGACCACTGGCTATGGCTGCAGTGGGTGACTGATATCTCCAGTTATCTGCTTGCTAAAACAGGAGTGCTACCTCAAATCGCTAAGATCTGACCTTGCATCAGCTACAAGAACATTAGTATCTGCTTCAAATATGTGCAGAAGGCTTCGCGAAGGTGGTCTCTTGTTAGGCAACCCATAGTTTGTGTGCCCATATCCATATCACCTGGATCCGAGAACAATCAGGGTCAGTTTATAGATGATGTAAAGCATATCAAATATTCTCCCCTGTAACAGTATAAAATGTGATGTAACAGTATTAAAGAAAATTAAGAACTTATAAACCAGAGAAAGCTGTAAAATGCAATGGCTTTCATTTTTTTGGTATCCAATAAATGATCCAATTCATAAACAAGAATAGAAAAATCATATACAAAGAATGCAGGATAAGAGATGGGCAAACAAAATAAATAAACACTGGATACCAAAGGGAAAAGGAAACAGAGGAAGACCAATGAGAAGATGGTAGGATGTTTTTGAAAACAGTGGCATTACAAACAACTTGACTTAATAGTGAAAAAAAGAAGATATTAATCTGTTAGGTAAGAGTCTCTGCATTCTATTTTTACGTTAAATTCATCTATTAAATGAGGATTTTTCAAAATCAATTGTTTGAACTGTTTATTTTCTTCCCCTGTAGAATCAAAATGCTTGTTTGAAATCTCTGAAATAGCAATATAATTGTATGTCATATTTCTGCCATTTTTCAGCCTTTGTATTTATTTACCATAAAGATGATCTACTATAGATCATTTTATTTTGCCTTTCTTCTTTTCTTTCACAGTTTCTTTATTTATATATTTTTTTTCTTCCATTTTCTTCTTGATAATGAAATATAAATATTCTTAAAAAAATGACAAAAGTGCTATTCCACAAAAAATTAATTTTTATTTCCAATGCTTCCAGTACTAAGAAAGTGATAATCATATGGCAAATTTCTGGAAAATGTGAAGAATGGAATATAATTTCCCAACGTTGTGGAGCTTGTCTGGAGTCACTTGCACTGTGTGAGGGTTCGCATTACCTGGTTAACTGTAAAGGCACTTCACAATTAACCAATGCAGGCTTCTTTTGTAACACTCCAGCTGTGCCAGATAGATTTCCCCATTGAACATTTGGTTAGTATAGCATCTTTTAATAGATGATATCAGCTATATTACATCAGGCATAGAGCAAACTCTTCTGTGGGTTATTATGAACTTTTATATATGTAGCACGTTTCCTAGACAATGACTAATGATATAATCATTAATTGGCATTGCTGTGCATAAACTATTACAACAATCGGTTGAAATAAAGCTGTGACAAGCAAATTGTTAATCTCGGAAGTTGGTTGTCAATTGTGCATTTATGTAAGACCTATTTTCTAAGATTGTATAACTTGATAATACAAATACAAATAAATGGTTTCATCGCTCATGTTGTATCTTTTTGCAAGCATCTTGGTGTTTGGCATGAATATGATTTAGTGGCAGTCATTCATCCCTCACGAGGTGTGTCATCAAGTGATTCACCCCTTAATGGTGGTGGACGTCAGTATCAAATCACTCAGCATCGTTTATCCTTTTAAAGTGTATCGATGGATAAGTACAATCTGCAATGACGTCCACATAATTTTTATCAAAAATAATAACGATATTGCACAAATAGGCATTTAAATCAAATTATTTATTTCTAAATTGCGTATTGCAAAATACCTTTATTTATTTATTAATATTTTTTTTTTTTTCAATTTGATATATGTAGGTGAGAAACCATGGTACTTGAAACCTCCTGATAAGAAGAGAAAGCAAGAACCTGATGAAGACAGGTATACAGAAAAAATTTCTTCTTTCCATTATTGCATGTATTATATATATTATGTGTATACAGAGTATGGCCAAAACAGTAATGAGACTGAATTCAAATGGACTAAAATATGGACAAAATACACTTCTTACATCCTTTCACATTCATTAATCTATGGAAAGACTTGGAAAACTGTTCTTCTACAATGGTGTTTAGTTCTGCTGTCATATTTGCTGTAACATAAATACTATCTGATCGGTGGATGTCCTTTCAATCTCAACTTGTGAAACAGAAAAAAAAGTCTTCAGGAGTCAAGTAAGGGGGATTAAAGAAGTTATTTAAGCACTGCAGCCTGCTTCTTATATAGAAATGTTCACACTGATCACTGTGTGAACATGTGCATTATGTAACAGCTGCAAAGTCTCCAACTTTGACTGCTGCTTGATTCTTGCTAATAGACGTTTCGATACTCCTAAATATTTCTACTACCAGTCCTTCATTTTGGAACAAATTCCTTATGGATTATTCCTTTCTGATTATCAGGTTAGAAAAGCCAATTTTTATTTTCAGTAATAAAGTTGTTTAGGTTGTTTTAGTTGTTTGTCCACGCAGTTAGCCTAGTGGCTATGTGCTTCGCAACCATATGCCTGGGGAAGGAGTGTCCTATGTTCGATTCCTTTCGATGATATGAGGAGCTGAAGGATCTCAGCCATAGCCAAGTTGGCCAGTCTTGGGCATGGACAGTAGGGCTTTTTCCCCCAGTTTATCCTGGGATTTTTCATCCTGCAAAGCAGGCAAACCGGCCTTAAGAACTCAACACTATGGACATAGGATACACTGGGGGCATAGGGCTTGACCACCTTATCCTGTGAACGATTTGAGGTCTGGTGATTAATAAACCCTCGACACTGTAAAAGAGGGAAAAGGAAGATGAGATGAGAAGTTGTTTAGGAAACCAGGGTTTACAATCAGATTTTTGAACAAAAACTTTGTCCAGTTCTCTTAGTTTTTCATTACACAACAGTGTTGAATGAATATCATAGAGATTTTTATTTTTCCCCAAGTCATTGGTAATTATAGACATTATCATTTCCTTATTTGCATTTAACTTGATTGCTTGCTGCATTCACTTGCTAGTAAATTGCATGCTTTTCCCATCCATTTGGTCTGCAAGTTGTTTTCAGTTGTTTGCATAAAGAATGGTTGTGTTGGTATGCATGCTGGATTTCTATTCAGGACATAGTTATTACGAACACCATGTTTCAACATAAAAATATGGACAAATTCATGTGGAAACAAGAGCAAGAAATAAGGAAAAACTCATTGTTTATTATTGTTGATAATAATGTTTTCCATATTCAGGACACAAGATTATACAGAGGATTTGAAGTTGAAAGTGATTACCATTTAGTGTATAGCAGGATAAAATTGAATTTCATATTGAAAGGAAGACTGTTTAAGAAAGTTAGAAAATAGATCAGCATTGAGCAGTTTTCAGAGGTTAGAGATGCAGAGTCAAGTACGTAAACATTATTCAAATAAATAAATAAATGAAACAGTACAAATTGAAAGAGATACAGTGGCAAACCCTGAAAAAAAATGATTGATTCAGCCGGAGAAGGGTGTGGTGAGGTCTGCAAGGATAGAAAAATCATAACTCTGTGGTGGGCTGAGAAGTTAATGCATTCATGGAAAAAAGGAAAGCGTATCAAAAGTTCTTGGCAAGTAAGTTAGCTTGAGCTCTTAGAGAATACAGTGAACAATGTAAGAAAGCAAAGCACTGTGTAAAACTTGTAGAGAGGCTTATACGCTGGTTAAACATGATAACTAATAATCAAGGAATTGACAGCGTACACTAGAAATATAAATTAAATAAACTTTAATATATACTTTCCAATATTTCGGCAAATGTCATGTTGCCATCTTCTTGGGAACTTAATACAAAGACACGTGCAGACAAGTACTACATAACAGCAAATGAAAACTGAAGCTAGGAAGCTAACGTTTTCCTAAAGTCCTGATGGTGCCCCCTGGCGGGCTATATTGGTAGTTCTTGGCCTTTGGGCTGAAGTTCTTCTGATAAATGTTTCCCAAATTTGGGGCAGTCTTATGCATCCAAATTTGTTGAGGTTTGGCATGTTCCTAAGGGCTGAGGCTGATTCCATGAATAGTCTTTCATATTTGAACTTGCTGCAGTGTATTACTGTGGCTTTCTTCCATCTTATTCTGTGGCGAGTATCCAGAGCATGGTCTGCAAGCCCAGAGTGGCTGTACTGGTGAAATCGGATATAATCTTTGTGTTCTGAGATTCTGATATTTGCTGTCCTGCCTGTTTCGCCAAAGTAGGACAAAGCTGCAAAGGACCTGGTATACGCCAGGTAGGTCTAGGGGAAGTGGTTGGTCTTTAGTGGAGCGGATAAGGGATGTCAATTTTCTGTGTGGTCTGTAACAAGTGGTCAAGTCATGTTTTTTTTTAAGATTTTGTTGATTTTTTCCGAGGTGCCTCGGACGTAGGGAATGGTGATGGATTTAGAGTAATCTTTTTTGTGAAGGGGGGGGGAGGTGGGTTGTGGATAACTGGTTTAAGTATTTTTTGGATTCTTTTTTTGTGGGGGGGGGGGGGTAGCCATTGGCTGAGAAAGTGTTGAGGATGTGATTTAGTTCAGTGTTAAGGGCTATGTCGTTAGAACAGATTAGTTTAGCCCTGTTGTATAGTGTTTTTACCACTCCATATTGTTGTGAGGGGGGTGATGGGATTGTTGGTGAATGTATCTGCCTGTATGGGTGGGTTTTCTATAAACTGAGAAAATCAAGGTTCCATCAGGTTGGCGGGTGACTAGTGTGTCTAGGAAGGGTAGGTTATTGTTTTCCTCTTTTTCCAGGGTGAACTTGATTCTAGGGTGTTGGTTGTCTAAATGTGTTAGGAAGGAGAGGAGTGAATCCGGGCCATGTGGCCAAATAGCGAACACCATCAATGTAGCGAAGCCATATGGTAGGTTTTTGTGGGGCTGAGTTTAAGGCTTTCTCTTCAAAAGTCTCCATAAAGAAGTTGGCCAAGAGTGGGGAAAGTGGTGAACCCATGGCTGTCCCATCTATCTGTTTATAGAATTTTTCCTGCCAAATGAAATAGCCTGAGTTCATTGTAAACTGAAATAGGGCTGAGATATCGGGAGGAAATTTAGCTTGGATTAGCTCTAAGGTTTCTTTGAGGGGACATTCGTGAATAAGGAGGAGACGTCAAAACTGACCATTATGTCATTATGTTGGAGTGTAAGGTTTTCTATACTGGCTTTGAAGTGGGCTGAGTTTTTTATGTGATGGTGTGTTGCCAGTATAGTGTGAGAGCGCTTTGGCTAAGTGCTTGGCTAGTTTGTAAGTGGGGGAATCAATGCCATCCACTATGGGATGTAATGGCACATTTTCTTTATATTTTAGGGAGCCCATATACGGGGGGGGGGGGTCTAGAGTTATATGGTTTCAGTCTGTTGGTAATCTCCACAGGCCAAGAAGTGACCTTCTAAAGGAGCCTATGGAGTTTTCTAATTTGAGAGTTGGTGGGATTGTATTCAATAGGGAGGTAAGTGGATCGATCTAATAGTAAAGCCTTGAGCTTACCTGTGTAGTCATTAAGATTGAGTACCACAGTGGCGTTTTCTTAAAGTCCTGATGGTGCCCCCTGGCAGGCTATATTGGTAGTTCTTGGCCTTTGGGCTGAAGTTCTTCTGATAAATGTTTCCCAAATTTGGGGCAGTCTCATGCATCCAAATTTGTTGAGGTTTGGCATGTTCCTAAGGGATGAGATGATCATAGTTACATCAGTACTGCAGATAAAGATATTCTAGATGTCTAGATTAATATCAGAATCTCAGAACATAAGGATTACATCCGATTTCACCAGTACAGCCACTCTGGGCTTGCAGACCACGCTCTGGATACTCGCCACAGAATAAGATGGAAGAAAGCCACAGTAATACACCGCAGCAAGTTCAAATATGAACTTGCTGCGGTGTATTACTGCAGACTATTCATGGAATCAGCCTCAGCCCTTAGGAACATGCCAAACCTCAACAAATTTGGATGCATGAGACTGCCCCAAATTTGGGAAACATTTATCAGAACTTCAGCCCAAAGGCCAAGAACTATCAATATAGCCCACCAGGGGGCACCATCAGGACTTTAGGAAAACGTTAGCTTCCTAGCTTCGGTTTTCATTTGCTGTTATGTAGTACTTGTGTGCACGTGTCTTTGTATTAAGTTCCCAAGAAGATGGCAACATGACGTTTGCCGAAATATCGGAAAGTATATATTAAAGTTTATTTAATTTATGTTTCTAGCGTATGCTGTCAATTCCTTAATTATTAGTTATCATGTGTAAAACTAGCTAAACAAAAGTCATGGGAAGACTGGTAAGAACATAGAAAACAAATATCAGGAAGGTGGCAAAATATTCTGCAGGCTGTTTAAAAAGATAAGAAATATAGGAAAGAATACTGTAAAAGGAATCAGAGATGATTATAGTTACATCAGTACTGCAGATAAAGATATTCTAGATGTCTAGATTAATATCTTTGAAAGATTACTAAATGAAACAAGCAGTGACAGCATGGTGGTAGAAAACACAACAGGAATAGAATGAGGAATACATTTCAGTATACTTCAAGTAGAAAGAGCTGTCAAAAACCCGAAATGTGGAAAAACAGCTAGACTGGATGATATTCAACCAGAAATGCTCAAATATAAGGCAAAGAGTTTTACAGTGGCTACACTTCATAATTAAGTAGGCCTGGACAGAGGCTTGAATTCCAGATGATTGGAGTAGAGCTCTCATAGTACCCATTATAAATAGGGAAATAAAAGTGAGTGGGTGATTTCAAAGTAATTTCTCTGCTCATTGTTTTTGGTAAGATTTATCCAAAATATACTAGAGAAACAGCTAAGAAAAATGGTAGAAGTGAGATTTTAAGACAGATACTTAAAAAATCCTGGAAATATAACAAAGATCTGTATTTAAGTTTTGTAGATCTGGAAAAGGCATATGGTAAACTGCCAAGAGAAAAACATTACCAAAAGCTACAGTTATATGATGAAAATGGGACATTATATCAATCAATTCTTAGTCTACATTTCAGTTACAAATCAGCAGTTAGAATTGAAAAAGATGTACAGGAAGATTGTTTGATGTTAAATGAGATGTGAGACAAGAGCGTACATTATTTGTATTCTTATTCATCATCTTCATGGATCACATTATGAAGGAAAGTGTTGCCTGATATCAAAATTGGCGATGTTTACGTTAGCTCTTTACTTTATGCTCATGTTATGCTTCTAAATAAATATAGTACAAACCTGCAAGATTCCCTGACTTCATTGAATAACATGTTGCAATAAATTCGGTATGAAAATCAGCAGTAACAAGACAAAGACAATGAAAATAGTAGAAACATTAGAAATAAACTGTATCCTGAATGGAAACCTATAGAACAAGTAAAAGATTTTAGATATTTAGGCACAATTTTTAGTGGAGATGGTAAATTAAATTTGCAAATGGATAAGAATTAGCAAAACTGATATGGTAAGAAGTCAGCTGAATAAATTTATATGGAATAAGAGAGAAATTAATCAGAACATCAAATTAGCTAAATGAGTATATCTTATAAAAATTCCACTTATTTCAAATCTTTAATCCAGAATTTTGTTTTAAATAATAATGATATCATGGTGAACTTTGATGTTTAGTGTCAGAAAGAGGGATATTTACAAATATCCCTCTTTCTGACACTAAATTTACTTAAAAATGCTTTCCCCCCCCCCCCGATGTTATTGATCTTTTTAATTTTTGCATCCATACTGGTTTCTTCTCCTGTAAGAGCACTTTATATAAACAGATAGAAGGTACTTCCATGGGCTCTTCCCTCTTTTCCCCTCTGGTCAATTTCTATATGGAGCCTTTTGAAAATGCTCTTGATAATACTACCAGTCTCAAACCTATTTTGTAAAGATATATTGATGGTGTGTTCTCTATTTGGCAACATAGCTCAGACACAGACTCTTTCCTCCTCTACCTCAGCAGTCAACACCCCAGAATCCAGTTCACTATTCAAAAGAAAAAAACATCTTTCCTTTTAGATACTCTAATCACACGACTGCCAAATGGTACCCTTTCTTTTTCAGTTTAAAGAAAACCCATCAACACAGATAGATACATAAACTTTCCCACCATCCCCCTTCTCAACAATATGGGATAATCAAAACTCTTGTCAGCAGGACTTGCCTTTATTTGCCAAACCTTCCTGTCTAGTGGTTACAATGCCAAAAAAATCTACAAATTATCTGTCCCTTTCATCCCTCTCACCATAAAAACTACAATAATGCCATTACTAAGACTATTAAACTTTTTTTATCTAATCTTTGTCAAGTAGCTTTATTTTATCCTCCTACATGTTTCGCCAATCTTTGTCTATTGGCATCCTCAGGGAATACAAACTAGTAAGCTAAAATGAAGGTTACAGACTAGGTTATAACTGATGGTTCTAATTCATACAAAAAATTGGTATTGTGCGTGACAATGTGCGTGTCTCGTTAACGTGATTTATTCGTTATGGCTCATGATGTAATTGTTATGAAAGTTCATTTCTTTGATGTTTAATGATCTGATAAAAGTTTTCCAAATTTCTGGTAAAATTAGACCTTGATTCTTGTTTAGGTTTTCAGTTTTACGGGCGACTGTAGCTGCTTCTTTAAAGGTTCTTGAATGATAGTTATCTCCTATGTATGGCATAAGGCTCTTATCCCACTCAATGTGATGGTTAATAGAGGCAAAGTGGCATGAAAGGCCTGAAATGTCTTGTCTGTTATTTCTGACATATCCTATGTGTTCTTTCTTTCTCGTTTCAAAGCTTCTAGAGGTCTGACCTACGTAACTAATACCACATGAGCAAGGTATATTATACTCCAGAGTACTTGTAGAATGGGTGAGGATCTTTCGGTGATCTTAAAAATTTCCGAATAGTGTTGATTGGTTTGAATGCCACTCTGATCTTATGTGGTTTTAAAAGGTTAGCTAATTTTTTGGAAAGGTTACTGACAACAGGAATCGTAATTGTACTGATGTATTGGACGTCATCACGTTGTCGATGTGGTATATCAGTAAAGAGAATCTTGTAGAGTCTTTTTGGGTAACCATTTAAAGAAAGTTCTCTGGATATTGTGGTTAATTCCGTTAGTAGGTCATCCTTGTCTGTCGTATACTGTATAGCTCTTTTCTTGAGACTATGGATAATGCTAAGTTTCTGAGCTATGTGATGAGCTGAGTTGAAATGGAGGTAACGTCCAGTATTTGTAGGTTTTCTGTATACAGATAGGTTGATACTATTATTGGATTGTTTCTTTATTAAAATGTCAAGGAAAGGCAGTTTTTTATCTTTTTCCATTTCTAATGTGAATTTGATGGTATTGTGGAAACTATTGATTTGGTTGAGGTAATTCATTAGTTCTTCTTTCGTATGATCCCAAATGATAAAGATGTCATCTACATATCTGTACCAAATTTTCGGTTTTGGAATGATCTGGGTTAAGATTTTTTTCTCTAGATCTTCCATGAATAAGTCAGCACAAGGAGGTGAGAGGGGGCTACCCATAGCTAATCCAGTGAGTTGTTTGTAGATCGTTTTTTGCCAAATAAAATAGAAGTTAAACAGTGATTGAACAAAGTAGTGATGTTTCTTGGGAACAAGTTGTCTAAGATGTTGATGACTTCAACCATTGGAATGTTAGTAAACAGAGATGTAATGTCCAGGCTTGCTAGTATATCCTCTTAAAAAATCGGAATGTTTTTTATTTTATCTATAAAATGTTTTGATTTTTAATATAAGTATCCGAGACGTGAATGTGCTGTTGTAAAATCTTCGCAAGATACTTGGACAGTTGGTAAGTGGGAGAATAGATTCCATCAACTATTGGACGTAATGGTATACCTTCTTTATGAATTTTTGGAAGGCCATACAATCTAGGAGTAAGTGGGGCCATAGATTTTAATTTTTTTATAATTTCTATAGGCCAGTTATTCATTCCATGTAATAATTCATTGGTGTCATTATGGTTTTTTGTGGTAGGATCTCTACTGAGAACTTCATATACAGACCTGTCAGATAATAGATTTTTAATTTTTTCTTCATAATCTTTAGTATTTAATATAACTGTATTATTACCTTTGTCGGCTTTGAGTATGATGATATCTTTATTATTCCTTAATTTGAGAAGCGTTCTTCTTTCCATTTGGTTAGAGTTGGTGTTAGGAGATCTTGACTGAGCTGAAAGCATTATGCTGCTTTTTAATCGTAAGTCATTAGCTATTGGAACTGGTAGTAATCAGAAGGCTTTTTCTAAGTTGCAGATGAACTCTATTTTAGGAATGACAGTGGGTTTTAAAGCAAAATTGAATCCTTTTTTGAGAATAGAGATATCAGGTTTACTTAAAACGTGTTTAGATAGGTTAATTATCACTTGGTTATCTGGTAGAGACGGTTTGCAGTTGCTATGATTATCATACAGTATATTGAATTTTTCAATTTGTGTCTTTTTGCTGTGATTAAATGTTTTGGTAAAACTGTTGCTAATCATATTGTCTAATAGTTGCCATGTCTCAGCGTCAAGATTATTAGAGATATCTGTGAATAAATTATAGCACTGTGAGTCTATTTTGCTAAGCATGAATCTCGTATGCCGAATTCTTTCTCTAAGAAGAACATACGAAGTTCGTTTGTAAATCAAGTTGGCTTGTCTAATTTTATAATATTGTTTCAAATGAAGAAATTTTGGGATCACGCTGTTGTCTCTACATCTTTTTAAAAAAGTCAGATAGTTTAAATACCTAGCTTTTTTGCATTTTAAACCTTCGAGATTGCATACCTTTTGTTTGGTGAACTCGTTGATCCTGTTCATTATGTTGAATTTTTTCTTGACAATTATTCATAAGACTATTACACTTTTTTTATCTAATCTTTGTCAAGTAGCTTTATTTTATTCTCCTACATGTTTCACCCAATCTTTGTCTATTGGCATCCTCAGGGAATACAAACTAGTAAGCTAAAATGAAGGTTACAGACTAGGTTATAACCGATGGTTCTAATTCATACAAAAAATTGGTATTGTGGGTGACAATGTGCTTGTCTCGTTAATGTGATTTATTTGTTATGGCTCATGACGTAATTGTTATGAAAGTTCATTTCTTTGATGTTTAATGATCTGATAAAAGTTTTCCAAATTTCTGGTAAAATTAGACGTTGATTCTTGTTTAGGTTTTCAGTTTTAGTTAATATTGGCGAAACATGTAGGAGGATAAAATAAAGTTACTTGACAAAGATTAGATAAAAAAAGTGTAATAGTCTTATGAATAATTGTCAATAAAAAATTCAACATAATGCCATTACTATTTCCTGTATCTGGGACACTTCAGAAAAAAATAGCCAGAACTTTGAACAAAATATCATCTGACTGACCATAGTTGTGGTGGATGTATTTTTTTTTTATGTTCTTCTAGGCAGATGTTAGATCTCCCAGTCTTTCCATAATATGATAATTTGCAAGAACAAGGAATCTTGTAAACACCTGAAATGGAGAGGGGGAGAGGCAGATCCTTAAGTTTCTCTCTTAAGGATCTGCTTCTCCCCCCCCCCCCACCTCTCTATTTCGTGTTTACAAGATTCCTTGTTCTTGCAAATTATCATATTATGGTCAGACTGAGAGATCTTCTAATATCTGCCTAGAATGGTGTTCAACCTTTTTTACTATGTGAGCTACTTTTCTATAAAAAGTTATTTGGCAAACTACTCTCTCATATAGATCACTTTCGCCAACCTGATATCTGATTATGCACAAATAAACAACTAAAAAAAATACACAACTAGAAATTTTATTTTTGTATTTAAAAATTTATTTATCACTTTTAATTATTTTAATACAACAAAAAAAAATATATATATTGGAATAAAATATTTATTTCTCTATTTTGGAAAACCGAAGTAAAAAAAACAAGATTGATTACAAACTCACAAGTTACAGGAAATGCTGGTTGATTAAAAAGAAAAAGTTAATGTGAAATTTGGCATTGTTGGGACCTCGCAATATTTTCATAGTCAAGTTGATATGAAGAAGTGGCCAATCACAGACAATTATCCAAATGATCACTTGTAATTTGGTTTCTTAATTGATTTTTTATGACACTCATATTTGAAAAAGCGGATTCTGACAAGTATGTCAATCCGAAACACGACAGAATTTTTTGCGCAATATCAGTTAATATTGGGAATTTTTCATGTGCATACTTCCAAATGACTTCATTGTTTATTGATTTTAAATGTAAACTAATCTGAATGTTTATCATCTCAAGTTTTACTTCAGCATGGTTTATATCAAACAGCCCACTAATTTTATTTGAAATTTCTGTGATGTTCAAGTTTTCTCAAAATGGATTATTGATAAAAGATACAATCATTTCAGTTTTATTTAAATCTTGAATTTATTTCTTCCTCAACTAATTCTATTTCATGAATAAATTCTTTTAAATCATAGCAAAGCATTTCTTGATTTTGTTCAAAAAATTTTAATAAATATGGGAGATGTCTAAATTTGCGGTCATTTATATTTTTCTTTAATAAAAGTAAGTATTGTCGGAAAGTTTTTATTGAACTTAACATATCGATTAAATTTTTATCTCTACCTTGTAACTCTAAATTTAAATTGCTTAATTTCGTACAGAAATCTACTAAAAATGATAAGTGTAACAACCATCTTTTATCACTCAATTGTGGATAAATATCTCCTTTTTCATCAAGAAAAATTTTTATATCATTAATTAATACAAGAAATCTTTCTAAAAATTGACTTCTGCTGAGCCAGCAAACATTATTGTACAACAGAAGTTCCCTAATTTAAACCGCCGTTGCAGGGCTTTTCCTTGAACAGGATCTACAATTTTAAATGTAATATCCAAAACATCTTTTGTGTTTAATCTTTTACTACACAGTACTTGTTGGTGAATAATACAGTGGTGCGTTAAAAAATCTGGATATTTGTCATCGTTTTTATATATAATGAAATGAACCCCGATTTATTACCTATCATTGCAGGAGCACTAAGCTCCTGCAATGATAGGTAAAGCAGAAAGTTTGTGTTGTTTCACAAATTCATCAAATGCCAAAAAATGTCTTCTCCCCTAGTCCTTCCCAATAAAATAAATCAAAAATCAGCTAACGCCTTTTTATTCCTGTATATATAGGGAGTAGGCGGGGCCATTTTTAGCCCTAACTAACTTTTGGAGACTGAGTGGGCCGTTCAATCTCCACTGGTACCCCATCAGAGATAGCTTGCCCAAGGCTATCACTAATTAAGTGGTACACAGTGAAGAGTGATGGCTCAACAAGTGCCGCCATCTCGTGGTCCCTAACCCTAACATTCGTATTTAATGTCTGAAATAATGTGGGTTCTACGGTCGATTTTCTTGAGTTTCCAGGAGAATAACTCGCTTGCCTGTGCCAGAGATCGACTAATTCGGGAACTGGTCGAAAAAAGGCTTAGAAAAATTTCCTCTAGTCGACGATTAGACTCGAAATCAAGTCTTCCTTCATGTGGCCAAGCGCTGTGGTGTGCGAACGCCACATCCACTGAGCTACACAGGCTCTCCTTCCCAATAATGGTATAATTTTCAAAAGTTCTTCTTTACTTGAATAATCTTGAAATACCATGCGAATAAATACCATTAACCGAGCAATATCAGTGAAGTCATTTGATTCATCAAATTGTAATGAAAATGCAACACACTGGTGAATGTCTGACTTTAACCTGGCCTGGAAACTTTTCTCCGGCAATTGGAACTCTTCCTTTTGGCAATTTGAAACCTTGTTTGTGGCCTAGAAGTAGTCTCTCTCTCTCTCTCTCTCTCTCTCTCTAGCAACGTCTTGAACCGAGAAGCACCTTTCTGGAAGTGGTGAACTCCTCTCTCAAGCAACATGGATCTGGTCAATCTCTCTGACGGCGACTATGGACTGGGCAGCCTCCTCTCTGACAGCAATTCTGGAACCGGGACACCTTCTGCTTGCTTCAGTACCTTTTTATTAGGCCTCCTCTGAGACCTTGCATGAAGTTTGGCAACCCCCAAAGAATCGGTATGAGTCTTTCATCTTAAGTTTCAAGTTCGGCATGCCTTTTGTTCTCCTCCGCTTTCTTTTGATTGTAAGTTGCCGGCCATCGGAAAGTTGTTTGAACTCTTTCTGACTGACTTCGGAGATGTTTACACTTAGAGCCTGCAAGCCTTTCTCATACATTCAAGTTTCAATAACAATCTTTCTAATGCCGCCATGTACAGCTTCGGCGACAAAAACATCGCCTTTGTTTTTAACACACTAACATATTCTTATTAAAGCAGTATATTCAGTTAGCTTCGAAAGAGTTATTTACAAAAACATCTAATACAAACTATACCGAGACAAACAAAGTTTATTTTTTTACAATATTCACATGGGACTTATCCTAAGTAAAAAATCGATATAATGTGCTGTGGAATATTTAATATTTAAGCTACAATTGAGTTTTTACACTTTGCTTATAATCTTATTCACTCGGCTCGCTGTTTGACTTCCACTGATCCAAATTAATTAATTTACCTGGACTTATAAGAAAATTACTGATTTGACAATTTTAACGAAAAATAAATAAAACAATAGCAGTACACTTAAAGTGAATTAAAAATAATACAAAATAATGATAAATAAAATATTATGTTTTCAGTTTTAATGAAATTTGTAAGTAAGGAGGAATACACAAGAGATCGACCAAAAATCACTATGCAATTGACTGGTCGATCGCGATCAATGGTTGAACACCCCTGGCCTAGAAGAACGTAAAAAAAATACATCTACCACTACAACCATGGTCATTCAGGTGTAGCAGACCATGCCTTGGATACTTTACACAGAATCAGATGGAAGAAAACCACCATGCTCCATCCCAACAAATAAGAACTTGAAATTCTCTTTTTAGAATCTGCAGCGAACTTAAAAGACCATCCTAATCTTAATAAATATGAGTGCATTAAACTTTCCAAAATTTGGGAAACTTTAATTCTTAGGCCTCCTGCCCAACTTCTTAGGCTAGCCAACAGCATTCATAGAGGATACCCCTCATCCCCTCATAGGACTCTAGTTTTTATTTATTCTACCTCATTTCTTTCAGTTACCGATTCTTGTGTGTGTTATTACAACTTTAACATTGTATTCTTGATGTCTCTGTGACTCAGACGAAATATTGAAATCGATTAAACCCGTTGCTCAGTTATTTCTCTTTATGCTGTAAATTATTCCATTAAAATGCAACACGAATTACACTAAATTAGTTGTATACAAGACAGTGTTCAAACCTATTTTAACTTATGGATCTGAGAACTGCATTAGAAATAAAACACTTGATCAAAGACTGGAGGCCAAAGATATGAGAGCTCTGAGAAAGATTAGGGGGGGGATGAATAGATGGCATCAATAACAGTATCATATTAAAAATTAGGATATCAGGAAATAACTTACCATTGTTAGCATTCATGAATGCGTTGGCAGAGCTAATCTCCAGTGGTTTGGTCACTAAAAAAGAATAGGAGAAGAAAGATTAGCAAAAGAAGTAATCTTTGCCTTGTTGGCAGGAAAAAGATCCAGAGGAAGACCAAGATGTAGATGGATTGATACAGTAAAAAGTGCCCTAGAAAACAGAAATATATCTGATAATGTTGGAGTCTTGACAGATACCAAATTAATTTGGAGGAAAATTGTTTATCCAAAGTTAGTAATGATGTAATTGTGTCCATGTAATACTATCATAATAATCTGTACATCCCTCCCCTGCTCTTGAGGGTACCTATTGGGAATTGGATGATGATGATGTCATGTCTGTCATGTAAGGCACTTCTTACTGTATCAATCCACCTAGATCTTTATCATGCTGTATTTGAATTCCAGTTGAATTTTTATGCTATCCTTGATACGATTCCAGATATTTTCAATATTTTTATTCTCTTCCAGCATATTTTTCAGTTTCTGTTTTAATTCACACTCATGTTTTCTTCTCTCTTCAGTTTTAACTAGTTTGTTAATATTTAATCTAAGTTGATTTGCATGTGCTGAAAAATATTTACTGTTTATTTTCATGTTCAGCTTCTCTGAAGCGCTGGATATTGTGAATGCAATTTATGTGTGTTGTACTGATTATGATATGGTCTATTTGATTGAATGTGTGTCCTTTCAGTAGATTTCCATGTTTTTTTGCGAATATTCTTCATCATAAACATAGTGCAGCTTATTATTAAATTTCTGAATGTGGTCAGATTAATTAATCTTTCTCTATTAATATTTGTCTCTTCATTTTCCAATAAGTTTTCTATATATTTCTTCTTTTCCAATTTTTGCATTGAAATTTCCTAATAAAATGATTATATCCTGTTATGGAATTTTTTTGAGAATTAGTTTCAGTTTTTCATAGAATTTATCTTTTATATCCTCCTTCAGCTTCTGTAGGTGCATGTACATTAATAAAGGTTATCTTGAACCATTTTGCTTGTACTCTTAGTTTGCTTATTAAAAGTTTCAAATTCGATTGGCACTGGCCACAGAGTTGTTTCCACCGTAAAGTAGCAAAAGGTTCTCGTTCTTCAAATTACTTCCTCCTATCCATCGTGTTTCTTGTATTGCTACTATATCCATTTCATAATTATTTAATTCATGTATGATTTCTTGAAATGCTCAACTCTGTAGAAGCTTTTCACATTTCAAGAACCTATTCAGAAACTGTTATTCCAAGGCTTGAGTCAATATCCATTTAAGTCCATCCAGCGAAGATTACTTGGTACATGTTTTGTGACTAGCAGATTTTTTACTAGATGGAGTTGTTAGTCCCATGCTCAACCTTCAACCTGGACAATCAGAGTGACTCTTCCTCTGACCCCTCACCTATGACTTGTCCAGCTTGGAAGTTCTTGCTGGTAGCATTGCTGCTGCTGCTGGTATAGCTCATGGAATCATTGGAATGTGCAAGCTCCCCTTACTTCCAGGTGAAGACAACAGTCTGTGAAAATCCAAATTTTAAATAATCTTAATCTTTCTTATGGATTTTTTCACTTTTTGTAGTTAACTTTTTTTTTTTATGTAACTTAAAGATGGCTGACATTCATTTAATGAAAGTAACGTGTTCTTTCTTACAGTTACTATAATTGTTTTCATATCTTTCACTCTTTTTGTTGTGCCTTTCGAACATCCTGTTTTTAAACATTGATCCATATTAGAGGACTTAAGAACAAAAGATAGATATCAATTAAATGTTTTAATGTTGATTATTATTAGACTGCACTTTAAGATTTGTTACTAACCAATAATACAACTGCTAAAATAGTAAGAATATTATCTGATGAGATTTTTTGTTTTTTGGTGCTGTTTTTGTGAAAGTTTTTTTTTTTTCTGATTTGCGGTATTAAACTACAGTAAAATCCCGAAGTTACGCGGTAGGTGGGACCAACAAAAAGCGTAAGTCGAATTCGCATAACTCGGGATATAATTTTGCATGTAATTTATATATACAAACACACAAAATATTAGTTAATTGGGACCAAAGGTTTACAAAACACCTATATTTTTTAAGAAATATAATCATAATTGTAGTTTTTCGTACATAAAAAAAAGAAAGTTATTTCGATGTCGATGGTTTCATAAAATCTATTAGATTCGTCTGACGGCATGTCTTTTTCTTGTCACGCAAAATTTCTTCATAGCAAGCCAATGATTTTTTTATTCCTTGTCTTGTGGCTACAATTCGTTCCTCATTAGAATCTATGTTGTCCAAAATCTGTAAACCTTTCTTAATTAAGCTGAGACCTTCTGTTAATTTTATAATTGTCATATGCTTTTCTGGTAGAACTGGATCTGAGATTTCGGTCTCTTCAGTAGCGCTTTGCTCACGCATCTCTATGAGCTCGTCGATTACAAGCTACTTGTTATGTGAGTCTAACAGCTCGCTGACATCTTCACTGTTGACTTCTAAATCTAATTGCCTTGCAAGGTTGACAACTTCTTCTATTGCCTCAGCAACTTGATCAGTTTTTGCCAACATTTTTGTTTCACATTTAAAAAATGGACAAAGTTTTTTCCAGACACCATTCAAGGATTTTTGGGAAATTTCACCCCAAGAATCTCCGATAATCCTTACTGTATCTAAACCATTAAACTGTTTCCAAAACTCTTTAACAGACAGTTGCTCATTTTGCCTCATAGCTTCATTCAGACTTGCAAACAAACGCCGTGTGTAGTATGCTTTGAATGTTTTGATAACTCCTTGGTCCATCGGTTGAAGTAAGCTGGTTGTATTTGGAGGCTAGAAAACAACTTTTACATTGGATCAAAATCAATTAAAGTTGCAGGAGGGTGACCAGGTGCATTATCAATAATGAGCATAACTTTAAACAGAATTTTTTTTAAACTGGCAATAACGTTCAACTTCAGGTATGAAGTGGTGACCAAACCAGTCTTCAAAAATAGAAGCTGTCACCCAAGCTTTAGAATTTGACTTCCAAATCACTACCAAGCCAGCTTTAGATTTATTTTTTAGAGCTCTTGGATTTTCGGAGCAATAAATTAAGAGAGGTTTTAACTTGCAATCACCAGCTGCATTTCCATCAAGCATTACTGTCAACCGTCTTTGGAAGCCTTAAAGCCACGAAACGTTTTTTCTTTACGTGCGATGAAAGTTCTCTTAGGCATCTTTTTCCAGAACAAGCCGGTCTCGTCTACATTAAATATGGTTTGACTGCTATAGCTACCTTCCTCGATGATAGCCTTAAGTTTCTCAGGAAAAGAAGACGTAGCCTCTTTATCAGCGCTTGCCGCCTCTCCAATCTCCGCAACGCTGTGCCAGTTACAGCGATTTTTAAATCGGTTGAACCAACCATTACTGGCCACGAAATTTTCTTCTTTGGCCACTTCTCCAGCTTCTACTTTTAGCCTCTCAAAAATCAGCTTGGCTTGACTACATATTGTCATTTGATCAACTGGACAATTTTTTACTCTCACTTGATTATGACGCCATAATTTAAGCATAGTTTCCATCTCACCAATAATCACATGACGTTTACAAATTATGCTTGAATTCAATGATTGGGCATTTTCCAGAGCAGCAAGAATTCTTTATCTTTTATGATTGTTTTTACTGTGGATTCCTGTAGATCGAATTTCTTTGCTAGCTCACAAATTTTCATTCCGCCTTCAAAATCCTTAATAATGTTGAGTTTTGTTTCCAAAGTCAATGTTTTTCTTTTCTTGCTAGCTGTAGAAGAATCAGACTTGCTTCTTTTGGACGACATTATTATTTTTTGTGATAAAATTTTTATCAAGAACATAACATTAAACAATCGCAAGGTTTGTAGACTATAAAAATCGTGTATGAATGGAGACTGATGAAACATGTCAGTGCTTGTTCACAGCATGTGCGACACTGGCAAATGCGGATGCCGGAAAGATAAGACTAGTGGTGAAGCGGGATGGGAATACGTACATATAAGAAACTGCGGAACTCCGGATTCACGTAAGTCGGGGTATTGCTGTATTTATTTAAGATTTCTTTTTTAGTTTGCAAGGAAGTTAAAACTACTGTGGTAAAAATGAAGTGTAGGAGAAAGACTCATGAAATTTTCTCCTACATAGAAAGTGAACACAGTTCATGCATGCATGAACAATGCTCTCCCCCATAATACCATCTGTATACTGTTATACTTGGTCTTCTTCTTCTCTTGGCCTACATTTAACTACTAGGGATTTAAAAGAATGATCTGGCAGAGTAAGTGGTAGCACAATTATTTGCTGACTGGTTGGGATGCCTCCTGATACATTACTGTCAGGTTTGGTCTGTGTACTATTTAGCATTTGAACTTTAGTGCATCCTCAAATGGAGGAGTAGATTCTGGGTCTCTTACAGTGTGTTTGTTGTTCCCTTGAAAGGTGTCACATGCACTACATGTAAGAAGAGAAAGGGAAAACAGAAATTCAAGATTACTCTGGAGACTAAATCAGCAGCAAATAGCCTCTTGTCTCTAATAAGTAAAGCACTGGTTTTTCACTGGGCAATGAAAGTCATTCATTATCTAGAGGTCTAGTTGGTATTTCTTCCAACTGAAGAAATATTTACACTAGCAGTATTCAATGGGTTTGGTGGAAATTCATTTGTGATAAAAGTGAGGCTATATATTGCAAATCTAATTTCAGCCCTTCTGAGGGCTGAAATTAGGCTCTGCATTGGGCAGTTTATTGGAATTGGTGTAGTTAACTGTTATATATTGTATTTGTTGTATTCTTCAGGATCTGCTGGATAATTTGCTGCAGCTGTGGGTGTGATTTATTTTTGCAGCAAATATACTGGCAAACAATCATATCCATAGTTGCAGAAGAATTGCCATGGTGCATTCCATTAAAATAGCCTTGAGGATCTGCTGAATTCATCAGACATCCATGTCTTACAACATCCAGTTGCTGTCTGTATATTCAGATGAATTGATCTGTGCTTCCTGTGGCTTTCTATAGTCATGATCATACCTTAGAATTGTTACTATGTGTCATTACCATGTTTAATATGTGCTTATTATGCTAGTAGTAAAGTGTCTTAATACTTCTAGAATATTGTGTACTTTGTTTATAGATTATTTTTTGTTATATAGTGATGATGACACCCTTCCAGATAGCAAACGCAAGGCACTTCTTGATCCTTTAAAAAAGATGCAAGAATATTTGAAGCTCAAAGCTGGAAAAGGAATGAAAACTGCAAAATCACATAAAATCGAACATTCAGAAAGGCATAAACACACTTCCAAAGTAAGATGAATTTAATATTAATTTATTTCATTTGAAACATTTACTGCTTGTCATAAAAGTTTTATAACTTGTGTTAAATCATACACAGTCAACTCTCATTATGCTGAAACCATGGAAATCACAGCAATGGTTTGTTATAGTGAATGATTTGCTTTGGTGAATTTCTTTTATCATCATCATCAAATTCCTGCCATGTACCTTCAAGGGGTGTACAGGATATGATAGTACTACATGAAAAAAATTACATCATTACTAACTTCCTATCTACAATTTTCCTCCAAATCAGTCTGTTACTTGTCAAGACTCCAACATTATCAGATCTTATATTTCTATCGTCTAAGGCACTTTGTACCATATCAATCCACCTATATCTTGGTCTTCCTCTGGGTCGTTTTGCTGCCAACCTGGCAGAAATACTTGTTTTGCTAATCTTTCTTCACACATTCTGTTTAAGTGACCATATCACCTGAGATATGGTCACTTAAACAAGGATCAGTGCTTTGTCCACTGTTATTCAATCTCTACATTAATTGGGAAGGATTTGACAAGCGACATACAGCTATCTGCTGATGATGCAAAGATAGATAGGGTAATTGGGAATACTGCTGATATGCAGTACTTGCAGAATGATTTGAATAGGCTGGAATTGTGGGCATGGGAAAATGGATGTCAGTTCAATGGTAATAAATGTAAAGTCATTCACTTTGGCATGATTAGATATCCAATGTCATATTACGAGGGTAGTCTGAAGTTCTTGACCTAACAATGAAAAAACGAATTTATAATTTCGAAATTATTTATATTTTTCAACATTATCTCCCTTAAGACTAATACATTTATTTCAGTGATTCTTCAGCACCATTATCCCATCCTTGTAGTGGTAATCAGGAAGATCTACAAAATACCCCTATAATCTGCAATTGCCTCTTGATTCAAAGAAAAACGCTGACCAGCAAGGAAGAGTTTTAGTTTTGGGAAGAGACAGAAGTCAGAGGAAGCCAAATCTTGGGAATAGGGTGGATGTTCCAACAATTCACAGTGCAGATCCCTTAATTTTCCCATCACCTTAGTGGGCAGGTGCATTGTCCTGATGAAAGATGAGTTTCTTATGCTGGAAACCAGTTCTTTTCTCATGAATTTTTTTGTCCAGTCTAGTTAAAAGATCAGAATAATATTCCTCTCAGTTATTGTTTTACCCTTTTCAAGATAATTAATAAACAAAATGCCTTTAGCATCCCAAAACACCGATGCCATGACCTCTCCTGCTAATGGAACCAACTTTCTCTTCTTTGGCGCTGAACAACTGGCTTCTGTCCACTGTTTTAACTGCTGTTTGGATTCTGGTGTGTAATGGTGAATCTAACTCCCATCCATAGTAATAAATTAACGCACAAAATCAGTTTTATTCTTGTTAAAACGCTCCAAGCACTGTTCAGAGATTTTCATGCGAGTGCATTTTTGATCTGCTGTGAGCAAGTGCAGCACCCATCTTGCACAAAGCTTTTTCATTTGCAATTCTTCATGCAAAATATATCCTACATGTTCTTTTGAAATGCCCATAGTCTCAGCAATTTCACACACTTTGACTCTCCATTCATCCAATACCATATCGCTCACTTGATCAATGATTTCTGGTGTTGTTACACTTTCTGTACGTCCTTCATGTGGATCATCTTCAGAGCTGGTACGGCCACGTTTGAATTCGGCATCCCATTTCTTAATTGTCGAAAACAAAGGAGAAGAATGCCCATAAACTTTTATGAACTTCAAATCAATTTCTTTTGGCGTTAAGCCTTCTTTTACAAAGAATTTTATAACCGTACAATACTCAATTTTATCCATTTCAAGGGATACAGACAACACTTTTGCTTCAGACAGCTGTATAAAACAAACTACTTGATAGAATGCCTTGCAATTTCACATGGATGCTTATGACAGATGTACCAACTTAGAAAAAGAAATCTTGCCGATAGTGGTGCCATCTATGGTCGAAGCCAAGAACTTTTCAGACCACTCTCGTATATTGGTGGGATTATGCTTGAAGAAACTGATGAGGTTAGCAATCTTGGAGTGTTAGTAGATAGGAAGTTGAAGTTCAGGAGCCATGTAGCAAAGATTGCAAATACAACTCAAAAGATAATTGCAATGCTGAAACGAACGTTCATATCATTTTGCCTCTTTACCAGGCCTTGATAAGAGACCTCACTTGGACTATTGTGCACAGGTCTGGTTTCCGTTGTGATTCTGATATAGTGGAGAGAGTAAAATTATACCAGAATTGTGGAATACTGATTATAAAGGCAGATTGAGAATTTGTAGACTGCAGACACTAGCAAATAGGAGAAAGAGGGGTGATATGATCGAGACTTGCAAACTTCTGAAACGGCCATACGGGATTTTGGTTGATGGAATTTTTCTATTTATGGAGGGTGGGAAAAGGATAAGAGGGCCTTTTTGGAAGCTGAGAATGAATGAATGCCACTAAGGGGGGGCTAGATTTTTCTCTAATAGGGTGGTGCATGATTGGAATGGATTGCCATTGGATGTTGTGGGTGCAAGCAGTGGGAAATGAATTCAAGAATAAGTACGATAGCTGGAGTGTGTGTGTGATATGTGGTCTCCCTGACTTTCTGGAGGTCTCTTTTAATAATAATATAGACCTTCCTATTTGAAAAGAAATAAGAATTCTGAAGTAAATAAGAGAAAAGAACTAACTTCAAGAAACAGAAATACAGTGGTATTTCAATTATCCATTCCAATCATGAATTCTAGAGATCTCATTTAATCATAATATAGGCCTTCTTACTTGAAAAGAAATAAGAATTCTGAAATAAATAAGAGAAAAGCACTAACTTCAAGAAACAGAAATACAGTGGTATTTCAATTATCCAACCATCAAACTCTTGATTACTTGGTCATTGAATTAACACCACATCACCAGTTTTAAGACTATTATCTAACATTATGCATTTGGTTGACCATATTGTGTCCTCAGGTAACTTCAGATAATTTCCTAAGTGATTAGCTAATTAAGAGATCACTGTACAAATTTAAATATTTAAATTTAAAAATTTAATAAGTTGATTTAGTAATTGGATTTTTTAAATTTTTAGGTCAAAAAGAGAAATAAAAAAGATAACAAGACTAATTATACAAGTTCAAAACCAAGTAAAACTATTGAACAGCTTAGAGCTGAAAGGCTCGAAAGGGAAAAAGAAGAGAGAGAACGTACAAAACAGCTATTAGCTAGAGTTCGAGGAGAAGCAACTTTAAAAGAAATGGGCATGATTCCTACAGATGAAAGATATCAGAGTTACAATTCTCAGTTCAATCCACACCTTGCCAGACAGCCTAAATCATATCAGCAGATAAATCGAACTGGACTTCAGGATGAGAAATATTAGATGCAATATGTTGTAATGTTATATTAATTTCCTGTAATCCAGTGTAATTTCAGGTAACAATAATGTGGATTTTATAAACATGTTTCTTTATTTGCTTCAACTGTTAAAATATTTAAAAAAACTTAAGTTAACCTGATGAAGACATTAAAAGAAATATCCAAATTAATAGATTATTGGATATTATTCTGTTTGGATTGTTCCCAGAAAAATTTGGGGTTGATTTGACCTCCTTCCACAATTTTAAGCAAAAAAGTATATTCATGGGTCCACTGGCTAAACAGATATATAGATAGGGTATTTTGTTTGTAAAACTAGCTTCATCTTCATCATTCCATAGCCAACAAAGGACCATGCAGTAGATATTAGGAAATGTTATCTTCCACTCAGTCCTTGATTGACACTTTGCTTTCAGCTCTGTAAGCAAAACATTGGTCCAGCTTTTTATATTGTCTATCCAGTTTATTCTAAGTCTGCCTCTTTCGAGTTCCTGGAATAAGTCCTTCAAGAACTTGCATTGGTATGCCATTTGATCTACTAATATGACCAAGCCAAATAAGTTGTTTTCTTCAAATCTTAGTTATGATGTTATCTCTTGGATTGGGAAAAGAATTGATTATTTTTCTTACTTCAAAATTTGTGATCAGTGTATGGTATCTTTAGGAGTCATCTATACTACATCATCAAATTCCTGCCATGTACCCTCAAGGGGTGTACAGGATATGATAGTACTACATGAAAAAAATACATCATTACTAACTTCCTATCTACAATTTTCCTCCAAATCAGTCTGTTACTTGTCAAGACTCCAACATTATCAGATCTTATATTTCTATTGTCCAAGGCACTTTGTACCGTATCAATCCACCTATATCTTGGTCTTCCTCTGGGTTGTTTTGCTGCCAACCTGGCAGAGAACACTTGTTTTGCTAATATTTCTCTGCCCATTCTGTTTAAGTGACCATACCACCTGAGATTAGCTCTGCTAATGCATTCCTGGATGCTGACAATGTCAAGTTTTTTCCTAATATTCTCATTTTTAATATGATATTGCCATTGATGCCATCTGTTCATGCCTATAATCTTTCTCAGGACTCTCATATCTGCGGACTCTAGTCTTTGGTCAAGTGTTTTACTTCTGACCCAGCTCTAAGATCCATAAGTTAAAACAGGTTTGAACACTGTCTTGTATATATACAGCTAATTTAGTGTTCCAACTAATTTCTCTCTTATTGCATATGAATTTATTCATTTGACTTCCCACCATACCAGCTTTGCTGATTCTGTTGTCTATTTCTATATTTAATTTACCATCTTCAGTAAAAATCGTGCCTAAGTAGCTGAAATGTTTTACTTGTTCCACAGGTTCTCCATTCACAACACAGTTGACATTTTCAATGATTCTGCCTATTTTCATTGTCTTTGTCTTTTTATTGCTGACCTTCATACCATATCTATTACAACAGTTATTCAACTTAGTCAGAGAATCTTGCAGACTTGTAGCAGATTTATTTAGAAGAATAACATCATCCGCATAAAGCAAAGAGCTGACATTAACATCTCCAATTTTGATATCATGTTTAATACCACTTTCCTTCATAATGTGATCCATATAGACAATGAATAACAGAGGGGACAATGTACATCCTTGTCTCACACCAGATTTAACATTAAACCATCTTCCTGTACGTCCTTCAATTCTAACTGCTGACTTACAACTCAAAGACAAAGTATTGTTTGATATTTTGCCCCATTGACACCATATAACTGTAACGTATTGAATAGCTTCTCTCTTGGCACCTTGTCATATGCCTTTTCCAAATCGACAAAAGTTAAATACAGATCTTGGTTATATTCCCATGCTTTCTCGACTATTTGTCGTAAAGTGAACATCTGATCCTGACAGCCTCTATTTGGTCTGAATCCAGTGTGTTCTTCCACAATTCTTGTCAATCGTTTCTCAAGTATACTTGCATAAATCTTGCCAGGAACATTCAGTAGGGAAATACCTCTGTAATTCTCACATTCAGTTTTATTTCCCTTTTTATATATGAGTACTATGAGAGCTCTACTCCAATCACCAGGAATTCGTCCCTCTTTCCAGGCTTTCTGAACTATGCAGTGCAGCTACTGCAAGACTTTTATGCCACTATACTTCAGCATTTCTGGTTGAATATCATCTACTCCTGCTGCCTTTCCACATTTTAAGCCCTTTGATGGCTTTTTCTACTTCAAGTATAGATATGTATTCAGGACTGCATGCCTGGTAAGTGTTTTTTACCACTGTGCTGTCTTCACTGCTTGTTTCATTTAGCAGTTTTTCAAAGTAATTACTCCATACTTCAAGGATATCGTTTTCTTCCATTTTCATGTCACCTTTATCATCTCTAACTCCTTTTACAGCACTCTTTCCTCCATTCCTAAGCTTCTTCAACAACCTCCAGAATATTTTGCCGCCTTCTTGATATTTATTTTCTATATTCTTGCCAAAGACCTCCCATGATTTTTGTTTAGCTAGTTTTACACAGTGTTTAGCATTCTTGCATTTGTCTCTGGATTCTCTAAGAGCACAAGCTGACTTATTTGCTTCTGCCAGGAAATTTTGATATGCTTTCTTCTTTTCTTCACTGCCTCTTTAACTTCCTGTGTCCACCAGGGAGTTCTGATTTTTCTATCCTTGCAGACAACTTCACCACATGCCTCTCTAGCTGAATCAACCAGGGCTTACTTCATGGCTTGCCACTGAATCTCCAAGGTTTGATTCCTGTTCTCAAACTCTTTCATTTTTTCTTCAATGATCTTTTTGTATTTTAGTCTACAGTTCACATCTTAGAGCTGCTCAACTTTTATTCACTTCAAAACATTCTTACATGTTATTCTTTTCAATATGAAATTCAATTTTATCCTGCTCAAGACTAAATAGTGATCACTTCCAATTTCAAATCCTCTGTACACTCTGGTGTCTTGCACCAGGGAGAAAACATCACTATCAACAATAACATAGTCAATGAGACTTTTCTTATTCCTTGCCTCTTCTCTCCATGTGAATTTGTGCACATTTTTATGTTTGAACATGGTGTTAGTAATAACCAGTCCATGTCCTGAGCAGAAATCCAACAGGTATTTGCCATTATTATTAGCTTTGCTCTTTTCTCCAAATTTTCCCAAAATATTTTTGTATGTCTCACAATCATTTCCTACTCTGCTATTTAGATCCCCAACAAGGACCAATGTTTCATTGTGTCAGTTGCTTTTTCTAAAGCCTCAAAAATTTCCTCCACTTCTACCTTAGTAGAACCTTCTGTGGGACCATAGGCACAAATAAGTCTCATTGTCCAGTTCCCCATTCTCATATTTGCCCACATTACTCTACTTGAGACTGACTGCCATTCAAGAAGATTAGCCTTGTATTTTCTGTTGAATACTATGGCTACTCCTTCTTTTCCTTGATTGTCGTTGCCTGAATATAACATTTTGTATTTATTGCTCAGAAAGATCTCACCAGTTTTTGTCTTTTTTGTTTCAGTCACCCCTATTATGTCGATCTGGTACTTATCTAATTCCTCAGCTAGCTCCATTTCTTTGCCATTCAGGCTTCTTATGTTGATAGTACCGATCTTTAACTCTGGTGATGTTGAGTTGGGGTGTGCTTTCAGATTTGTTCCATTAGCTGACTATTCGCTTTTTGCCCTGTTCACTGGCAAAAACAACAGGGGCCTTGTTTAACCGGACAACACCCCGGCATGAAATTTTGTCATGTTGTACCATCATTTTTTATTTTGGTTTAACCAATAAGAATACAATTAGGTCAGCTAAATACCAAATTGCCAGCCCATCCTCGTTCGTTCAGTATCCAGGTAGATACCCAACAGGGTGCACCACGAGAAGGTGAGGATTGGACATTAGGTCAGTAGCCCTGGTCGGTTCTCTGCATTCCTTTAAAGGCTATGTGGAGGTCTCCTCTCAGTTATACAGCTTTGACCCTTACTACCTCATTTCAAATTCACCCTCTTTTTTTCTTTATTTAGGAAGGTCCAAATTTCACTTCTGTATAAAAGTACTGAATTAACTAGCATGTTCATAAGGTGTAATCTGTTGGTAGTTATAAGCTTGTTATCTGTCCATAGTGGTTTTAGTTTTTGGAGTGCTGTTGCTTTGCAATTTTTATTCTAATATCCTGTCTTGATCTGCCATCTTTATTAAAGATTTTAATATATCATTGTATGTATATGTCTAGATCATCCCAGAAGAAATGGAGAATTTTTTGAGTCATTAAAACAGACAGCTGACATAAAGAAAATCGTCCTGTTGGAGACTTGAATAGCAGAGTAGGAAATGAATCTCATCAGGCACATAGGGAAATTTGGAGAAAAGGGTAAAGCTAATAATAATTGTAAGTATTTACTGGACTTCTGCTCAGGACATGGACTAGTCATTAATAACACCATGTTTCTACATAAAAATGTGTACAAGATCATATGGATAGAAGAAATAAGAAAAGCCTCATTGACTACGTCATTGTTCGTAATGATATCATAAGGCTGGTTCAGGTTCTTATACTAAGCAGGATAAAAATGGATATCACATTGAAAAGACCAGTATGTAAGAAAGAAAGTTTTAAAAAGAATTAAAGTTGAGCAGCTGTTACAGGTAAATTGTAGACTCAACTATGCAAACAATACTGAAGAAAATTTGCAGTGGTTTGAAAACAAGAACCAAATCTTGGAGTCTCATTGGCAAACTCTGAAGAAGACATTGATTGATTCAGCTAGGGAAGTATGTGGTGAATTCTCTGCAAGAATAGAAAAATAAGAATACCATGGTAGACACAAGAAGTTAGAGAAGCAGTCTGGAAAAGCAGAAAGCATATACTAAAGTTTATTAGCAAATAAGTCAGCAGATACCCTAAAAGATTATAGAGGAAAAACATAAGAGAGCTAAGCTATGTGTAAAAGTAGCTAAACAAAAGTCATGGGAAGACTGGTAAGAGTATGGAAAATAAATATCAGGAAGGTGACAAAATGTTCTGGAGGCTATTGAAGAAGTTTTTGGAGATTGGAATGGAGATTGTACTGTAAAATGAATCAAAGATGATAAAGGTAACATGAACACTGAAGATAAGGATATCCTAGATGTCTGGAGTAATTACTTTGAAAGACTGTTAAATGAACCAAGCAATGACAGAACTGTACTAGAAATTTTTCCAGAGGAGTACATATCAGTACTTGAGGCAGAAAAAGGCATCAAAAACTTGAAATGTGGAAAGGCAGCTGGAGTAGATGACATTCGACCAGAAATGCTTAAGTATGGAGGTATAAAAGTTGAAACTTTTTTCACTTGGTTATGCTATAAATTAAAGATGCCATGAAATTAAAATCTTGGTTTAATCCTTTATCCAAGTGTAAGCAAACAAAGTTTGCACATGAAGTAACTTCATATACATAGACTAATGACTTCACATGAATTGCCTTAGTATTCCATAATGCAATGCACATATCTTTACAGACATGTATAATGCTATGCATTATGGGAAGGGCAGTCACTACCCAGACTGGTTTTGACCTTTATTTGAGGTCTCATCAGTGGGAGCCACACCCAGAAATGATACTAAGGTTGAAGTAATGCAGGAGTCAAATTTCAGGCAAATGATGTAAAGTTGTGATATGATTGCTGTTCCTTCTCTATGTACTCCATCTTTTCTTCCTGAATAAGATATTCTTGCATTTTTAGATCTTAATATATCCCTTGTCTGTCCAGTGGGTCTCTGACATACCCCCTATACTCCACTTAAATTTTGGTAATTCTTCTAACGTTAATTTTTCCAGTTTTAAATAATCTTCCAACAATTAATTTTAGAAGATTATTTAAAACTGGAAAAAAAAATCTTCTAATGTTAGAAGATTTTTTTTTTTTTTCCAGTTTTAAATAATATGCTGCAATTGACTTCATACAATATGCTGCAATTGGCTTGCCACTCCTCTGCTGCAAAGTCCATTAAGGATAGGGCCAGAACCTGGGAAGAGAAGGCAGACTCCCACTGCAAGAAAAAAAAAGATAAGAATAAGAAAATATCACCTCTAGCCCTTGAGTACTCTAATAGCATTGGGAAAATGAGTAAGAAAAGGGAAGAGAGATGAGAATGAAAGAGAGATGAGAATGAAAGAGTAGAGACAGGGCCTACAGGCAACATATCAGAAGCATATTGTATGAAGTAATACCAAGTCAAGCATTTGGTACCTCTGGTTTGCTACTCCCACGCTCGCTAGCAAGCCCCTGAGGAAATAGCTTTCCCCAAAGTTATTTCAAATTTTTGTTTTAACTATAAACAAAACAATGAAGAGATCTTCTTTAGGTTTATATATTCTGATAATTATTCCCTTTTATCTTTTTCCATTTCTTAACTTTCTTCTCTTTCATCTAAAAACAGTATTCCATTAGCTCTCCTCTAAAAGCAACATTCCATTGGAATATCAGCACATTCTAACATTTCAATGCTATTGATAATGAGTTGCACTGATTCCTGAAAGTATGTGCATATGCACACTTGCTATAAATATGCTAGTTAAGCTAATGGAGTTATATTTATATATGTAAGACAAATAATGTAAAAATGAATTCTGAGGAATTAAAAGAAAAGAAGTTTCATTGTACTGTTTCCAGTCTGTTCAAGTATGAAAAGTTCTTAATATCTGCTGAAATGAAATAAGTATTGTTCTTGAACTTGAAAACTTAATTCTGTTTTAGAGCTCTGTGGTTAAATAACAACAATAAATTGCAGTTAAGCATTAAAAAAAAATATTTTAACACAACCGAACATTTTTATAGAAGCAAAAACAAATGAATTTATTCATTATGTGATGTTTAAACATTCATAAGACTATTTGCATATAATAGCATTAGCAGTATTATATTACTGTAAATGCAGAAAGGAAATAAAGAGGATTACTGTAATAGATTATTGATTTATCATTTTCAGTTTATCTGATTTAAAATAGTTTAATTTTGAATGTAAGTTAATTATGAAAACGTGTATCTGAATGATAATCATCAGATACTCAACCTAATTGTGCTTCCTGTCTCTCAGGAATCAGACCCTGTGCTGACAAATATTTGTGCTTAAATAACTTAAAGAATCAATTCTTGAAGTTCGGCAGATTCCTGCTTGGCATGCCCACATAGGCACAGGTTCTCAAGCAGTGGATTACAATTAAATGAGCAGCAAACTTCATAAGAATTGTTGTCAAAAAGACTTGAATAAATTAATATATATATATATATACCATCTTATCAAAAGTCATGGAACATCGTGTAGAAAGTTATAAAAATGATTGACCTGTTGTCCTGCTTTTGGCAGGGCAGGTCATTAATTATAGAAGACTTTCTGCTAAAGTGAAGTATAGTACTTCACTCCTCCTTTAAAGCATTTTGCAAGTTCCAGTAATGAAGAGAGCCATCTTGGTCATGGAATTCTGCATTCCAGTTCATTCCATAACCGTTTTGTTTAAGATGGGCTACTAAAATATTCTAATGTTAGGCTCTTTGTGCAATTTATTTATAATCATTATTCTGGGGCATGGAGTGTTAGCATGTCATGAGGTGTTTCCAAAAAATAAGGTAACATATTTTTTTCCTCAAGGATGTTTAATAATAGGAAGTTTGAAATTATACATCAACAAGTTGATGAAATTATACATCAAAAAATAAGTAGACATGCACTACTCTACAAAGTCTGTAAATTTACCAATGCACTTGTCTCAACAATAGGTTAGTTTATCAACACCAGTACTGAAGAAGTCTGTGCCCACTCCAAGTAACCAACATCGCACTGTCTGATGAACTCCCTCTGTAGTGAAATGCCTTCTGGAAAGGTGTTTTTTGAGGGGGACTAAACAAATGAGATAAACCAAGGGGTCCGGCAGGGATATCCCCTCTCAGCAACTCTTTTTAATATCTACTTAAATGAAATAATAAAATGGAATAAAAATTTACATCAGGGAATTAAACTTTCTCCTACAGTTAACTTAAACACTCTCCTCTTTGCCGACGACCAAATAATAATTACAAATTCTGAAGATAACTTACAGAAAGCTATTTTAGATCTAAATGAGATATCCAAAAATTATGGTATGATAATATCAACAGAAAAATCAAAAACTATGGCCTTTAAAGGACAAGATCCAGCAAGAACTAAAATAGTAATAGATAACAAGATCTTAGAACAGCTGAATTCATTTAACTACCTAGGATGTATGATCACATATGAAAATGAAAAAGATATAAACGTAAAAATTGCAAAATATTTAAAAATAACAGGTGTAATTAACTCTATATTTAAACCAAACCTAGTTCAAAAACAAACCAGACTAAAAGTATACAATACATTAGCCCTACCAGTCTTAATGTATGGAAGCAAAATCTGGACAATAAAACAAAAAGACAAACAAAGATTAACAACAGCAGAAATGAAGTTTATGAGAAAAACTGCAAAAGTATATCCTATAAAGAAACAAAGATATGAAAGAATTAAACCAAGAACAAGTAATAGAAAAAATTAAAAAATATAAACATAAATGGATGGAACATGTTCAAAGAATGAAAACAGAAAGATTACCAAAACAAGCCTTAAAGTACAAGCCATTAGGAAAAAGAAAACTAGGACGTCCTCTTAAACATTATCAGATCTTATATTTCTATTTCTATCGTCTAAGGCACTTTGTACCGTATCAATCCACCTATATCTTGGTCTTCCTCTGGGTTGTTTTCCTGCCAACCTGGCAGAGAACACTTGTTTTGCTAATCTTTCCTCGCCCGTTCTGTTTAAGTGACCATACCACCTGAGATTAGCTCTGCTAACGCATTCCTGGATGCTGACAATGTCAAGTTTTTTCCTAATATTCTCATTTTTAATATGATATTGCCATTGATGCCATCTGTTCATGCCTATAATCTTTCTCAGGACTCTCATATCTGCGGTAGTTTTTGGTCAAGTGTTTTATTTCTGACCCAGCACTCAGATCCATAAGTTAAAACTGGTTTGAACACTGTCTTGTATATATATAGCTAATTTAGTGTTTTCACTAATTTCTCTCTTATTCCATATGAATTTATTCAATTGACTTCTTACCATACCAGCTTTGTTGATTCTGTTGTCTATTTCCATATTTAATTTACCTTCTTAGCTTTTAGTAGAGCTCTCCATTAATTGTTCCTCCCTTGCAAGAAGTCCACACACAATGTTGTGGGATCACCTTGGCGATCCCACAACACTGTGTATGGCCATAACTTTTTTGACAGTGGAAACAGTTTTGAATTTTTTGCACACAGAAGATTGTGGATGTTTCCAGGTCATGGAGTCTTGTTTGCTCTTTGAGGGTTAAGTGATCAACCCACGTTTTGTCTCCTGTGACTAGGTGAATGAGAAAATCCTCACCTTTATGACTTTATCACAACAGATTCTCCAGACACATCCCCATGTGTGTTGCCTTATGCAACTTTGACATTTGTCAGAGTACCCATCAGGAGCGCACCTTTCAAAAGCCAAGGACATAATGAACAATTTTGTAAACAGTAGACTTACTCAAGTTCACCCCTTTTGCAATTTTGCTTGTCTCTCTTGACTTATTTTTCACGGTATTACAACACCACAAACACTTTTATCAACAAGGATGTTTTATTAACGCTAATATTTCGCTGATTTTCAACTCAGCATCATCAAAGCACTCACTCTCTCACTCACTGTCGCGTTTACATGTGTGTTGTGCTCTGATGATGCTGAGTTGAAAATCAGCGAAATATTAGCGTTAATAAAACATCCTTGTTGATAAAAGTGTTTGTGGTGTTGTTAATACCGTGAAAAATAAGTCATGAATAACCATCAACACCTAAGCTTATCTGTTAGATTTGCTTGTCTCTGAATGTTGTCTTCTGTCTTGCTTGATGAAGGTAACTCAATGTGTTACTTTACTTTTCGGAAACCCTCTCGTATAAGGTGTAAGGGCACTTTTACCATAAAATTGCTACAATGAAAATAATGCAGCACATTAATATATGATTAGCAGTTAAGATTCCGTTCACTGGACCTAATTCATACCATGAAAATCATCTTCACATCAATAAGCTAACATTTCCACTTCATTCAGGCAGTACACTCATGTAAAAAGTGTTCTCTAGGCATTCTCTGTAACCAATATATCCATCAGACTGGAAAAGTATGTAACGTGACCCTTTGCTCCTCAGTCCAGATTCTGTGTATCTTGGTTATGTCATGTAAGCTGTGTGTGTGTGTGTGTGTGTGTGTGTGTGTGTGTGTGTGTGTGTGTGTGTGTGTGTGTGTGTGTGTGTGTGTGTGTATTGTTGTGAATGGTAAACACAGATTATAACTCTAACTATCATGAAAACAATAAGATTGTCTGACTGCTCCTATCTCCAAACATAAATTCTCTAAGATGGGTAAATTGCTAGCCTTCACAAACAGCATCGACTCCTGTCATTATCTTGGTCTCAGTGTTACTGTGGGCTTCCATTTCTTTAGCACATTGCCAGCTGTGGGCACAGAAAATACTTATTGCTAATAGTTCAGTTTTCCTGAATGATATTCAACTGTCCCTCTCCTATGTAATGTTATCTCTCATCTGTGTAGTACATATAAGATAAACATGAAAAGAAAAAAAAAAGTCAAGTGGGTCAATAATCTCATATATAGGCTAATAATTTGCATATTCACATCCATCCATTCTCCTGAAGTTATAGGAACTCATAACTTCATACTAGTGTGTTTTTTATGAGGATCACAAATTGCAATTGAATAATTAAATTACACTGGACATCTACACAGCCAATTCCCATGCTGTATAGATGCTTGGTGTGATTTATTTTACTCTCTACTTTTGTAGTTGAATGATTTAAGTATATTACTTCGATGTAAAACTTTAATACTAAAATAATTGCCTTTTCAGAAATATATATGGTGAGAATTGGTTGCTAGAGAAGTATATTTACTGTAGTTGGTTTATCCAATCTCCAAATTATCAGAATCTTCAGCTTACCTGTACTTGAATGGATAAATTTCAACTGACCATTGAACCAGCACTTTGTAACTTTATGTTCAGCCAGCAAATCAATTTCCATAGCAGTTGGATGTTTCAAAGATCACTGTATTTTATTGTTGCATTAACTATTCATTATATTTCAGTGAATTTTTTTTCTGTGTGATTTATATGTTATACATATTCTCCTGTTATTAATTTAACAAATGCATCTAACACAAAGGTACTGTCTGGAATGCAAACCTAATATGCAGAGTGAGGCAAAAGTCAGTTTACAGTTAGATGTATTGATTAATGCAAGATGAAATAAAATAAAAATGTGAAATATAGTTACATTTTACACAGACGTGTTCTCAACATTTCCAGATATGTTACTGTTCCGTTAAATAAGTGTGGTCCAGTAACACTAGATGCAGAAATTGCTCCCGACACATTAATGTCTGGTTGCTTTTCACTGGCCACATGAGGATTAGTGTTGTCTCAATAGACAGAGTCATGCCTATTTATGTGTCCAAATAGGTGGAGGGTAGCTTCATCTAACCAGATGTGTTGGAGCAAATGAACATTTTCATTTAATTAACTTAACAGAACTAATCTATGATCGGAATCATCCTCAAGCAACCCATGCACTAATCTCTGGATGTATCTAACCAACCTTCAGGGCATGTTTATATGTAAAATTTTATAAATTTAAATTCATTGCAGTGTTCTGTGTTTCTGCTTGAGAATACATTAATAAACAAAGAATAAGGCACAATATAAGGATGTTTACAACTGTTGCATAGTCAGTTTTCACTATGAGTACCTCATAGAACAATGTAATTAGCAGTTATGGTTAAAGGGTTTATAATTAGTGAATTTTTTTTTTTTTTTTAATTTGACCAGGACATATTTGTTTTGCTTAGTTTTTATGTATATTATGACTGAAGCTTTAGATATTCTTTCAGTATTACAAAATATTTAAAAATATGAGAAAGAGATAGATGATTATATTATAAATTAAAGATGCCAAGAAATTATATTCTTGGTTTCATCTTTATGAAGATTGCAAATGAAAATTGTGCAGGGGAAAACTTTCAGCATCTCTAATCCAGAGTATTTTAATAATGGTGTTTAAAGTTTAATATTTAAATAAGGTGTGACATATTTTAGCTACTTGTATATGGAAATATGACTTCTGCATTACCTTAGTATCACTTCTGGGTCTTGCTCCCACTGATGAGACCTCAATAAGTGTCAAACCAGTCTGGGTAGTGGTCCGTCCTATAATACATAGCATGATATATGCCTGTAAGGATATGTTGTAAAAATATTGTTTTTTATATTTTTATATATGTTCTTTTAATTTTTATTTAAACTCATTCCATATTTCTTCTCTTTACTCATTGCCCCCCATTCTCAAGGTTGTAGTTATGTTTATTCACTTGCACGAAATTTATTACTTGGGAATTTGCCTCTGGCTGGAGCCGAATTCCTTTGTTATATAACAGCAAGTGGTGTATTTTTTTTATATTGATTTCTGAAAATTTATTTTTATTTTGACTGTGTCATCAGAAATCACAGATAAGATTTAAATATTCTTCCATAAAAAAAAAACACTTCGCTTAGCACGGAAATATTTCTAACTCTTATCACTTTATCAAGCAACGTAAAACTATTTTTCTTCAGTCGTGGCTAACTATCTCCTTAGGTCACACAAGTTAGATTTTTATGAACAGTGCATTGGTATGCAGGAATCAGGCAAATTATTTGACAAACAAAACAATTTATTCATACTAATCAAGTTACAATAAGGGTTAATACCAGGCATACAATTTAATTCTGACTCTATACTTCTCATTAATATAACTTGGATCTTAACTTATTCAACCTAGTTCAACAATTTTTCATTACGTACACAGACTATGGTAATAATTGTGCCTACACTTAAATCACATAATAGAAATTACCTACAATGCTATACAACAGGCAAGTTTAAACAAAAAAGTAACAATAAACGCTATCTTATCTCACACAACTAAGCAGGTAAATTCTTAATGTTTAGCTAATTGCCTTCAGTCCTGAAGTAATACTGACAAACAAATTCGCTAGAGCAATCTCTGCTATAATTCCTGTCTTTGGTTAATCATATATAGAAGACCTTACTTGGTATTTAGTCATCTAGTTCACATCAGTGGATCCTTGAGATCGTATCTATTTCATTCCGATATTGCCTTTCACACACAGGTTCCTTTTTTCGACATCGACGGAGGCACTTCCATTGGCGGTGATCATCAGATCACCTTGGCAGCTGGAAGTCCGGAACGCACTTCTTTCACTGCTTAAATGACCCACCTAACATCTTCAGGTGTCTGTTGGCTGGAACAGGTCCCTTGACCTAGAACCGACAGGACATACCCGAACCTGTAGCCGAAACAGAAAACTGGGCGAAAGCGTGCTTATCCAGCGACGACCATCGATAATGGCCTCTCCTCTTAAATGGCTCTCTGGCTACCAATGACCTCCTGCTATAACGACTGACCTCTGACGAAAAAAGAACTCCCTTGCCCTCGATGTCTCTCCCTTTTAAGCTGCTCCATCGACCTTGGATTTTTCTACTCTTTTATTCACATGGGTCTTCATCCGCCACCCTTTTAGGTCGCTGCGTTAAGGCAGGAAACCCCGTACATTCTTGACCTTCGTGCTATGGCCTTAGGTCATATTCTTAATCCCGTCTGGGATATTTCTTTGTCTTAACAATCTATTGTTACATTTCATTTATATATATTTTTCTTTCTTTTGTTGTTGTACAGTAATTCAACAGTTAAATATTTACAAAAATCACAAGTAAATTAATGTAATTTAAATTCCTAAGTAAAATCAGTATAGAAAGAATTTAATTTTAAATTTCTGTCTATACAAGATTTTACAATGTGCTTTGTATTATGGGACACTAAGGCAATTGATGTGGAAGTCATTAGCCTTTATATACAAGTTACCCTGTCATGATGTTACTTCATGCACAAACTTTATTTGCTTACACTTGGATGAAGGATGAAGTTACCACACAGCAGAACTGCTCAGCTCCTCAGGAAACAGCAAATCCAAAGATGAACATTATTGAGATAAAGTGTTGGGATGACCTCTCCAAAAACTCTTGAGTGATCTACAAAATCACTAAATGTCATTGAGTGATGCCAAAAAAAAGATCACTACTAAACTCATTAAACTCTTAACAGTGGTTCTACTCAGTGATAGGATAAAACTTGCCATTAAGCAGAATTGCTCTACGCTCTGGAATCAAGTCCAAAGATGAACATTAAATGTCATCAGTGAAAGCCAGATCCAAAAGTGATAACTGATCCAAACCAGATCCAAAACTGCATTACTTCAACCAAAAGGTTGAAGTAATGCAGAAGTCATATGTTTCCCTTATGTAAGTGGTGAAAAGGTATGGCCTTATTTAAACCTCTGGATTAGAGATAGTTGTAGAAAGTTTTTTTCTCTCGGTTATAAATTAAATATAAGTTGCAAAGAAATTATATTGTCTAATCCTTTATCCAAGTGTAAGCAAACATAGTTTGCATGTGAAGTATCTTCACAACTAGTCTACTTCAACCTAGACATCTCTTCTGAATCCAGCTTCCACTGATGAGACCTCAATAAAGGTCGAAACCGGTCTGGGTAGTGGCTCTTCCCATAATGCATTTCATTATACACATCCAAAATATACAAGTAGCCTAGTCGTGTGGGTACTTAATGTGCAAACTTTAAGAATTTTTAATTCTTAAAGTTTGCACATTTTTCTTAAAGTTTTAATTCAAACTTTAAAAATTATTTAATTCTTCATTCATTTGCAAACAAATGAATGAAGAATTAAATAAGAATATAATTTCTTGACAACTTTTATTTAGTTTGTTACATTGTTGTGAGAGAAATCAGTTGTAAATTCATGTTGTGGGAATAACTTACTTCAGCATTTAAATACTGTAAAATTAATTGCTATAATTTTCACTACTTTCATTTTGATATAATTAACTTTCCTGAACTAAGTAAAGAACATTTTTCAGCTTTCAGGCACAATGCTGTAACCAGTCATGATGGCATACAGTGGTGGACTAGAACAGAAGTAGCTCTGCTGTATTTCCAAGCATGTGCATTAGTTAAAAGAACATTAATGGGCACCATTAACTGTTAAGGAGGAGGAAAAAGAGAACACAACAGAAGGAAAAAATTGAAGAGTTTTTGTCTTCGATATATGAAGAATGAACAGAAATAAGAAATGTTAGAAAGGGGAGACAGAGAGGAACTCCTTTAAAAGAGAAGTGAAGTTTATTGTAGTCAATCCACATAGGATTTATTCAGTTAAACCTGAAAGAAGCAATAGCTTCCCAGTTCATATAAAAATGGATCCAGTGAAGTGTCTTGTTTTTATTTAGGATTGTCTGAATTTGGCACTGTTGATATGATTTATTTAATAAAGTATCCTGAGATTTTTGTATAGAAAGGAAATTCATTTTGATGTGGTGAAACAATTGTTTTAGTAATTATTCAGTGGAGCTTACTGTGACTTCCATATAGAAAGTGAATTAAGTTACCAATGTGTTTTGAATCAAGGCAAGATATGTTTATTTTAGAATACGGGAAGAAGCAATTTGTATTAAGTTTTTCCTGTGTAAAATCACAATGGAATAAAAATTCTCTAGGAAGGATTAAAATACCACTAGTTTTGTCCATACAGAATAATAACTTATTCATATTATAGAGACAACAACCATGTTAAGAATAATTACCTTAATTTTCTGATGTTTCAAACTTCATTAATAAGGTCATCCAGAGTATATATACACACACACTCTCATATATATATATATATAACACAGACCAGCTACATTTTCAAACAGAGTGACACCATTCTACTGGCTTGACCTCTAGTGCAAAAAATAAACTTACATCAAAACTATATCCTATTTATAAGATGGAACAAATTCATATTAATACTTTTAACACATCAGTGGTGGTGGCGGCCTAATTAATGATTTAACATAAGTGCTATGTTATATATTAAGGCTAAGATCCTGGATTAGTGCTAATTATAATTTATAATGAACTTCTAGAATATGCGCCATCCATATTCTTGGGATTTTTAGACCATTATTATTGCTAAGATTAGGATGGTTGATTAGAATTTCATAGGCCTCTCCTTTTATACATTGTGGTTACATAAAAACTTAATGTGCTTACATGTTAAAGTATATTAACTGGATGTGTAATGTTGTGATCTTAATTCCAAGTTTAAGGACTTTTGGCTGAGAAGTGAGTGTTTGATGTGTAAAGCTACTTGGTAAGGTGAGATGTGAATACTGTTTAACATTTAAATGAATAACTTGGTTAACTGAATGTGCTTGCATGAGCAAGGTGTTAAATGCTAATTAAGTTGACAGATCTAATAGAATATAATTGTTTATTAACCTAATGTAGCATGTATCAATTTTTTCATATTAAATTGTTATTGTTAATTAACTATGCTATTCCTGAAGTCTGAACAGTTACCTTACTACTGGTATTTAATTAAGGCATATCCTTCTGGGAAAGAAATTATTTCCATACTACTCAGCACAAAGTTTATGACCCACTTTCACAACAAAAAAAATATATACACAAATATGAAAATTATAAGGTGGTAAAAATTTCATGGGCTTAAAAAATATGTCAAGTCCACATTTCTGTATGTTATATAATGTGGATCATAGTACATCATCATCAAATTCCTGCCATGTACCCTCAAGGGGTGTACAGGATATGACAGTACTACATGAAAAAATTACATCATTACTAACTTCCTATCTACAATTTTCCTCCAAATCAGTCTGTTATTTGTCAAGACTCCAACATTATCAGATCTTATATTTCTATCGTCTAAGGCACTTTGTACCATATCAATCCACCTATATCTTGGTCTTCCTCTGGGTCGTTTTCCTGCCAACCTGGCAGAGAACACTTGTTTTGCTAATCTTTCCTCTCCCATTCTATTTAAGTGACCATACCACCTGAGATTAGCTCTGCTTACGCATTCCTGGATGCTGACAATGTCAAGTTCTTTCCTAATATCCTCATTTTTAATATGATATTGCCATTGATGCCATCTGTTCACGCCTCTAATCTTTCTCAGGACTCTCATATCTACGGTTTCTAGTCTTTGGTCAAGTGTTTTACTTCTGACCCAGCTCTCAGATCCATAAGTTAAAACTGGTTTGAACACTGTCTTGTATACAGCTAATTTAGTGTTCCGACTAATTTCTCTCTTATTCCATATGAATTTATTCAATTGACTTCCCACCATACCAGCTTTGCTGATTCTGTTGTCTATTTCTATATTTAATTTACCATCTTCAGTAAAAATCGTGCCTAAGTAGCTGAAATGTTTTACTTGTTCCACAGGTTCTCCATTCACAACACAGTTGACATTTTCAATGATTCTGCCTATTTTCATTGTCTTTGTCTTTTTATTGCTGACCTTCATACCATATCTATTACAACAACTATTCAATTTAGTCAGAGAATCTTGCAGACTTGAAGCAGATTTATTTAGAAGTATAACATCCGCATAAAGCAAAGAGCTGACATTAACATCTCCAATTTTGATATCATGTTTAATACCACTTTTCTTCATAATGTGATCCATATAGATAATAACAGAGGGGATAATGTACATCCTTGTCTCACACCAGATATAACATTAAACCATCTTCCTGTACTTCCTTCTATTCTAACTGCTGACTTACAAGAGCCTGTGTAGCTCAGTAGAAGTGGCGTTTCCACTCTACGGTGCTTGACCGCACGAAGAAAGGATTTGGTGGTTCAAATCTAGTCGCCGACTAGAGGAAATTTTTCTAAGCATTTTTTCAACCGGTTCCCTTGTTAGTCGATCTCTGGCACGGGCTAGCGAGTTTTTCTCGCGGAAACTCTGGTTTTTCGTCCTGGACACTCAAGAAAATCGACTGTCGAACCCACGCTATTTTCAGACATTAAAAATATTGTGTTAGGGACTACGAGATGATGGCACTAGCTTGACGCCTTCACTACGTACCGATGAATCAGTGATAGCCTTGGGCTAGCTATCTCTCTGATTGGCTACCAGTGGAGATTGAACTGCCTACTCAGTCTCCAAAAAGTTAGATAGGGTAAATGGCCTCGCCTACTCCCTATACAGGAATAAATAGGCGTTAGCTGATTTACAATTCAAATAAAGACTAAGTATTACTTGATATAATGCCCCATTAACACCATATAACTGTAGCATATTGAATAGCTTCTCTCTTGGCATATGCATTTTCCAGATTGACAAAAGTTAGATACAGATCTTTGTTATATTCCCATGATTTCTCAACTGTCTTAAAGTGAAGATCTGATCCTGACAGCCTCTATTTGGCCTGAATGCAGATTGATCTTCATCAAGCTTTTCTTCCACAATTCTCAAGTATACTTGCATAAATCTTACAAGGAACACTCAGTAAGATATACCTCTAATTCTCACCTTCAGTTTTATTTCCCTTTTTATTTTATATATGGGTATTTTGGAGCTCTACTCCAATCATCGGGAATTTGTCATTCCGAACTATGCAGTGCAACCACTAAGATTTTTATAACACCATACTTCAGCATTTCTGGTCGAATATCATCTAGTTCTGCTTTGATTGCTTTTTCTACTTCAAGTACGGATATGTATTCTTGACTGTATGCCTGTTTAAGTGTTTTTTACCACTGTGCTACCACTGCTTGTTTCATTTAGCAATTTTTCAAAGTAATTACTCTGTACTTCAAGGATATCTTTTTCTCCCATTTTCATGTCACCTTTATCATCTATAACTCCTTTTGCAGCACTCTTGCCTCCATTTCTAAGCTTCTTCAACAACCTCCAGAATATTTTGCCACGTTCTTGCCAAAGTCCTCCCATGACTCTTGTTTAGCTAGTTTTACACAGTTTTTAGCTGTCTTACATTTGTCTCTATTCTCTAAGAGCACAAGATGACTTACTTGTCAGTTACTTTTGATATGCTTTCTTCTTCACTTATGCTTTCTTCTTCACTGCCTCTTTAACTTCCTGTGTCCACCATGGAGTTCTAATTTTTCTATCCTTGCAGACAACCTCACTACATGCCTCTCTGGCTGAATCAATCAGGGTTTTTTTCAAGGCTTGCCACTTAATCTCCAAGGTTTGGTTCCTGTTCTCAAACTCTTTCATTTTTTCTTGAATAGTCTGTGTATTTTAGTCTACAGTTCACATCTGAGAGCTGCTCAATTTTTATTCGTTTTAAAACTTTCTTACATGTTATTCTTTTCAATATGAAATTCAATTTTATCCTGCTCAAGACTAAATAGTGATCACTTACAATTTCAAATCCTGTGTACACTCTGGTGTCCTGCACCAGGGAGAAAACATCACTATCAACAATAATATAGTCAATGAGACTTTTCTTGTTCCTTGCCTCTTCTCTCCATGTGAATTTGTGCACATTTTTATGTTGGAACATGGTGTTAGTAATAACCAATCCATCTCCTGAGCAGAAATCCGACAGATATTTGCCATTATTATTAGCTTTGCTCTTTTCTCCAAATTTTCCCAAAATATTTTTGTATGTCTCACAATTATTTCCTACTCTGCTATTTAGATCCCCAACAAGGACCAAAAGTTAGTCCTTGTTGGGGATCTAAATAGCAGAGTAGGAAATAATTGTGAGACATACAGTAGTCAGTTGCTCTTTCTAAAGCCTCAAAAATTTCATCCACTTCTACCTTAGTAGAACCTTCTGTGGGATCATAGGCACAAATTAGTCTTATTGTCCAGTTCCCCATTCTGATATTTGCCCACATCACTCTACTTGAGACTAACAAATTAAATACAAGGCTAACCTTCTTCAATGGCTACTCCTTTTCCTTGATTCTCATTGCCTGAATATAACATTTTGTATTTATTGCTCAGAAAGATTTCACCAGTTTTTGTTTCAGTCACCCCTATTATGTCGATCTGGTACTTATCTAATTCCTCAGCTAGTTCCATTTCTTTGCCATTCAGGCTTCTTATGTTGATAGTACCGATCTTCAACTCTGGTGATGTTGAGTTGGGGTGTGTTTTAGGATTTGTTCCAGTAGCTGTTTTGGTCAGCTACTGGAACATCACCCAGTTAAACAAAAAAAGACCTTGTTTAACTGGGTGATGCCCCAGCCACATGAAATTTTGTCATGTACCATCATTTTGTATTTTGGTTTAAGCCAATAAGAATACAATTTGGTTGGCTAAATCCCAAATTGCCAGCCCATCCTCATTCGTTCAATATCTAGGTAGATACCTAACAGGGTGCACCATGAGAAGGTGAGGATTTTACATTAGGTCAGAAGCCCTGTTCGGTTCTCCGCATTCCTTTAAAGCAGTGTTTCTCAATGTGGGGCATACACTCCACACGGGGCAATTTGAATATTTTGGGTGGCAATTTGCAAATGTACATATATTATAATTTTTCAGGACTTGGTTGACTATTATGCTAGAGGGGGGGCCTCAGAATCTTTGAGATGTTGAGGTGGGGCATGATCCAAAAAAATGTTGAGAAACACTGCTTTAAAGGCTATGCCAACAGAGAGGAGACCTCTCTGTATAACAGAGAGGTCTCCTCTCTGTTATACAGCTTTGACCTTTAAGCACCCCATTGTTATTCATCTCTTGTCTATATGGACTGAATTATGAAGGAAAGTGGTGGCATACAACTTCATAATGAAACTCAAAATATTCAACTCGGATCTTATTAGAACTACAGACTCCTGAATAAATCCATTATAAGTCTATAGGACACTAAATTGAACAGCTGCTGTAACAAATTTGGAATGAAAATCAGCATTAAACACACACTAAGAAAATATGCAGAAATGTGGAAAATCTACAAAACAATTTTTTTTTGTAAAAGATAAATTAAATTTGGAAACAGATAATAGAATAAATGAAGCCAGTGTGGTGGGGAAACCTGCTGAGTATATTTCTATGGGTAGCAGTGTTCAAACCAATTTTGATTTATGAACTTGAACTGTGGGTAATAAAACAGTTGATCAAAGACTAGAGCCAACAGATAGGAGAGTTCTGAGAAAAATTAGGAGAGAGAGAACAGATGTCAATGGTGGAATTATATTAAAAATGAAGACATCAGAAACCATATTGTTAACACTGAAACGTGTGAGAAGTGGTTTGTAAAACAGGTATCTAATGCCTAGGACAACAAAAAGAAAGAAAAAATCCTGAGGACAACCAAGATATACATGAAATGATGCTATTAATAGCTTTAATTTATGTAGATCTAATAGCCTTAGAGGACTGAAATGTTAGATTTAAATAATCAAGAACAAAACTGTTGATAGGAACTAATAATGCAAACTTAATCATGTAATATAAAGTCCTCTCATCCCTTGAGGATATACATCAGGAATTTTATGATGGTTGTGATAACTGCAAGTTGAGGGAAAAAAAACTGATGAATGTAATATTGCTTAATGATGATGATATGCTCACAATGGAACCAATCTGTTTATTAGACAGTGGGCTCACACAGGGAAATGAGATTCATCTCCCACCTTTTTTTTTTTTTTACGTTGAGTCCATACACAAGAGGTTGGTTGATCAACCTATAGTACATCAGTATCATGTAGGAGTAGAGAAAGGAGGAACTTGTTAAATTTGATTTAAAAGAATGTATATTGTATTCCTTGGGAAATGCAACAGGGGGAAGACTGTTCCACAATACATACAGCTGTTGCAGGAGGAAAAGAAACTTTTCTCTGGGTTCAAAGTGTACTGTGAATGCTTTCATGCTATTTCAGATAAACATTTTCCATGGAAATATTTGTAGAATACACATATTGCAGAAACCAGACGTCTGTGCAGAAGTAGGTGGAGTGAGTTGGTAAGAAACGGGTCATTTCTTACCAACTCGATAAGTAACTGTTCTCCTCTGCATTGAGTCAGCATTTTGAGGGAGCTTTTATGGACCCAACCCCATATGTGAGAGCAGTATTCAATAGCTGGACAGATTTGTGTAAGGTAAACAGCTGTTCTGGGGTTAAGTAACATTTTGAGTTAAAGAGAAATCCTAGTATTTTAGAAACTGAGGATGCAATGGTTGTGATGTGTTTATGCCAGAAGAGACGATGTCAGGGTAATCCCAAGAGAAATCACAAATTGTCTGGAAATTTGGGTGTTGTCAAAAATAATACTAGAAGAAAATCGTTCTTTTTTATGAGATATAAGACAGAACTGAGTTTTATTAGCATTGAAATTGATGAGGGTTATCTGAACCCCGTTGGAGGATGACTTAAAGACATTCATAAACATCCAAGCCTATGATGGGATTTGAACCTGCAGCCTGTGGGTTAGTGCCAAAATATTTACTTTTGGAATGCCAATAATAACATTTTTTGAGGGTATACACCAGTAGACCATTAGTTTTTCTTTATTTAAACTGAATGCAATTAACATCAGTACAATTTAAAAAAAGTCAGTCTACAATATAATTCATATAATTTTTTTATATGAAAAGTAATCATTTTTTATCTTGTTAACTCTCGATTTTCGTTGCATTGTTAACATGGTAGACTTTGCAATAAAAAAAATAATAAACAAACGTTGGCTGAGTGGTTAGCGTATCTGCTTTCCAGCCAAATGGCTGCAGGTTCGAATCCCACCATGGGCGTGGATGTTTGTGATTGTCTGTGAAAATACTAGTGCCGGTGGTGTAGATGATTGTAGTTGCAGTTTGCTGTAGTTGGTGGAAACAGTTGTAGAGTAGGTGCCCTCCCCCGCGAGTCTTTGGACTCCTTGGAAGGTGTCGCGTAATAATAAATAAAGGTGTTAAGAATTCTGTATGATTTTAATAGATTAGTGAAATATTTATATTGAGTAAAACCTCCAAGTTCCTTTTTTTTTTATGTGCATCCCATCACATCCATGAATTAATACATTGGTACATATGGCATTAATTGTGTGACAGATTTTGGATATGCTGAAAGTTAGATTAAATAATAAACTAGGTAAAATCTCCAAACCTCTAAAAATAAAATTATATAATGCAATTATAATGCAAATAACTTCAGTCCACGCACTAGCAGGGCAGTGATCTTAAGCTAGACAATAAACCTCTATCATATAAAACTGATAAGTTGGTAAAAAAAAAAATTCCCATAAGAGTTCAGTGGTTTATCAGTTTATTAAGAGAATATCTAACCATGCTTCATACAAAACATTTAAACCTTACATGTTAAAATTAAGGTATATAACTTCAATAGCTTATGCATTTAAAACGGAAATTTAAATCAGATAATGTTAATGCAGTCGACATACACCTGCAAATATATTTGCAAGGCTTTAAAATGTAGCTTCTCTAGTGGCAGCATAAAGCTAGCATTCTTCTTATTTGTCCACACAGAATAATTTTTTGTGATGTGCTTTGTTCCAATATAATTAGACTTTGTCAACAGTGCACTTAAACATTTAAAAAAAAATGTATCCCTGTTGTATGTTGTGCATATTGGCTATTTCAGAGTAATATATTTGCAAACAGATGTGGACTGCTCTCATACAGAAAAACTTCTTTTTCTGTATGAGAGCACATGAAAAACGTTTTTTTTTTATTTCATAATTCCAAAACATTATGAATGCAGCAGAAGCATCAGGAATACAGAATATTTGAAACTGTTCATTTCAAATTATTTGAAACAGACAAATAGTCTATTTCAAATATTACTGATACTATTAGCTTACTTGCAAATCCAACACCAGTTAAGTTGCTTACTTCACTCTCCTGAAGAGCTGTATAATCACACAAAACAGCAATTAAAAAAAAAAAATTTCCTTCTCCATGTGACATATATAAACTTTCAACATCCCAAGCCCAATTTCAAAATGGCAAACTAAGTCAGAGGACAAATGATAAAAAAAAATTAAATTTAAATTTAAAAAAAAGAATATACATTTCTACATACAATTTAGTGAAGCTTTTCATCTTCACTAAAAGACCAAGTTAGCAACATGCAAGACCATATTCAAACTGATTTTAGCATCTGTATCAGAGAGATTAATTAAAAAAATAGTGATCAACCTCTCCGATTTATATGTTAAAAATGATATGAGATGGTTGAATTGTTTTGAATTACAGCCAAACAGATAAGGCTGTAGGGCAGTGTATTATGTCTTGATTTTGTGTGTTCTTCTGACCAGTTTTTAATTTGGCAAAAACCAGCCCATGTCTATAAGAGGCAGGTAACTGATATAAAAGTAATAAGGAAAATTGGAGGAGTAAATCAGTGGCAGACAATATTAAAAATGAGATCAGAAAAGAACTTGATATTAATTTTCAAGAAAGTGCAAGCTGAGCTAATACAAGGTCAGTAAACTGGATAGTAGATTAGAAAAACTAGTGTTTGAAATAAAAATGGCAGGAAAAAAGACCAAGAGGAAACCCATGATAAAGGTGAGGGAAATTAATGCAAACTGTTCTAGAATATCAAAATATAAAAGAGAAATTTAGAAATATGCTGATCAGAAATTAGTTCATGAAGTATCGTGTTAGACTCTGATATCTGGTACACCTTGTTAGGATATACACAAGAAAATGATTTCTTTAGGCTAGTTTAGATACAAGAGTTAGAGCATAAAGGGGATTGGAAACAGGAAATGATCAACTACCTTTGATGTTTAGATATGTCAGAAACAAGCTTTCCCCCCCCCCCCTTGATATTGCTGATACCATGAAACACTGTTATGAATAGTTATACATATAGGAAGATAGTATAGCTTGATAAAAAAAAAAACTATGTGCAAGATCAAGTTGCATGTTATCTCCAGGTATTCACCATATATACAGATCATAATATGAAGAAAAGAGGCAACAAACCTGATATCCAAAATATTAAACTAGATTTATATGGTGCAATGCAATTTCACATTATTAAAGGCTAGAAGTAAATAAATCTACTTCAAGCCTTTAGCTAAATGAAATAATTGCCATGACAAATTTGGTATAAAAATCAAAAATCAAAATATGGAAAGAGAATTCTGAATAAAAAAAAAAAAATCTGCATTATCAATAAAGAACATGTAGAACAAGTAAAATATTTCAATCATTTATGCACAATTTTTAGTAAAAATAGTAAATTAAAGATGAAAATATGCAACAGAATAAGCAAGGCTGTTATGGTGGGAAGCCAGGTGAATAAATTTATGAAACATATGGAATGGGAACACTAAAACAGCAGTATAAAAGACAATATTCAAATCATTTCAAACCTTGTGAAGCTGACAGCTGAATTAGAAATAAAGCAGCTGAAGGCCACGATAAGAGTTCCAAGAAAATTAGGACAGAGGACAAATTACATCAATAGTATCACTGTACTAAAATTGGAAATATTCAAGAGGGACTTGACATGAGCACACAAGAATATATATAAGCACAGCCTAAGTAGCTTAGTCAGTTTTGACGATGTCCTTTGGTTGGAAAGATCTAGGTTTAAATCCTGTTCAACACAAAGAACTTTTATCAGGACATTTCAAATGAAGGCAAGATAGTCTCATACAGAGGTCGCAAGGTTTTTTTCATCCTACAAAACAGGCCAGAAGAACAATGTGCAACTGATAGCCATAATAAGCTATGCAGGGTGATTAAACACCCAATCAGTGCATTAAGTAGGTTTCAAATAAGCCACTGAGCCTAACACAAAAAGGAAAATGGGAATGGAATGGTGGACAGTGCTAATCTAAGATATGGACACAAACAGAATGGGAAATGTTAAATTTTAAAGCAAAGATGGCAGAGAAAATATCCAAAAAAATAAGATAAATCTAAGATGATAATGGACAGATTTAATGTGGAAGAAAATTGCCGATGGGAAGCTAATAATGAAAATTAATTAAATTATATTGGACATTCACAATATCCTTTAACCTCTCTACCAGCCATGGTGGATGAAATAGTGAAACCAAACTGCACTTCTTATCCATGTTAATCAATAGGTGTTACAGAATCGTATCCAGATTTTTCTGGACGTCTATAGACATCATGGCCGGTTGGGGTGTTAAATGACTTGAGGGTATACAGTAGGAAATGATCATATTAATAAAAATATAAATTTGATGAAAGAATTAAATTACAAAAAGAAGACATATCCAATTACAATATTAATGACTTTGTGCATAAATTTATTTTGAGGGAAATTTTTGTTTTTCATTTCCCAAGAATAAAATTAACTTTCCAACAATATACTATTATATATATATATATATATATAAAAGCACCTCCAAACAATCAGGTACTCATTGAGAGAGGACCCTGAAAATATATATAAAGCAAAATTACCATTCAAAACTCATGACATACAGAATTCCCACTGTCATCGCTCACAACCACAAAGCCTCAATATGTTCATATGTACAAACTGCAACATATTTACAGATATCTCATTTAGATAGATACAGAGTGAGATATAAATTTAATAAAAAAATAAATTTTCCCATTTCTGTACAACTTTACATTCATTTAAAATGGTAATTATATTTTCAGTAATAAAATATGCTAATCAAAGGTCATATCTAATCACAAATTTTAAATATATTATACAGACAGACATATTTAACTGAGTTCTTATTTCATATGAATTTTAATTTGTTAAAGATATGTGCACATTTTCCCAACCCTACCAGTATCTTTCCAAGAACATATGACATATTTATACTTGTTTTCTAAAAATGTTTGATGAAGTATTCTTACATTTACAATAAACTTTTTCGTATGAATTTCAGAATTTTTTTTTTTTTTTGTTAAATAACTTTATTATCCATTTAGTTACAAATTCTATTAATCAGATCTTTTTATTTGTTGTAAAAAATGTAATTATTATTATTGCATGACACCTCCAGGGAGTCCAAGGACTCATCATGGGAGGACACACTACTCTACTTCGCTAAATACATCTCATCCTCTCCACTACTATTTAATTCTCCAACTATGACGTTCATATCATCATCGCCATCAACATCTTTGTCTGTAAATTGCGTATTCTAAAGGCCAGTTTCTCTGTACTAATCATCTGTTCTAAACTGAAGAGTTCTACAAATTAAATACATTCATAATCTATTTTCAGTTCATTATATATTTGTTACAATAGAAGCAAACAATCATGATAAGTCACAAATGAGTTTAAATACAAACACCTCAATAAATACAAAGTACTTAAATACAAAATAGATACTTGAGCTATGATAATTAAATTGAGAGAAAATTAGCTAGCTAAGTGGGCTAAAGTAAAGAGGCAAAATTACTATGATAGGATAACTTTAAGCAATGCTGATGTTAGGAAGGTGACAGAGGGAAAAGAAATAGTTGAGTATCTGGCAAAGATGCATCATCCAGGTGGATGATTTTGCAGAGATGCATATTGAAATTGAAGTAGATGAGCAGGATGTGTTCAGCATATTAAAAGATATCAATGTGAATACAGCTGTGGGAATTGATGGCATGTCAGCCCATGCACTATGTGAATGCAAAAGAGAATTGCAATTGCTTCTGATGCAGTTGTTCAATCTAAGCAGCTCTGGCAGGGGAGTGAAAAGAGGGTAAGATGTTTTCATTACATAAAGTTGACTGCAAGACAGAAGCAGAAAACCACAGACCAGTTAACATATCAAGAGTGGTTGTTAAAGTAGTGGAAAAGTTGGTTAAAAGTAAAATCCAAAAGTGGGTAGATAGGGGTGCAATACTCTATAGTGGGCAGCATGGATTTGTAAAGGGTAAGTCCTGTCTTAGTAACTTATTCATTATAATAAAAGTGACAGCACAATTGGATAAAAGAAATGGCTACACCATGATATTATTACAAATGTTGGAGCAAGTGGGAATGGATATGAAGCTAGTAGCACGGATAAGAGGGGATGGCTGACAGACACCAGAAAGCAGTATATGGTAGAATAGAATCTTAGAGAATGAAAATGACTGGTGGACTACTTCAGGGTTCTACTACAGATACTACTCTTTAATTTGTATATTAGCGCTATAGGGAAAGATTTAAGGAGGGGGGGTATTCAGTTGTTTGCTAAAGATGTAAAACGGGAGAGCAATAGTTGATAAAGGTGATGCAGATATATGATTTAAATAAAGTGGCATTGTGGATAAATGATAAAGATTGTCAATTTAATGTTGCAAAATGTAAGGTTATGCATTTCGGGTTGAAAAGGTTACATGTGTGTCATATTCATGGGACTGGATTGCAGCAAATTGGTGAGGTTAAGGACTTGGAGTAATGGTGGATAGAGTTGAAGTTCAACATATTGCAAAAGTTGGTAAAAGCAAAGGATTACTTGGATGTTGAAAAACACCCTAACAAGTAAAGATAGAGAAGTCATTATCCTTCTTTATAAGGCTTATGGTTTGGCTGCATCTTGACTACTATGCACAGATTTGGTCACCTGCATTTCTAGGAAATAGGGAGGTAGCGAAGAGAATTCAGACGAGTGACTATCACGACAGGTCTGTGGAATGCTCCCTATGAGGATAGACTGAAGGTGTGTAGGTTACAAAGTTTGGTTGATAGGCAGAAAAGAGGGGACATAATAGAAACTTATAAGATCATAAAGGGATTTTATAAAGTTGATGCCAAGGAAATTTTTCAATATATGACCAATGGTCAGAGAACTAGGGGTCATGGGGTCAGTAGTGGTGTGCAGACTAGATTTTTTGTGTGGAGAGTGGTGAAGGAGTGGAATGGATTGCCAGAATTAGTTGAGTTCCCTGACAGTGAATAAGTTTAAGGAGAGATATGATAGGTTTTGTGTGTAAAATATTTCATTTGGGTCTTCTCGATGAGCCGCTGGACTCCATGGAGATACTACATAATAATAATAATAATAAAGATTAAACAGGATTTGACTAAAGTAATTACTTTATTTTCAAGTAAATTTTTATGAAGCAATCATAATCATGCACTGGCACTGAAGACAGTCAAGAAATTTGGCTAAAAACTTTGCTTGTTAGTAAATGAATACGCCAAACAGGTTTAATTTTATTATGGAAAAAAGTTTTGAATAAAAGTTTGAAGTTTGAATATTTCAATCTAAATAATTTCATGTTGAAAATTTTTCTACTTGGTTATATCCTTTATCCACATGTAAGCAAACAAAGTTTGTGCATGAAGTAACTTCACAACTGGGCTACTTGTATATAGAGACTAATGATTTCACACCAATTGCCTTAGTATCCCATAATGCAACACACATATCCTTATAGACATTTATAATGCTATGCATTATGGGAAGGGCCACCTACTCAGACTGTTTTTGACCTTTATTTTGAGGGCTCATCAGTGGGAGCCAGACCAAAAGGTAACTCCAAGGTTGAAGTAATGCAACCTAGTATGCATTAAGGGTAGTGGCCCTTCCCATAATGCACAGCATTATACAAGTCTAAGGATGTGCATTGCATTATGGAATACTAAGGAAACTGATGTGAAGTCATTAGCCTCCATGTACAAGTAGCCAGTTGTGAAGTTACTTCACGTGCAAACTTTGTTTATAAGAATATAATTTCTTGGCATCTTTAATTTATAATTTCATCATGGTAGATATTGTAATGTTGCTGTATATGCAAAATTTAAGATTTTATTAATATGGAAATGTTAATATGAATCACATACAGTTATGCCTATTTATAACCTATTAGTCAGTTGCAAAATAGAATTGAACCTATATTATAAACATATCATTTTATTTTTATAAAGAAATATCAGTGGAATTTCCACTGATATTTCTTTATAAAAATATCCAGCTTAAAAAAACTCCAGCTGTCAGCTTCTATTACATTAGTACCATGAATGGACAATTCGGAAACCTTTGGTCTGAGATCAAACATAGTAAATTTGTCAAGCTACTTCAATCCTACAATAAACATGGTGATAGTTGCATGGAGAGTGATATAATTCTGCACTGCATTCCACTATAAGCAGTGCAGGATCATATCACTTAAAGACATATATTGATATCACAGTGAGATTCGAAACCAGAGCCTATAGAATTTAATTTATTGTAGTTAAGTTTGGAATGCTTGAAAATTATACATTGTGAAACAAATATGATAATATCTACATACACATCATGAAATCTATTCAAATTTTAATTCTAATTATATTATACAAACCTGGGGCTCTTTGAATAGACTTTCTATAAATATTAAATCTACACCAGCATTAAAATGTACATTAATTTTTAAACACTAAAATGATACTTTTGTCAATCTTCTGTATCATTTTTTTTTGCTTGATATTTATATTTAATGTATGGAGAATATATATCAAAACCAAGTGATATGATGTTGTCAAAAAATACTCTAAATCTCAAAGGAAGAACATAAAAGTTTAACAGCTGTGCAGGTGGCCATATCATCCACTCTGCTAAATATATCTTGGCTCCCTTCTCAAGAACTTCTTCTTTAACTACAGCTACAGTGGAGCCTTCTAATATGCCAACAGTACCAAAGTAGACAGTGATGTTTACTGGTGAAAACAAAACTTGATCATAAACAACTTTCTTAATAACAGTCCTAAAGCATCTACCAGGTAACCAGCGGTCTAATAAAACATACCAATAATGGGATAACACACCGGTGGTTAACCCAGCAGCAGACATGTGAAGAGTGCGAACTGGTTGCCATCCTTCTTTATCACCCATTAAGATATCATAATGTTGTTGAATGACATCTCCTGTTGCTCCCATGGCTGTGGAAAAGACAGCATTAGTCACCAGTAGATATTCATTAAACAGCTGATGACCTACACGAATTACCTTCCTACAAACCGCTTTAATACCATGAGCTGCTGCAGTGGCCATTCAAACCGCAAGATACATGAGGAAATCTAAAACAAATTATAAATTAATCATTATTTTAAATGATTAAAAATGGACATGCAATAAAAAGTTTGGGACATTACATTATGAATTTGTAATATAACTGATAGTAATAGAAATGTAACTTAAACACAAATCCAAAACTTAGGATATTAAGTCATACCATGTGCAGGAATGGTATGACTGCACATGGTATGACAAAGTCAATAACACCCAGAATGGGATTTACATAGGCTATATACAAGTGAATGGGATAAAATGGAGGCGGGGGAGGAATAACTCTCTGTATTGAATTCAACTAAGCATAAATTATACTAGACTAAATAGTTTTTAATCCTTTACCCAAGTGTAAGCAAAAGTTTGCACATTAAGTATCATTAAAATTAGATTACTAGTGCATGTATACAGAGGCTATTGACTTAACCACAGTTGCCTCAGCATTGCATAATACACAGCATCCCACATTTCCTTTTAGATGGGTATATACACACTGCTTGGAAAGAAGTCAATGGACACCCCATGGGCAAGATGTATCGTCCCATGTAACGAGTCGTGTTTGTAGCCAGTATAAATTGGGAGGAATATGATGCTCCCAAGTCAGTGCAAATGTGTCCAGGTGAAATGGCTGCGAGAAGAGAACTGATGGAGTTTGAAAGAAGCACTGTGATAGGCCTGTCATGCTACAGGCCTATCAGCAAATTTTTGACAAACTGGTCCATCCTAGGTCAATGATCAGTAATACCATACTGAGATAGTAGCTCAGTGAGTCAAATGTAAGTGCTACTTGCAGTGAACAAACCACGACACTCACCGAACATGACAGTAGGGCGCTACAAAGAAAATATGTAAACCGCCATTCATCAGCCAACACATTGAATGCAATGTTCCAGGCATTAAATGTAACATGAATCTGCACAAAAACATTCAGAACTGAGGCTCATAAACATGGGTTTCCATGGTGGGAAAATAATATGTAAGCCCCACATTGCTGAACCAACATGCAGCATCATCTTCAGTGGTACAAAGAGCATATATAGTGGGACATGGAAGCTTGGAAAGGCTGTGTTATGGAGCAACAAATCACTCACCCTCTACTGAGCAGATGGAAGGGTGTGGCAGATACTTAGTAAACATCTCTTACCAGAGTGCATAACTACTACGAAATTTGGTTTGGCCTCAGAAATCTGTTTGCGGTGGCATGAACATTGCACTTCGAGAGATATCTGAACATTCTGGACAATGCAATGCTTCCTATTTTGTGGCATTTCTGTGGAACTGAAAACTGTTTCTTTCAGCAAGGCAATGCACCATGTCACAAGGCTGCTGCTGTAACTGCATGGTTTGTGGACATGAAACTCACCACATTTTCATCTTTCCCTTATACTCTGACTAGCCTCCACAGAACCCTGATCTCAACCCTACTGAACATCTGTGGGATGACCTGAAGAGTTGGGTGAGATCAAGGGACGTCTGCCCCACAATAGTCCAGGATCTCATTACATGCCCAAGAATGGTCCAAAATTTCCATTGACAGCTATTCTACACTTGTGGAAAGTATGTCCCACAGGACTGCTGCAGTTATTGCAGCAAAAGGTGGTCCTGCAGCTTAAGATGAGTGCCATGGCTGTTTGTTTCTCACACTACAGTGTGTATTGTGCTTGGGTAAAAGATTAAAATACAAATATAATTTGTCTAATATAATTAACTCTCTAAGTGGGAGTGAAAAAAAATCTCTATTGAGTATGTGCAAAATCCATACTTCAATATAATAAATTTAGTTTAATCCTTTATCCAAATGTGAGCAAACAAAGTTTGCGCCTGAAAATATCTTCAGGACTGAGGTAAGGTAGTACAACACCGGGAAACTCGTAGCAGAGGTGGACCAAGCTAACATCACTCCTATCTCAATATCTCCCATAATGCAAAACACATCTTGCGGATATGTATAATGTTATGCATTAAGGGAAGGTCACTACCCAGACCAGTTTCGACCTTTATTGAGGTCTTGTCAGTGGGAGCCAGGCCAAGAAGTGGAGATACCAAGGCAGAAGCAATGAAGAGGTCATCTTTACCTATAGGAGTTATCAAAAGGTATGCCACCTTATTATTAAATTACTCTGGATTTAGAGAAATATACTACCTTACCTCAGTCCTGAAGATATTTTAAGGTGAAAACTTTGTTTACTCACACTTGGATAAAGGATTAAACTGAATTTATTACAATAAAATTAGTTTAATCCTTTATCCAAGTGTGAGCAAACAAAGTTTGTGCCTGAAAGTATCTTCAGGACTGGGGTAAGGTGGTACAACACCAGGGCAACTCGTTGCAAAGGTGGAGCAAGCTACCAACACTCCTATTTCAGTATCTCCTATAATGCAAAACACATCTCCTTGCGGATATGTCTAATGTTATGCATTAAGGGAAGGGCCACTACCCAGACTAGTTTCGACCATTATTGAGGTCGAATGGGAGTTCATGCCTTTCATCACTGGCCTCTTTAGATTTAAAAAAGTTGTGCTGAGAGTCAGCTTGATAGTGAGAGAGGAGGAGAAAGATAGAGTGGATAGCAGTAGATAGTTAAAAGAGGCCTCAGTCGATCTACTTGGCCTGACTTAAATGTCAGCACCAAGCAGATCTCCGACATTATCTCCCTCCATCCGTTCTTTTCAGCTTTCCCCGGTCAGTCACCTCTTCAGGTGTCTGCCCGAGGAAAGTGGGGAAAAACAAATGAAAGAAGCACCACATGAAAAAGAGGAACTAGTAAATAACCTTTAAAATTACATATAACTTTTTGTAAGAAACTAGGAAAATTCTGAAATTTCAACTGGAATGACCAGTTTAATACTGAGAAGAGCGGGGACAGAGCCTGGCCTGGGTGATGCAGCCCACAAGGAGCTGCACCGCCTCGGTGTAAGCCTTCGCAGCCCAGGTTCTCAGGATACCCCCTCCTGTGTGGAATAGACATAGACCTTTTTTACAACAAAAATTCTAATCTGAAAGAGGACAAAAAGAAGAAAAAACAAACCAGATTTTTTTTTTTTTTTTTTTCCCCTCTGGCAGATCGATACTAGGAGTCGACTGACTTGTTATCCGAGGTTTAAATCCTCCTGCTGTCTATTGTTGTGGGTTTTAATGATGAGATCTGCTAATTTGTCTCCACTGACGTGGTTTAGCACGTAGAGGCCTCTGTGCAGTGCTAGTCCCACGTCGTCCTCTGCATCGATAAGACCAATGATCTTTTCAGGAGTGATTTCATCTATATTATCGACAAACACGTCGTTCCATTCTGCACTGACGACTCTTGGCCTGTTTTGTCCTGTGAGTATCAGTTGAATGTCTCCGAATGTTTCTATTGCTTTTCGTAGTCTCGCCTCCTCCTCGGGGAAATCTTTTAAGAGATGCAATATAGGTGCATTGGCCTTTGCGTGAGGGAACTTTGTGGGTTCTGAAGTTGACTTTATTTTTCCAACTTCAGCTGGTTTTGGTTTTTTTATATTTACTTCTTCAGGGCTGGCTGGCCTCTTTTGTGTGCTTTCTGCATTGTTGATTTCCATATCTACTGCCTCCGTGTCTTCGTCTATTGTGACTGCAGTGATAGTTCCTTTTTGTTGGTGCTGCTAGTTATTTTCGGTCGCTACATTTGTAGTGGCAGTTTGCTCAGTGGCTGGTTCTTTCTGCCTTTTGTCTTTCCTGCTTGTAGGTTTCTCTATTGGTGTATTCGGCAGTGTTTCAGACGTGGCAGCATGATTCTTTCTTGTTGTTCCCTCATGCGCGGCCTTCAGGGTAGGGAACTCATTCTGTTCTGTGCCAATGACATTTTTGGCTGTTGCTTCCGTGTTGGGCATAATACTGCCTCCCAATTTTTCGGCCAGGTTTGTCCGGACAGGTGTCCACCTTATGGCCGTTAGTGCCGCATTTTAGGCATGCTGACTGGCACTGTGCTACTGTATGGCCCGCTGTTAGGCAGTTCTTGCATATTAACTTCGGGCACTGGGCCCCTAGATGAGTGAGGGCGCCGCATCTAAAGCATTGCCTCTTTACTCCCGGGTAACTCACCATTACCCTGGCCGATCCTATCCTGACGAAATTTCTGCCTTCATCATGACGGAAAAGGTGACTTCACCAGATTTCCATTGTGGGATCTCATCGTCCGTGCCAACTTTGATATCCCGAACAGCTCCCCATTTCGAGAAGACTTTAGTTATGATGTCATTGTCTTCTTCTAAGTATTCAAGCGGAAAACGATCTATTCTTACTCTTTTGACAAAGCTTCCTACCACAAAAGGTTGAAAAATTTTTGCCTCGCACTCGACTCCTTTCAGAAGTTTTTCTCTAGTAGCAGCGTCTTTGCATACAACTTGAAACCCCCCCCCATAAGGGGTGAAACCGGAAATATTGTCTGCCCCGACGCAGTCAATAATATAGCCCTCGCAAACGTCCTCTGGTGAATACCAGTATCTATTTCGAACCCGAGGGTTCTTACCCTCGGTAAAACCGAAGACATTATTTAACGAAAGAAAGGAAGAAGACTTTCCAAGGATAGTCTATTCCTATAAAATAGCGGAATGCCGTGTATAGGCCTAAAAAAAAAAAAAAACCACAAAGGAATCTTACCAAGGCAGGACTTCAATCGGAGCTCTCTTTTCGGTTCTCCTAAACTGTTGCTGGAATCCGCTGGAACAGGTTTGAAGAAGGACTGGAACATGGAGCTTTCTCTCAGGGCCACTGAAAAAGGTCTCTTCAGTGGGAGCCAGGCCCAAGTGGAGATACCAGGCAGAAGCATTAGCAGGTCATCTCTACCTATAGGAGTTGCCAAATGGTGTGCCACTCTTTTTTAATAAATTACTCTGGATTTAGAGAAAGATGTTGAAAGTTTATTTTTCACTTGGTTAGAGTATAATAAAATTAGTTTAATACTTTATCCAAGTGTGAGCAAACAAAGTTTGTGCCTGAAAGTATCTTCAGGACTGGGGTAAGGTGGTACAACACCAGGGCAACTCGTTGCAAAGGTGGAGCAAGCTACTTTCAGTTGCAAACTTTGTTTGCTCACACTTGGATAAAGGATTAAACTAATTTTATTATACTCTAACCAAGCGAAAAATAAACTTTCAACATCTTTCTCTAAATCCAGAGTAATTTATTAAAAAAGGGTGGCACACCATTTGGCAACTCCTATAGGTAGAGATGACCTGCTAATGCTTCTGCCTGGTATCTCCACTTGGGCCTGGCTCCCACTGAAGAGACCTCAATAAAGGTCGAAACTAGTCTGGGTAGTGGCCCTTCCCTTAATGCATAACATTAGACATATCCGGAAGGAGATGTGTTTTGCATTATAGGAGATACTGAGATAGGAGTGTTGGTAGCTTGCTCCACCTTTGCAACAAATTGCCCTGGTGTTGTACCACCTTACCCCAGTCCTGAAGATACTTTCAAGCGCAAACTTTGTTTGCTCACACTTGGATAAAGGATTAAACTAATTTTATTATACTCTAACCAAGTGAAAAATGAATTTATTATAGTCTAACCAAGTGCAAAATAAACTTCCATACTTCAACATGAGTCCTATAAAAAGGATCTTTTTATCTAGTGAACCATGAGCCAGGCTCATAACTAGTTTTTCCTATCTGATGACAAATCCACCAAAATGGCCAACATGCTGTCATTTATATTGCTGGCTATTAACAGGTTCACACCAGACTGTGTTTGCTTGTCATGCATCCAGCAGGAGCTCCAACATGTTTCACATGCCAATTTGAAAGATTTTTTTTTTTTTTGTTAGAATGTGTGTGTGTAAAACTAATATTTGCTACACCTTTAGAAATCTGCAAATATAAACAATTATAGAATGTCTCTTAATTATCAGTGAGATAAATTCTATACTCATTTGTATTTTTAAAGCAAAAAGTCTTTCCCTTCTAACATAATTTCGGTTTCTCTAGAAAACGTGTAATGATTTGTCATGTGCCCAACAGATGACAAACTGAAAGTATGAGATGACTTGTCACTTCCCATCCCCCATGAGCACAACTTTTGTCTGGAGTGAATGTATTAACTGTGTTTACTCAGGTTTATTTTTAACTAACTTTTTTCTTAATTCACATTATTTGAATTCATTGCCATCTTAATTTTGTTTTATGGTTTTATTTCATTATTTAAATTAAGCCTACTGGCTCTTTATTTTAAATAAAGGTTTTATTTCAATTTATATATCTTTGCTCATGTATCTAGTTATCAGCTTCCACATTGTTTTCTAATCTCACATTATTTTTCAGCTCAATTTTAAATTCCGCACTAAGTATGGGATCACATGCTGTGTACTATATTCATGGAACTGAACTGCAAGAAGTTGAAAGGTGCAAGAGACTTGGGGGGGGGGGGGGGTATGAACAGAGAACTGAAGTTTAGAAGACATATTACAAAGGTGGCCAAAACAAAACATGAAATTAGTTGTTGAAGAACACACTGACAAGCAGGAATAGTGAAGTTATTGTTCCACTTTATAAGGCATTAATAAAGCCACATCTGGATTATTGTGCACAGATCTATCTGGTCACCTGGATTCCTTGGTGATGAAGTGGTGGAGAGGATCCAGAGGTGAGTAACAAAGATTATTGCAGGTCTGTGGAATGCTTCTTATGATGATAGACTGAAAGTCTGTTGGCTCCAAAAACTAGCTGATAGATGTAAGAGAGGAGATATGATAGAAGCATATAAGTTATTAAAGAGGCTTAATAGAATTGATACTGATAACTTTTTTCTGTACATTGCAGGAAGGGAGAAAATCAGGGGTCATCCCTGGAAAGTGTGTAAGAGTGCAGTTAAAAACAATGTTAGGACTACATTTTTTGTTTGGAGAGTGGGTAATGTATGGAATGCATTGCCATAGGTGGTTGTGAGTGCTTCACCTGGGTAATACATAAGGAATCAAGAAAAAGAATTTTGGCATTTGAAAGAACTTGTTACATGAAAATTCTAAGAATAGGATGGGTACAGAAAATCAGAAATGAAGTGCTCTATTGGAAGATACAACCAAAGGAGAATCTAATGCAGAAGATTATACAATGGAAACTGCAATTATTTGGCCACATCTGCAGAATGAGTGAGGACCAGAAGTTAAAGACATTCATGTTTGGTATCATGGATGATGTAAACAGTAGAGATAGACCACATACAGAGAATGGATAGATGACATAAAGGAATAGTGTGGAATGGGTTTACAGAAACTACGACACTATGCACTGGACAAAAAAAAAAGGTGGAAGAAGATAGTGAAGGAGGCATCGGACACCAATGGGCAATGAGCCAGCCCATGGTTCGTGATGATGATGATGAAATTAAGACAAATGTCAAATGCACAAAACGAAAAATGAAAGGTTAGAAATTTGGAAAGTTTTCTAAACTTTAATTTTTTTTTTTTTTTTTTTTTTTTACTACTTGGATAATGGGAAACCTATGATTTCTGCATTAATTCTACCTTAGTATCTTCCTGGGTCTGGCTCCCACTGATGAGACTACAATAAAGATTAAAAGTGGTCCAGGTGGTGACACTCTCTCTCTTAATGCTTAGCATTATGCATGTCTGAAAGGAAGTGTGCTTTGCATAAAGGAATACTAAGGCAATTGATGTGAAGTTTTCAGCCTCTACATACAAGTAGCTTAGTCATGAAAATACTTCATGTGCAAACTTTGTTTGCTTACACTTGGATAAAGGATTAAAGATGAATAATAATTTCTGAGAAGTATAAAATAAAACAGACATATAAACTGATGCTCATGGGAGAGAGCACATTTTATGAAAACATGTATTTATACAAACTTGTTTATGAATTCTTCATTGCATATTTAATAAAAATATATTCAAGTGACTGAAGTCATTGATATCAATAACAATTCTTGCAATGCTCCCACCATCATCTATATTTATCAATTTCTCCAAAACAATGCTTTCAAATATAGCCAAGATGTGATGTTATTCAATTTTGTCCATGTTGATTCTGATGGCAAGTGAATAAACTAATGAACATAACCTAGGATAAAATATTCATATATTCATAGAATTTCATCATAATTCAGTTATTTGGTCAAGTGGAGGCGGGAAGTAATGTAAAAAAATAAATAAATAAAATAAAATAATAAAGGGGGAAGGTAGTATTCCTGCAGGATATGTTGTTCTACATTAATTAAAAAAAAAAAAAAAAAAAAAAAAATACTGCATCTCTTTACCTATCATGAATAAAAGAACAAATGTCTAAGATTTTTTTGCAAATTCAGATCATAGATTTCACAAAATTTCGTAAGTATTAGCAAAAATTTTTGTTCGTACGGTAACTTATAATAAATCATTCCTTCTTGAATAGTTCCTTTTTACCCTCAAATAATATTCTCCACGTACTACTTAACAGAAACACATTGATATGCTAACATGTAAAACTTTATTAACTATACTTTAAGGGGTATTCTTTTTGACTAATAGGGTTTCAATGCAAAATAAGTATTAACCATTCTGCTAGAACTGAGTCATCTGCCCAAAGTAATGAAATGCATCAAATTTTTTACCAGAACAATGATACTGTTTTGAAAAAACTTAAACAGCCAACTAAATAAGAATTCTCTTTGTATAACTATTAATGAATGCTACTGGGAACTTTGCATTTTAGTGACTCAAAAAAGACTATGCAGATTTAAAAACTAGTAAATAGGTTTCTGAAGGTCAGAGAAATGAGGTCACCTTAATCATTAACTACATCCAATTCCCAGACAGCAAAAAAAAAACCTTCATATCCAGACATGGTATAGGTAAAGCTATAATATCTAGGTACATGAACTGGAAAGAAATGGGAAAAATAGTGGACCCAAATTCCATGGATATATATATATATTAATTAAAAAAAAAAAAACTTAGAAATATTTTCCCATTATCAATTAAGAAGTGTCTATTTTCACTATATTCAAAATATTCTCATATAAATTTGTAAAAGCCTAAAGTATTATATGATGCATGAAAGTGTCTCAGATAATACAAGCCTTTACAGAAAGAGAATAACAATACCTTGCAGCTGCCTGACAAATTATGAAAGAAATGTAATATTTTTTAGCATGCTTTAATGAAATTAAAAAAAATACACTTTTTAATTTTTACGTTTGCAAAAATGTAGGCGTTTATTTAATTTCTCAGAAGACTTGAAAATCACTTTTCTCTATATGTAAAATTGTGTGATACATTGTTCTAGAAACTTGAGAAGTAATTGCAATGCAGTTTAAGATAGGATTCAGTTAAGTTCATAAAAATTACACTTCATTGGCTAATGACTTTTATACATGTACTACATTCAGTGCTAACTTGTACTACTTCTAATGAAATATTCTTCTGTAAAATTTGCTTCTTTTCAATTTAAGTATACTAGGTATTCTAGCCCCAGATAAGAATTTTGAATTTGAATTTTAGTACTGTAATCTTAATTATCCAGATATAGGGGAAAATTAATGTGGTTAATTAACTGTGCAGTTCCAAAATGCTATTCCAGGTGTCAGATGACATAGTAACCAATAAACTGAAGTGCATTATTCAAGGGTCAGGTAGATGACGTATCACTGTATTTCATTTATATTTATTTTTAATGTGTTACCTCCATAACACATTAAATGGCATGTGTCTCAGCTGGAAAGATCTATTTGTATCCTGTCTAGGATGAAAAGAACATTTGACTCCAACCAGCTAAGTCAACTTCAGTTTCATACAGAGGTGGCAAAGTTTTTTTCCAGGAAACTTGCATTTTTTTCCTGCTAAACAGATGAACCAACTAGAGAACACATACAGTTGAAAGAGATAGCAAATTATGAATATAGGATAAATTGCCTGTCAAGTAAAGTTAGGTTAAGGCCAAGTTATGCAGCTCTAACATAGCATTGAGCCTACTAATTTTTCTCCTGGAAACTAGTTTTTTTGCATCCCACATACAAGCAAATTGGCCATGCAGTGTGCAAGGTGGTGGATAGCATGTACACATAGGATTAAGTGGCATTAAACAGTGGATTTTGCCTTCCCACAATGAGTCCTTGGAGGTGTCATGTAACAACAAGTAAACAGATTATTATAAATTTTACCCTTGATGTTTTTTTCAGTTCACAGCAAAAAATATGAATACAGAAATATGAAGTAAAACATTTCCTTGTGGTATGGTTTAGTTATTTTATTCATAACAAAAACGAACTACCAAGTGGTTAGCATATTGGCTCTCCAGCCAAAAGGCTGCAGGTTCGAATCCCACCATGGGTATGGATGTTTATGATTGTCTGTGAAAATAGTAGTGGTGGTGGTAGTGGACAGTAGATGGCATTGATGTAGATGATGTGGATGACGGATGAATGAAGTTGAGTGGTGGAAACAGAGAGTTGTAGAGTAGGTGCTGCCCTCCCTGGAGGTGTCAAATAATAATAATAATAATAATTATTATTATTATTTTTTGTTTATCTCACCTACAAAAGGATGTGAACCAATAGTATATTAGCACTACAGAATCCATCCCTAGAGACCATAAATTAGAAATGCCAAGAAATTATATTCTTGGTTTCATCCTTTATCCAAGGTAACTTCGCGACTGGACTACTGGTATATAGAGGCTAATGACTTTACATCAATTGCCTTACCACAATTATGGGATTATTATTTGATACTAAGGCAACTGGTGTGAAGTCATTAGCCTCTATATACAAGTAGTCCAGTCGTGAAGCTACTTCATATGCAAACTTTATTTGCTTACACTTGGATAAAGGATGAAACCAGAATATATCTTGGCATCTCTAATTTAAAACAATTATATATATATATATAATTAAAACATTATATATATATATATATATATAAAATTAAGCACACCTGTGTATATACAGGGCTCAACCAATTATGTAAAATCCTACTTATCATGGGGAAAACAATGTACTCTAAGAATCCCCCCCCATTTTTTTTAATATATTGATATATAAAAATAATATTGATTTTTTTGAAAATATAAATGTGTTACTCTTTGTTACTAAAGTATTCATATTCTTCTGTGTTTTCTTAAAGTTTAAACAAAGATTAGATTTAGAAAGTTATTGTTTATTAAATAAAACATTGTTTTGTCCAGTCAGCAGCTACTCGCCAAATGACGAAACCTACTCGTCACGAGCGAGTGGTTGATCGTATTTGTTATTCCCAATATATTTTAACACACACGTTGCTTTTTTCGTTATTTACTTAACAATTCTCAATAGCTTCTCATATAATTTTTGATATGGGGAGGGGATGAAGATTCCTCAAATTCCCTGGAACCAACTATAAAATAGTTATGACACATTTTTAAGTATAAACAAAAACTGGCGCCGTCAGAAGGCTAGTAGCCTGTATTAATGAAACAACACATGCTAAACATGCAAGTATTTTTCTTAAATCCTGCTATTTTACTTAAAATTACTTTTCTGCACAAAAAAAAAAATTAAATAAATAAATAAAAATAATAATAGGGAGGGAAGGAGGTTGCTATTCAAAACATCCAAAAGTTGCTACTCATTACATTCATAGTTTACAGTGCAGTTAAGTTCTGCATAATTTTAGATGGAGAATGGGTTACCACGCTGATTACTAATACAGAACTATGCGCTTTTTTCCTGCGACCCATCACACTTACTCCGGGAAACCCTTTCTATGTGGATGCTGAACCAAATTTATCTGAAGTTTCAGCAACATAATGACTACTTATGAGCATCTGACAAAATAAAGTAAGAAACGTTAGTGCATTATGTAATTCGTAATCTACACGAATCCTGATAACATTCATGTTTATTACTCCTACGCCAAACAGAATTTCATTCAAACTCGTACTACTTACACATAAGTTGTAAAACTAAAATACTGCTCCTCAAAGTCCAGAAGTTCCGGTCACTGAAAGGCACGTTTTTCCAATGATTGTAGCGCTATCTGTTGCTAGCTCTTAATCATGCCATTTGTACTGATTTTCCCTTAAACTTTAGAAATCTAATTATGTCGAGGTGTTTACAGAACTAGTTTCTGTAGCTGAATTGTGCAAAAGTAGGGTAAATAACACACAATAAAAAAACGCAAATTTCGTTTTAAAATAAGATAATTGACTCTGTTGAAGGAAATGACCCATATTCAAACAATAATAGCTGCAATTTTATTTACTTTCGCTATAAACGTCATTAGACTCACAGAGTGTGCAATTTAAAGTTCAATTTTTCCTTAGAGTTGCTTCATGTAATTATCTGTGATTGCGCAGCTGATATTTCTCTTTAATGAAGAACAATATCTTTATATAAAGAAAATTTATAATATCTGAAAAATCGTTAGTAGAAATCGCATATTATATTTACTTAAGTTATTTTGGATAGTATGTTTTTTTGTATCTCAATGGTCAACATCGGAATACTAATAAAAAAATATATCAAATCCGCTAACACGGAACATCAGAAGATAAGTTCTGTATACAGAACTCATGTTATCATTTTTGTCTAACACAAAACCGGGGCACTCTTACGAGCTCCTTTCCCCAATATCTTTTCATAATTTGTAATAAAAAATATACACACATTTATACTTGTACGATAACATTTATTTAATAAATCAATAATTCATACAGTGTACAGTATTTAACTTAAATGCGCATTTTAATAAAAATATATAAATTACCATTAATTTCTATAAAAAAGAAAAACAGGTTAAACATATTAAAGTAAACATATGTGTAACAATTAACAGTTCTAGCTATTGTGCATGTCAGGCGGCATGAGCTTCTTTTTCGTCTAGTTATTTCTCTAAGACGTCCACGCATATGTCTTCGTAAACATATGCCTACGAAAGGAGTGTCCTTGGTTCGATTCTCGTTGACGTGAGGAGTTTAAGGATCTTTCTCAGAAATAGCCAAGTTAGCCGGTCTTGGGCGTGGACAGCAAGGTTTTTCTCCCGAGTTTATTTGGGGGTTTTCTTCCCGCAAGCCCCGTAAACACACGGATTACAGTCAGGAATACATCCCAGCTATAGGCCTGATTCGTCAGCTATGTCGGTCCCGAGCCCGGATAAAATTTGGGGAGATTGAGATGGTGCTGTACTTCCCCGTAATAGGGCCTCACAGACGTTATATCATCATCCGCTATAATAATAATAATAATAATAATAATAATAATAATAATTTCTATGATAAAAATATAATAACACAGTGTATTAACTCATCAAAGTTTAAAAACAACTTCCGATGAAGAGAAAAAAAAATTCAGAAAACTGTCAATGTTCGTGTTCAACAAGCACTTATTACTGCGTGTGCGTTGTGTTCATGTGATGACAGGTGTCCCGCAAACGTTTCTGAAAAAAGCGGGACATAGGCCTAAAAACGGGACTGTACGTCCAAATCACTTTACTTTACGTATACTTAACAAGAAATTATATCCCTGTCTTTTTCGCTTAGAGGCTTTGCTTCTAAGCAAAAAACAAAAAAAAAATTGACTTCATTTAATACTCTTTAAATCTATTGGGTAAATTTTTTGGTTAGCAATGAAAGAATTAAGAATTAATAGAAGTTCATTAACTGATTAAGAGTTTTAATTGGCTTACCTGGCTTCAATTGTTTCTCCATTCTTCATTTCTCCACTTTTAGGCTGTCTTATATATATGCACACCTTATTTAAATCATTTTCCAAAAGAAGTACTCTCTCTCAGCATTTTGGAAATAGAATATCTAGTATCCAATTGGAAAACAAATGAAACTTGTTTAATGTTTTAGGGAATAAATATATTTTTCTCATGACTGTTGGTGAGCGAGTGGAATATATTGCGAGAGCGAGAGAGAGTGTGTGTTTAAAGCTACATCGGTGAATTAGTTTAAGGATAGTATAACAGATACTGTGAGTAATAGATTATTAGTGAAAGTAGTTTGCTTTTTAGATTTTAAGTGTATAAAATAAATGAACTGATGTTATGTGTCCACTGGATTTCCCACGATAAGCCATAGATTTCGTGGAGGTGGCAGTGTAATAATAATAATAATAATAATAATAATAATATATAAAAAATAATTTTATTGATTGCTAAAATATTTACATATCTACAATAATCATCTCGAGTAACGTTGTAAAGTGTTATTTTACAAAGTTTAGTTGTTGATTTTTTTAGTTTAGTTTAGTTTTACAATGATTAGTTTTTTATAATGATAATAATAATAATAATAAGCTAACACCTTTTTATCCCCTTAAAGGAAGTAGGCGAGGCCCACTTCCTTTAAGGTTAAACCCTCTCTACCATTTGTAGACTGAGTGAGCAGTTCAATCTCCACCGTTAGCCAATCAGAGATAGCTGGTCCATGTCTATCACTATAGGCGCACCGATTAAGAGACGAGCAAACAAGTGCTGCCATCTCTAGGTACCTAACCTTAACAGGATATGTTATTGTCTGAAATAATGTGGGTTCTCTGATAGATTTTCTTGAGTTTACGGGATGAGAAAACCAGCTTGCCCATGCCAGAGATCGACTAACTCGGGAACCGGTCGAAGTGACTAGACTCGAACTAATAAGACTATCTTTGTGCTACTTCAGTGGAAGTAGCACAAGCGCTACTTCCACTGAAGTAGCGCTTGTGCTAACACTGTGAAGCAAGAGCTACACTGGTCTGTGTTTTTTTACTAAACCATTTACTCTTTTGTTGAATCTGATTTGTGAGTTTTTATTTTATTTTATTTTATTTTATTAGTAATTAAGAAAGTTAACTGATGTATCTTAAGATAAACTCAAAGATTATCAATAGTGATGATTTCTATTACTACAACAGAGCTTAATTATTTTCTAGCAATTAACAATATAGTTAATTATTTATGTAATCATAAATAATTAACTATATTGTCAGCAATTTGAGGAGGCTCAACTTACTAGGTGCGTCTCAATAGTGGCAGCTGAAGGGAATCCCTGACATAGAATATCACATATACAAGCAGATAAATTTTTTAAAAAAATTTTCTTTAGTACAAATTTATTACCAATAATATTTCGTTACGTAAATAAATAATTAATTAATTAGTACATAATTATAGTACTATTACCGTGAAAATTAGTACATGTTTAAAAAGAGACAAAGAAAGTATGGTGTAACATGATAGACACAGTTGGAATGGTGATGCTTATTGTATGATCTTTAAACAGTGGCGTCTTAACAAGTTTGTGCGCCCCTGGACTAAAAAAAAATTTGGCACCTTAATCACATTGGATTGAGCAATAATTAAATAATACATATAATTAATTATATGCATTATTTAATACATATATGGATCAATGGCGCTCCTGGGTTATATTGAGCCTGTTTAGCCCAATGGATAAGGAGGCACTGTCTTTAGGTATAAAATAATCAATACCTAGGTATAAAATAATATATGCTATATAACATGCTTTTTACATGATAGCGTGTGTTAATTATAGCATAAAATAAAATTCCGGAAAGAAAATTGTATAATTATTGAGTTGGTTAAATAATGAAAAAATATTAGTAGTGCAAAGCAAAAAGCTTCAGAAAAGCTAACTCTAGCTTCAGGGCTAGACTTAGCTTTTCTGAAGAGATTGGTAATAATATAACTTTGTGTGTGTGTGTGGGGGGGTGATGGATCTGTTTGTTATGATAGTTTCCACCGTTCATTTTTAATGTCTAGTAACCGTTTAAATATTTTAGATTGAGTAGTAGGTTGATGAGTGAAAGGTCATGGCATCAGCGTTTTGAGATGCGAAAGGTATTTTGTTTATCAATTATCTTGAAAAGGGTGAAACAATAACCGGGGAATATCATTTCGATCTTTTAACCAGACTATAGGAAACAATTCATGATAAAATACCCAGTTTGCATAAGAAAAAATCATCTTTCATCAGGCCAATGCAACTGCCCATAAAGGTGTTTTGGCAATGGAAAAATTAAGGGATCTGCACTATGAAACAATTGGAACATCCACCCTATTCCCCAGATTTGGCTCCCTCTGATTTCTGTCTCTTTCCAAAACTAAAACTCTTCCTCCTGGTCAGCTCTTCGATTGTAGCTGTAGAGGGGTATTTTTCAGATCTAACTGAGAACCACTCGGGGACGGGATAATGGCGCTGGAGCATCGCTGGAATAAATGTATTAGTCTTACGGAAGATTATGTTGAAAAATAAAACTAATTTGGAAATTATTATTATTATTATTATTATTATTATTATTATTATTATTATTATTATTATTATTATTATTATTATTATTATTATTATTCCTGACACCTCCAAGGAGTCCGAAGACTCATCGCGGGAGGACACCTACAACTGTCTCAACCACTACACCGAATCTCTACTACGAATCAACGCCATCTACCACCCACCTCCACCACAACTGGTATTCTATGTCTGTAAATTGCGTGTGTTCTGAAGGGCCGATTTGCCTGTATGCGGGATGAAAAACCGAGTTTCCCGGAGATAAAACCCTGCTAATCCCGTCTAAGATCAGCTAACTCACCTTATAAATTCGTTTTTTCATTGTTTGGCCAAAAACTTTTCAGACCAATTTGGAAATATATATATTAGTTACTCATGGTAAAAATGTATATATAATCATCATTGTCAATATTAAAATAATATGAATCGTTAATACATAGGCCGCCGTAGCGGAATTGGAAGAACAATGGAATATTGCGCCCTTCGATTGAAAAAGACCTGGGTTCGATTCTCGTCGTAACGAGGGGAATCCGTATATGGGCTTTTTCAGTTCAAGGTGAGTTAGCCGATCTCATACGGTGGTAGCAGGGTTTTTTCCCCGAAAACTCGGGGTTTTAATCCCGCGTACAGACAATTCGGCCTTCAGAACCCACGGAATTTACAGACAAAAAACACTATTGTTGGTGGTGATGATGGGCGATAGATAGCGTTGATGGTAGTGGTGTCATAGTGGAGAGGATGAGATGAATTTTGCGAAGTAGAGTAGTATGCCCTCCCACGATGAGTCATTGGGCTCCCTGGAGGTGTCACATAGTAATAATAATAATAGTAATCATAGTATACAGGATGATCAATATTTGGAGTACCATCCAGTGATCAAACTAGCGAAAATTTGCAGGAACACATTGTACATTATGCAGAAACGATCATCATGATCATCGTTTTCCTGATATGTACCACAAAGAGGTGTTCAAGATATCACTTATATGCTCGGATATTGCTCCATAGGGGTGATATGAGTAAAAAAATGTAGCTAACGAGTTCTAAAATTCACAGCCATGCGTCGTTCTAATACCAGATGAACTGGAATTTGGATGTCACGCAATTCAGCAGGTGCCATGATATTTGAAAAGTTGGAGACTAGAATTTTCCCTTCATTCTAGTTGTTAATGCCATCCACAGTAATGGCATTAACAACTAGAATCCACATTTTAGCTAACGAGTTTTATTCCCTTACAGGGAGTAGATTAGAGATTGTGAATTGCCTACTCAATCTCCACTGGTAGCCAATTAGAGATAACTGGTCCAAGATTATCACTAATTATAAGCAGCAACCAATGATGAGACTGGCAAACAAATGCTTCCATCTCCTAGTATTAAGTCCTATCAATATATGTTATTGTCTGAATTTGTGTGGATTACAGGGTCGATTTTCTTGAATTTACGGGATGAAACACTGAATTGCTGGGAGAAAAAATGTGCATTCCCCTTCTAGAGATCAACTAAGTCTGGAACCGGTGAAAGAAAGGTTTAGGAAAAGTTTCTCTTCTCAGAGACTGGACTGGATCATAAATTATATATAGTATATATATATATGATCCACACACAAAAGGCCACATGACCAGTAGCACATTACTGCCATGTGTGGGCAAGAGGAAAGAAGAAAGGAGGAATCTGTTCACATTTTGCTTAAACAGCTGAGGGGTGTAATGTTTCAGGAAGGAAGGGTGGGGAAGATTGTTCCAAGGAACAAAAGTGGATGGAATGAAAGAGGAGACAGTGAAGTTGGTTCAGTGAGTTTCAAGATGGACTGTAAAAGGGTGCTGGTTAACAGTAGCTCTCGTTTTAATAATTGTAGAGGAGAGTGGGAATAATAGTGGCCAGTGTTCAACAGAACACTGTCCATGAAAATATCTGTAGAAGAAGCACAAGGCAGAAACTGAACGTCTGTGAAAGAGGAACTGATGTGGGTATGTAAGAGAAGGGAATTTTTGGTTAGCTGGATTGCTCTCTTCTGGACAGAATCGAGCAACATTAGAGAGGATTTTGGTGTGCACCACTCCAAATATGGGAGCAATAATCCATGGATTGGCGGATATGAACTTTGTAAACGGCTAATCGTTGTGAAGGTGTGAAGTAGTGTCTTCTGTGAAAAGGTACACCAAATGTTTGGCAGCTATAGAAGCTATAGGTGAAATGTAGCTGTGCCAAGAAGAGGTTCAGGTACGTCCAAGAAGAGAAATCTCATTTTGCTCGGATATCACAGTATTACTGAAGGTGAGTGGGAGGCATGTGAGTTCTGCATGATCTTACTTGAGCAAGATCATGCAGAACTCTGTTTTGGTGGCATTGAAGTTTACAAGGTTGTTGTTGTTGTTTACCCAGTGGGATATACTAGGAGATCCGAGTACAGGCACTGGTCATGGTAGATCTGTAGTATTCTATCACTGCAAGAGTTATCGAATGAAAAGGAGGAATGGAGTGTACTGTCATCAGCAAAGTTATGAATCAGATTGGAAGTCTCAGAGAGCAAATCATTTATATGCAAAAGGATGAGAGTGGATGAAAGATCAGGATCCTGGGATACTTTTACAATGGTGGGGAAATCTTACGAGAATAAACCGTCCACCATGACAGTGAGCGATCAATGAGAAAGTCAGCGATGCAGTTGCAGAGTTAGGAAGACAGACCATAGGATAGCATTTTGTTAAGTAGGCCACTTTGCCAAACCTGATTGAATGTCTTTGAAATGTTGAAGGCAACCACTTGAGTTTCTTCAAATTTTTCCATGGCAAGAGTACAGATGTTAGTGATGTAAGCAAGAAGTTCAGCTGTAGATCGCGAATGGCGGAATCGATACTGTCACTGATTAGTTAGTGTGACTCTAGGTGGTTCAAGAGTTGGTTGTTGATTACTTTCTCCATAGCTTCAGAGAGAACAGAAGTGAGAGCAGAACTGAGAGGATAGAAGTGAGTTATTCACGTGCGACATGATTTGACGTCGAATAGTCACTTTAGTAACTCACTGCTTTTTGGGAGTGAAGTGATGGGGTCACAGACGTTCTTTCCATAGCTTTGCTGATGAATTAGTAGAACAATCACAAATATCCATATCCCTGGTTAGCTTCAAACTCGCAGTCTCTTGGCTGGAAAGCAAATATGCTAAACCCTTTGCCACACAGACAGATTTCGACATTTATTGTGGTCTCATCAGCGGGAGCCAGACCCAGAAGAGATACCAAGGTTGATGTAATGCAGAAGTCATATCAATCTTTGTATGTCTCCTGGATCTGGCTCTCACTGATGAGACTTCAATAAAGAGGTTGTGAGCCTTCTCATAATGCATAGCATTATATACTCTGAAAGGAAATGTGTTTGGCATTATCGGATATTAAGGCAAGTGACATGAAGTCATTAGCCTCTATATACAAGTAGCTCAATCTTGAAGATACTTCACGTGCAAATTTTGCTTACACTTGGATAAATTATTAAATAAAGAATATAGTTTCTTGCCATTGTTAATTCATATAAATCTCCAATCCTCCCATTTATGCAACAGAATTCTATGGAATATGTAAAAATGCCTTTTCAAAGTCCAGCAGTATCACCGTCTCGCCATTTTGTGTCTTAAACTGCATTATAGCTTTATTATAAAAAGTAAGCAAATTACTAAGACAAGACCTAACCTTCAAAAATCATGCAATCCCTTATAAAGCATCATATTCCTATCCATTCCATGCCCTGAAGTATATACACACAGCAACTTAAGAACTTGATTCTGTTTATCCGTTTACTCCCTATCTGATTTATTCTTCTTAACTCTTGGTATACAGTGTAATACTGCTTTCTTCAAGCAATCAATGACTGCCTCCCACCAACATTTCTCTCTCCCTTCCAAATTTTTATGCTATGGCGTAAGATTTTATTGTAATCCCATCGAAATTCTGTCCTCTCCGAACATTTCCTCTATTAACATTTGAGGAAGGACGATACATTAAAAAAAAAAAGAAAAAAAAAATCAGCTAACGGCTTTTATTTCATTGGATGGTATCATTTTAAATGAAAAGCCTCGATAAGTTTTTTTTTTATTATTTTTTATTTATTTTTTTTTAATTTCTGATTTGTCAGCGTAGATGTGACTACAGTCGATATTTAATGGTCTGAAATATTTCTTACTGGTATTGGTTAAGAAAATGAATTTTATTATTCAGTATCTGTGTGGACGTTCGAGTTTTACGTTAGAGAGGGCCAATACAAATTTAATTATAAATATCTAAACGCCAGCTTTCACTGTTATGTTTCTTAATCAATGGATGTAGGAGATCGATGAAATATAGATTCCCAGATTATGCTAACTACATTATTACAAAATGGAAGAAGAAGAAAGCGAAACCCCCGAAAATTCTGGTTTAAAAAGTTCTCCTTCTAATTCGCCTTCTCAGTCTCAAGAAAACGAAAAAGGGGATAATGAAGAAAAACCGGTTGCTTTGGCCGCTGCAGCAGTGGTCTTAAATCCATCAAATAAAAGGGCCCATTCTCGAAAGCGTAAGATCAACATTTTTACTACAGAAATTTTCTGTGAAACTTCAGTGATAGAGTAAAAATTAAATTGTACAGTTACTTGTGCATGCACTTGAAGCCAGATATGGAGGAGAGTCAGTTCTTTATGTTCCCTAGAAAATTGTCTGCAGTGCTTGCAAGAAATTCTGAGCTGATAAACTATTACATGGTTATCTGTCAAGTTCTTCTCACATTATTAGATGTTATTACATAATTATACAATACCTTACTTAATTATTTGTTATGTACGTAACCTGCAATTGTGGTGCAGAGTACAATTTTCCATAATCCCATTATTTAGTATAGATTGACAAGTACATATGAATATGTGCAGATATTCTTGCAAAAGTATGGGAGGAATATTGGATTTGTATTTAGCAGGGTATGAATGCATAGCAGGGTCTTGCTAATAATAATTATTATTATTATTATGTAACATCTCCAGGGAGGCCAAAGACTCATCTAGGGAAGGCGCCTACTCTACAACTCTGTGTCTCCACCAACCATAATGAACCACAACTATACCAATGGCATCTACCGCCCACCATCAGTAGTATTTTCACAGACAATCGCAAACATCTTGTCCCACGGCAGGTTATGAACACACAGCCTTTTAGCTGGAGAGTGATTATGCTAATCATTCGACCAACGAGTCTGGCTAAGTGAAAGAAACTACCCATGGCCCAGGCATGAGCAGCAACCTAATTAGAAATATCGCTTACTGATGTGGAACCCGAATATAGGCATTGCATCTCCTAAATGAATAATACCATGTATTAACAATAATATGAATAATATATAATAACAAGAATAATAATAACAATACCATGAATGTCATGCTGAATTAGCTTTGCATTAGGAACACCCACCTAATAACGTGTTGGTCCACCTTTTTGCAATCACGGCCTGCAGATGTCTAGGAACAGAGGCATCAAACATCCTCCATGCATAACTCAATCCATGTGTGCTGCAGCAACTCCATCAGTTCATGCTCATTCCATGGAGGAAGAGGATCAGCAGTTCTCATGCATGCCCCATTCTAGCATATCCCACACATGTTCAATTTAGATCATAGTTAGGGGAATTTGGGGTCCAAGGCAATGTGGCGAATTTGTTGTTGTTGTGTTACTCCAACTGCTCATTTAGCCGGTCTTGGGCGTGGACAGTAAGGTTTTTTTCCCCCCCATTTATCTGGGGATTTTCATCCTACAAGCAGGCAAACCGGCCCCGGGAACACACAGAGCTACAGCCATAAATACTTAACTCCCCATGAGGGGGCTCAACTCGCCCAAATAGGGACAGGGGAGAAAAGGGAGAAAACTCCATTTGAATGAATAAATAAACTTCAAATATAAACATAGTGCTTTTAATTTATTTCCCTATATGTCGTTTTGACATTTTGTAATATTTTTGGTGTGTGTTGAGAGGGGTGGCAAAATCAGGGACCGCTCCGGTGGCAAAAGCTCTAGCTACAACACTGTAACCAGTGTGTGTGTGTGTGTGTGTGTGTGTCGAGTTCTAGCCTTAGGGGAAGATTCATATGTACTGATTTGATTAATGGAAAAGCATTAAGCTTTCTTTAAGTTCTCTGCTAATATGAAGTTGTATAGCCCTATGGCAAGTGAAAAAAAAAAAAAAAAAAGAGCAAATAATCATGTTAAATATTGGTGTTAGCAGGATGACTGATTAAGAAGAAAGAGTTAATTTATTGAGTTATCTAATGGTCAGTGGAAAATGAAATGATGGAGGTGTAAGTTATATGTACTAATTAGTACAATGAGTGTAGGCCAAGCAATTATAATAAGGGATGTTGACTATGGATACATGACTTGGGGAAAGTTAAGGACATATGGCTAGATGGAAATGGAATTTATATCTATACCTAAGGTAGCAACTCTGCTTCTGTTCAAGGAAAGTACCATGCAGTTTTGCTCTGGGAAGTTGCTAAAATGTGGAATTCTCAGTCAAGTAAGGGTATGTGGAACTACAACACTAGTGATTATGACAAACTAAGGAAGCAGTCATAAGAAGTAAGAGAAGAATGTCAGTAGGGCATGGAAAATGTCAAGAATCCGACTCAAGAGAATAAACTAACTGGGCAGTGAATGGATGGGTAGCAATATGAATCAGGAGCTGCAGAAAATGAAAAATAAAGAAAAAACCTTATGGAGGAAATATAAAGAAAAATGCAATCAGCATGCTCATGAGCAGTACCAAGTCATGCAGGAAGAGTGGCCATTATGGTAAGGAGGATTAAATTATGAGAGAAAATTAGCTAAGCAGAAAAATATTTTTTTTGCTATGTAGTGAGTAAGAGAAGAATACTTGTTAATCATTTCCGGTGATGGGAAAGAAAGAAGCAGAAGAAATAATTTTTACTAATTGATCACTTAGCAAGGTTGCATCGTTTAGATGGTGATGTTGCAATTCTCATCAGTCTCTGACATGACAGAGACTGATGAGAATTGAGGTAGTTGAACTGGAGGTGCTCAGACTATTGAAAAATGTCAATGTGAATCAGCAGTAGGATTAGATGACATGTTGGTCCATGCATTATGAGAATGTACAAAATAACTAGTAGTGCCTCAACAAGTTGTTTAATGTAAGTGTCAGCTCTGTTTTGTCCTCTTTCCAAGGGAGTGGAAAGAGAGCAAGATAATTCTATTACATATAAGAGGCTCTTACAGACATAGCAAACTACAGACCAATGAATATCTCAGGAGTAGTGTTTAAGGTATTGGAAACGTTTTTTTAAAGGTAGAATTCAGGAATGGGTTGAATGCTCCTATCATATTTCTTTTATGATCCCAATATGAGAATGGATGGTTAGACATGGATTAATAGTTCATACAGGATAGGATGCTTTGCTACAGGCAATTTATTCTTGGTAATTTGTTTGTATGGCTTGGGTAATGATTATAGCCATGAAAAGTTGAGGGCATAGTATACTAATGCTGTAGGTGGGCTAAGAAGACAGGAGACATTTTTTCTAATTTTGTTAGGTTATGGTTTATAGAAAATGCTGATAATAGCAGGATGTCTCAATTTAAATCTATCTTACTATTGCTAATAAACAAATTGCCTTTTGTAATAAATTTAGTTTAATCCTTTATCCAAGTGTGAGCAAACAAAGTTTGTGCCTGAAAGTATCTTCTGGACTACGGTAAGTTTCGACCTTTATTGAGGAAAGAGGTGAAGAGACCTCAATAAAGGTCGGAACTAGTCTGGGTAATGTCCCTTCCCTTAATGCATAACATTATACATATCCACAAGGAGATGTGTTTTGCAATATGGGCAATACTGAGATAGGAGTGATGTTAGCTTGCTCCACCTTTGCAACAAGTTGCCTGGTGTTGTACCACCTTACCCCAGTCCTGAAGATACTTTCAGGTGCAAACTTTGTTTGCTCACACTTGGATAAAGGGTTAAACTAAATTTAATATTAGTGTCTGATTTCAGTTTCCAACTCCATTGCTGGATGGATTTGGGATTTCTAATTTACACTGGTTGGAAGTCAACAGACACCTGTACGTGTAAGGTGCATCGTATACTAATATCTGTGGAATTTATCGTGCAATGTAACGAGTCATGTGTTTGTAACCAGTATAAATTGGAGGAATTTTTTTGCAACGAGTTGCCCGGTGTTGTTACCACCTTACCCCAGTCCTGAAGATACTTTCAGGTACAAACTTTGTTTGCTCACACTTGGATAAAGGGTTAAACTAAATTTAATATTAGTGTCTGATTTCAGTTTCCAACTCCATTGCTGGATGGATTTGGGATTTCTAATTTACACTGGTTGGAAGTCAACAGACACCTGTACGTGTAAGGTGCATCGTATACTAATATCTGTGGAATTTATCGTGCGATGTAACGAGTCATGTGTTTGTAACCAGTATAAATTGGAGGAATATGATGCTCCCATGTCCGTGCAACTGTTCCCTGATGAAATGGCTTGAGAAAAGAACTGACTGAGTTTGAAAGAGGCATTGTGATAGGATGCCATGTTACAGTCCTATCTGTTCAAATATTTGACAAACTGGGCCTTCCCAGGTCAACAATCAGTGATACCATACTGAGATGGTAGCTCAGGGAGTCAACTACAAGTGCTATCCACAGTGGATGACCCACTGCATTCACTGAATGTGACCATAGGGATACAAAGGATAATATGTAAAAACCACCATTCGTTGGCTGACATTGAATGCAGAGTTCCAGGCATTGACTGGAACACAAAAAACATTCAGAACTGAGGATCACAACATGAGTGTCCATTGTAGGACTGCAACATGCAAGCCCCACATTACTTGAACCAATATGCATCGTCATCTTCAGTGGTGCAAAGAATGTGTACAGTGGGACATGGAAACTTGAAATGCTGTGTTAATGAGCAAGGAATCATGCTACACACTATACTGAGCAGATGGACAGGTGTGGCAGATGTCCAGTGAACGTCTCTTACCAGAGTGTGTAACCCCAACTATGAAATTTGGAGATGGTGGTGTGATAGTTTGGTCATATTTTTCCTGGTTTGGCCTCAGACCACTGTTTGTGGGTTGTTTATGAACGTTGAACTCAGAGATATCTGAACATTCTGGATAATGCGATGCTTTCTACTTTGTGCATTTCTTTAGAATTATTGTCTCTTTCAGCAAGATAAGGCACCATGTCATAAGGCTGCTGCTGCAACTGCATGGTTTTTGGATGTGAACATCATCGCGTTTGACTGACCTCCATAGAGTCCTGATCTCAACAATATTGAACATCTGTCAGATGAACTGGAGCATTGGGTGAGGTGAAGGGATGTCCACTCCACAACAGTCGAGGACCTCATTACATGCCTACAGGAAAAAGGGTCCAAAATTCCCATTGATCACTATTGTATTCTTGTGAAAAGTATGCCTATAATTCTATTAGGTATCGCAATGAAAGCAGGTCCTACATCTTATTAAGGTGAATGCCATGGCTGTTTGTTCCTCACACTATGATGTCTATTGACTTCTTTCCAAGCATTGTATTAGAAGAAGAGTGGACAATAAAGCTTGGTTTTTTTTGGATGCTGCATGTTTATTATGCAGGAACCTGTAATTACTATTACACCTTGATTGAGGAGTAGATAAAAGCAAACACAGGATCAGCTGAAGAGGATTTAATTTTCTATGAATTGCCATGATATTTGCTTTAGTTGAGTGAAGAGCACAACCAAAGGTCTAAAGTAACAAAGAATATTCCGTATTTGGTCTCAAGAGCAGGATTTCTGAATTATTGCTGTAGATGTTCTCATTTTATGTTGATTTGTTCATCATAACATTTTGAGAATGAGCAGGAATTTCTCAAGATTTCACAAATTGAGAAAAACATATGCAATGATATTATTATTAACATCTGACCTCCTTGGAGTCAGAGACTCATCATGGGAGGTACACATTATTGCACACAATGCTCATCCAACAGTTCAGTGTGTCTACATTCACAACACACTCAGGCAATGCATTTCACCTCACTAACCACTCTCCATGCAAAGAACCTGCTCACACCCTCCTTATACAATTACCAGCAATGGCCTCTTGTTCTACCCCTGCACTCCCATTCTATGAAAAATCTCTTCTATGTCAACCTGATAACAACCCCTTACTAGCTTATATGCCTCAATTGTACCCCCCTTTTCCTATTAACAAGGCTTTGCAGTTTACATTCTCTCAATATGTCCACATTCCAAGGACCACTGACCACCTTTATGAATATTCTCTGAACCCTTTTTAACATATCTTCATTTGCATGAAAACCTAGCGACCAAATCTGTACAATAATCTATATGAGGCCTGATCAAGGCCTATTGCTGAACTTTCATAAAATATTTCACAGAGTGTCACTGAAAGGTTATTCTGTAAATTGAATCACATGGAGATGGAGGAAAATTTGGTATCATGACAAGGGTGTGACTGATGGGCATCAGAAAGCATATTTGAGGAAGCAGAGTCTAAGAAATTGGGAGTGACTAGTGGTGTGTCTTGGGTTCTGTGTAAACTTCTAATTTCCACAGGCACTTGTCCTGTTCACTTTGTTAATGATAGTAGGATAGGTTTTGAAACTCTTGATTGTTTGCAGATGACAACTTTTGGTAAGTTTTTAAGGAACGTTTTGATATGTAGTCTCTGGAAAAGGATGTGAATAGACTGATGTTGTGGGTAAAAAATAATAGGTATCAGTTCAGTGTAGCCAAACATTAATTTGTGTACATTGGGTTGTGACTAAGAGATCTTGTCTGGAGTGTTACATTGATGGGAACTTACTGCAACAAACTGATGAATCTAGAGATCTAATGGTGGACAGAAGGTTGGAGGTCATATTACAAAGGTGTATTAAGTTATATAAGGATTCTTGCAGTGCTAAATTGAACTAACTTGTGAGCATATAAAGAAAGTTATGATGTCTAAAATCAGAAACAAACAAAGCATTTGGTAGTTGGTTGAACCTCTGCTACTTAATGGCTCATGCAAAAAGTTAAGTAAGTTTGAGCTTGGCTAGTAGTTGGACAGGATCAATCGTTCGATGCTGTTGGCACACTCTCCATTGATGAGTCTTTGGACTCCCTGGAGGTGTCATAATAATAATAATAATAATAAAATCATTGATTAGAAACTGATATGAGTTTTGCAGAAAATTAATGTGCACTAACCAATGGTTTCAATAGCAAAGTCCTAACTATATTGATCTATCATAGCCATTCCTAAGGGAATTGAAAGAGCACAAAATAGTATGTTGCATTAAGGAGGCTATAATGGAGAGATAATGAATTATAAACCAATCGGTATCTTGGGAGTGGTGGAAAAGTTGGCCAGACAAAATTCAGGAATGGACAGATAATGTTATTGTATAGGGGAGACAGTGTGGCTTTTTGTGAGATTGGTCATGAGTGCTTCAGTCACTTTTTATAATAGAAATGTGCTGCGGTGTGCTATGATTAGACCACATCTATTTAATTTGTAAATCAATGATGTAGGAAATGAATTAAAGAGGAGAGATATTGAATTGCTTGCTGATGATGCAAAATTGTATAGTGTAATATTTAATCAAGACAATGTAGAGAGTGTAGGATGAACGGATGTCAGTTTAATGTGAACTTCGATAACCTCTTCGATAACCTCTTTTTTACCCGCAGTTCCCATTTGAAGAAGAGAATACCAAATTGTGTTCTCTTCTTCACTCGCGGTATGCAGCTTGCTATTGCTGCTAATATTCCTTCACAAGTTCCCAAGCACTGATGATATCTCACCCTTCCAATTCCTCCTTCCATGGAACTGTCCTAAGTTAATATCTAAGCCTATTATAATCAACTGCCTTATAATTCTCCATATATTCCTTTCTGTTTGATACTCCTGCATGTCTGTTCATCTTCCAAATCAAAACCACATGATCATTCTCTCCAACTTGGGGCAGAGATGCCATTTCAGTTATAATCAGCTTTTCTGATGCTATGACCAAATCTACATCTCTTGAACCTCATGTTTCTTCTATTACATGAGGAACAAATGTTTTCTAAGACATTTGTTCCTCAAGAATTCCAGAGATTCAATTCCTTTATTACTACATGCAGTTTCCTCTTCTCAATAATCTCCCATAACAATCATTCTTCTTGTACTTGCCAAGCTCAGCTGCCTAAACATCTCTTTCTCTTCACTCTCTGGCTTGTAGCAGCACCCACTAAATATCCTGTCCTGCCCACCTCTACCTCACATCATATGCTTTCAAAACTATTCGTGCCACTGCCATCCAAATCGTCCACTCCGAGAGGATATAAGTCATCACTTATCATAAGCAGTACTCCACCACCGCGTTTTCTCTTCCTATTCTGCCAAAAAATGCTGTACCCTGCTACTTCTATTCCTGTTATTATATCACCTTCTGTCAACTACAGAGATCCCAATAATCTTTGGCCAGGCTGATGCTATCAGTACCACCAATTCATCTCCTTTATTCGGATAATCCTGGCATTAGTATAAAGAAACAAGGCATCGTGACTGTTTCTATGCCTATCATTATCGTTATCACCATACCTATACGTACTGGCCTGGTGGGCCGCGTGGTTAGTGTATCCACTCTCCAGCCAAAAGGCTGCAGGGTTCGAATCCCACCATGGGAATGGATGTTTGTGAATGTATGTGGAAATACTAGTGGTGGTGGTGGTGGCAGCAGCAGGCAGTAGATGGCGTTGGTGTAGTTGTGGTAAGTGGATTGAGTGGTGGAGACAGAGAGATGTGGAGTAGGTGTCCTCCTTCAATGAGTCTTGGACTCCCTGGAGGTGTCACATAATAATAATAATAATAATAATAATAATATCACTATCATTAATCTTCAATTTTTCCTATCAGCAAAGAATAAGTACCATTACCTATTTTATAAAAAAAAAAAAAAAATAATAATAATTAATTATCCTTTATGATAGATCAGCATAGCATACTAGCTGTTTTGTGTGTGTTACTTCATGATTGCATAAATTTAACTATCTCATTCTATGCTTATTAACTTTGTTTCCTTCATGTAATGTGACAGGAAATTTTGCTAAAAGGAAATACTTCATCTTATTATTAAGCTGGTAACTTAATGGGAGGTCATTCAATAAAAAGAAAGAATTTAAGAAAGAGAAAGCGTTTTAGTAAGAAAAGTTCAAAGGACAAGAAAAAAGGGATGATGAGCAAAAGTGTTTAGAGAGAGAGAAGGGAGTAAGATGGAAAACTCAAAATGAATTATTCCCTTTATACATATCTTCATGTGGAAATCATCAAAAATTAAATACAAATGAATATACAAGAACACCTTGGTTACGATTTTACTGTAACTTTTTTTCTTATGCTCTGTAATGTCCATTTTGCATATAACTGCATGTTGACTTTTTATATCCCCCCTCACATACCTCTGTCAGTGAACAAAGAAGTATACATCTGTGATGTATGCAAAAGATATTATTCACTCATCTCATCTCATTTCCCTTTTACCGTAATAAATTTAGTTTATCCTAAATTTATAAAGAATGACTTGGATAAAGGATAATATCCTTTATCCAAGTGTAAGCAAACAAAGTTTGCGCCTGAAAGTAACTAAATTTATTATACTCTAACCAAGTGAAAAATAAACTTTCAACATCCCTTTTACCCTCTTTATCCTTGGAGTGTCAAGAGTTTATTAATCATCTGACCTCAAACTGTTCACAGGATAAGGTGGTCAGCCCTATGTTCTGTAGTGTTGAGTTCTCAAGGCCAGGGTGGGATGAAAAACCCCAGGATAAACTGGGAAAAAACTCTACTGTCCATGCCCAGGACCGGCTAACTTGGCTATGGCCAAGGAAGATCCTTCAGCTCCTCACATCACAGACGGGAATCGATCCTAGGACACTCCTTCCCCAGGCATATAGTTGTGAAGCGCTCAGCCACTAGGCTAACCACACAGATCATATTATTCACTTTTACTATATTTTCCATCTCCTAAATGCCTCTTCCTGTTTCTCTTCCCCTTCTTACTCATCATCCCTTCTGCATTTATTTGCTCTTTTCCTTTTTACTCTTCTTGCTAACAATTTATCCCTCTTTATCTCTGAAATGACTCCCAAATCAACTTCCTTCTACTCTAATGATAAATGAGATCACAGTCACAGCTATGAGATTTTATGTAATTTGAACTTGAATTATATGATTCAAAATTATATGATACAAAATTGCTTTATTATCATAATAATAGTTAAATAGAGTGGCTTGACCCTGAAAAAATATACATGATGTTATACATGAGTTAAAATTAACATATCATGTTGTTTTGGCAAACCATTTCAAAAGAAAATTTGCTTTGTTACTGTAATAATTAAATTAATCAAAGTATTTTGGCCCCATATCAAAGTAATATATATTGGTTCTTATATGTATAAATATAAGAATTATAGTTAATATATCATATAAGCTATAACAATTTTTGTTCCAATTGTTTAGCTCCAGAATTGCCCACACTGGAACGAAGGAACTGGTTAATCCATCTCCATTATATCCAAAAAGAATATGATACATGTAAGGCTTTAATTAAAGAACAATTAGATGAAACACAGGGAATGTGTGAATATGCACTCTATATTCAAGGTATGTAGCTGCAAGTTATTTAAATAAACTGATAAATTTTTATTTCTGACTGTTTCAGTATTGTAAAAGCAACACAGGTGCTGCTGCTTTTACAACAGGGAGATAGCTGCAGATCCCCCATCCTCACAAAATTCAGATTTTGAAAATGTGTATACACCTAAACCTCTTTTTATGCGAATTTTTTTACGCGAATTCGGAGTTACACGAATTGGGATATCAAAAATATATATTTTTTTTTTACACGATTTTTATTCACTTTTACGCGACCAACCTAAAGTCTAAGTTAGGAAAAAATCTGTAATTCAAGAAAATTCTGAGAATTTTGGAGAATTGCATTCTCGTTTCAATTAAGAAAATTCTAGAAAATTCTGAGATTTCTTTTTTTTTTTTTTTGCATTCTCGTTTCAATTAAGAAAATTCTAGAAAATTCTGAGATTTCTTTTTTTTTTTTTTTTGCATTCTCGTTTCAATTAAGAAAATTCTAAATTCTTATGAATTTCATTTATTGGGAATTCCCCAAATTACATAACTGACTGTGCATAAAAAAGCAGTTCTTAGCAGTTTGAATTTGGTGTTTGAGTAGACAACACAGTTACCGCATTGTTTGCATTTGCATTTTTTAAGTGAAATCAAAATAAAAATTGCGTTATAAAATTAATAATTTTGCCAAGAATAAATGTTAAGCTATATGTAATTTTCAAACTTCAATTTCATTAACCGAAGATTTTAATCCAGCCCTCACATGATTTGCCGATAACCAAAAAAAAAAAAAAAAGGAAAGCCGTTTCCTTGGATATAAAAATTCAAATTTTAGATCATCTTCAAACTGGGGGGTGTGATGGCTGTGGGTAAGCATTTTGGAGTCTGTGAATCAACTGTCAGATCTATAAAAAAAAAAAAAAATGAAGAGACTATTAGAAATGCGGTATGTTCTGGTACAAAATTGAGTGCGAAGTTATCATCATACACAAGAGATGTTGTTCTAGAAAAGGCCGAAAAAGCTTTAGTGATGTGGATAGAAGATAATGTACAAAAAAAGAATGCCAGTTGACAGAAATTCCATCAAGCAATCAGTATTGAGATTTTATGAACAGATTAAAAAACTGCAGCCAGATACTTCATCTCAAGCGAGGAAAAAATATTAATTTCATGCAAGCAATGGTTGGCTGGCTAAGTTTATTAAATGACATGCTCTTCATAATATAAAAATTAAAGGTGAAACGGCTTCTGCTGATGAAACAGCTGCTAAAGCATTTCCACAAAAACTTGCTAAAATAATTGAAGATGGAGGTTACACTCATGAACAAGTTTGGAATATGGATGAAACCAGCCTTTTCTGGAAAAAAATGCCGAACAGAACTTACCTATCAAAAATGCAAAAAACTGTTGGTGGGTCAAAGCAGCAAAGGATCGCATAACACTCCTATTTTGTTCGAACGCTTTAGAAGATTGGATGTTAAAACCACTGCTCATAAATCGATCATTAAGACCATGGCCAATGAAAGGCATAGATTTTCAAAAATTGCCAGTTCATTAGATGGCCAACAAAAAAAGCTTGGGTGACCATTGATATTTTCACTGAGTGGTTCCACAAACATTTTGTGCCAGAGGTTAGACGCTATTTGAATGACAGGGTCTCGAATTTAAAGTGCTTTTGATTCTTGATAATGCCCGCGGTCATTCTCCCATAGAACACCCAAATGTGCAATTTTTTTTTCTGCCGCCCAATACCACATCATTGCTACAACCTCTAGATCAGGGTATAATTGCGACTTTTAAAACATATTATGTCAGACGAACATTTCAGTATGTTTTGAACAAGCTAAATGATGATGAAACACTTTCACTATGGTTGTGTGGAAAAAATAAAAAAATTTCAATTATGGATTGTATTGATCAGGTTCAATCATCGTTATCTGAATTGAGACCAGAAACTATGAATGCATGTTGGAAAGCTATTTGGCCCGCATGTGTTAAAGAGAATGCTCCTGTTCTCTTCAATCAGACTGCAGAATTCCCCAATATAATAAGTTTGGCATGTGAAATTGGCGAAAAAGGATTCAATGATCTTACTTTAGCAGATATCGAAGAATTGTTAATTGATAAACCTCTTAGCGAAGACGAAATAGTGGAGATTGTTTCTGAGACTCCTGAAAGTGAAGAAGTTAATGATAATGATCAAGATAATTCTACTTTTACTGCTGATATTATTAAAGGAGGTCTTAAACTGGCCAGTAATTTAGGCAATTATTTTGCCCAACATGATCCAAATGAAGAACATGCTAGGAAGTTTTCATGTGAGCTTAAGTTGTTAATGTCTTCATACAGAGAATTATATCGCGACTTATCTCAAGCATCAACACAGCGATTAATAACTGAGTTTATGCCTAAAACTACTGAAACAACCAGTGGTACTTTTGTTCAAGACATGACAAGAAGAATTCCACAAGTTGAGGTGGAAGTCGATGACGATAATACCATATCTAGTAGTTCTAGTGATATTACAGTCTCACGAAAATGAAAGCTTTCGCATTTATTGTCAGAAACTGATAGCAAATAACATAATTTTTTTATAGAATCGTTAGCAAACAATTGAAATATGTTTTTTTAAAGTTATTAAAATTTTTTATATGTATGTGTGTTCTCCATGAAATGTAAATAAAAATCTTATGATCCTAACGAATTTAATGTTTGTTTTTTCATTATTTTGCTTATATTTCAGGTTTGGAACCAATCTTCACTTTTTCTATGGAGTCAGTAGTTCTTTTTACGCGTAATTTTTAGGAACATATCTATCACGTAAAAAGAGGTTTAGGTGCATACACATATACAGGGTGGTTCAAAATTCCACGTGCAAACTTTGAGAGGGGGGGGGTAAGGAACATCAAAATCAACCATATTCACATAGGAAAGCATGACAGGAAACGCCACTGGGAGGTACTAACAGGAACACAAAGATACAGAAATAACACAAGGCAGTAAGTAGTATAAAAAACTTTATTAGGCGTAACTGAACAGTTCAATAGTAGTTGGATACATGATATGGTAAACGAGGTGCATGTCTGCCATCTCAGCGTTCGTAAAATGACGCACGTTCTTCGTACAACGTCGAAAGCTTGAATGAGGTAGCCCCAATTGCTCACCTGGAGCGATGCCGAACAGCACCGCCTATCACTTTCGGGTGGCGTTTCCGGTAATGCTTTCCTATGTGAATATGATTGATTTTGAGAAAATCAAAATCAATCATATTCACATATGATTTAATTATGAAATATAAACACATCAAGATAGTGTTTATATTTCGAAAACTCTCTAATTGCACACACCTTAATTTGAGACCTTCTTTTGCCTCATCATGCTTACCTGACTTCTCTACTAGAAATTGCATTGATTATGTATTAATAATGAGAATATGGAAAATTTCAATGAATTTACTAATTCAAAGAACCAGCAAAATACTATTGATCTCATCTGACATTAGACAGCCTCAAATGAACCATTTTCCCAAGATCCACAATCCTCTTTAACTTTATTTTTGTTGGTTGAAATTCTTTATCTATCATTAATAATATCCCTTCTTCTGCCCTATTTCCCCTATCTTCTCTGAAAATAAAATATCCGATTACATTCTATCCCTATAACTACATCATTCTCTGTCAACCAGGTCTCGCTGGTGCCAATAATTTTTGATACTCACACTCATTAGTCCCAGGGGTGGAAACATGTTGGGGTGCAATTCCCTTAATATCTCTGGTTTCCCTGGTTTTACACTACCAAATTCTAAACAACACTTTCTCCAAACATCTGACTCCAAAACCATTCAAATGTAGTCCATCGGCAATTATGGTCCATCTTCTCAACTCTGTCCTATCATACTGAGGCATCAGATTCACAATCTTTATATTCTTACTTTTCATTTTTGCTTTCTTCAACAATTCTTTCATATGATAAAGAGCCAAGAGGCTATTTTTTCCGGCGGCATAAATTAAGGGGATAATAAATCCCTCATTATTGTACAGCCAGGACTTACGCTTGGACTCGCCGATATTTCTTCGGCATGAAACTCTTAAATTTCGATAGATTTCGATCTCCGAGTTTCATATTCGGCTGTACAATAATGAGGAATTTATTATCCCCTTAACTTAATTCTTTCATATCCTTTGTCATTGCATATTTCTCCCAGGGATTCAAATCATCTGTGTCTGCCAAAACTGTCAACTCTTTCACTTCGCCTAACTAACTTCTGCTTCACTAACATCCTTGATCTTTGCACCTGGGAAATGTGCTTTCCAGTGGTGGCTCGTGGCTTGAAATCGTGGGAGTGCTGCAACTTTCAAAATATACATACACACTGTTAGTACAGTGTATATGTGTTTGGATAAAATATCAAAATTATGGTAAAAATTTATGTAAACATGAAAAAATATTGTTTATTATTGATAAAATTATACAGTTTGGTATAATTCAAAAATGCTTAAAAATAAAATATATCCTTCTTGTTTTGTTTCATGAAAAAGTATTGTTTATTATCAATAAAATTATACAGTTTAGTATAATTCAAAATTACTTAAAAATAAAATCCATTCCTTTAATTGTAATTAAAGGAATGGATATACAATTTTTGGACATGATAATTAAATCCTTTAATTGTAATGTCCAAATATTTAAAGAGACGGGGTAAACACGATAAGCACTATGAACACTCTACTACTGGTGCAAACTGCATATAAACAACAGTGGAACTGCGCGATGGACAGTGCCCCATTACACTAATAGCTCTTATCTCACTATGACGTGCATATGCTTGCGTGCGTAGCAATATGACACTGTGGTAAACACAATGCTGCTAGCGTCCTTCGCCCTCCTAAGTGCTACAAGATGGATTTTTATTATCTTTTATTCAAAATAAGGGAATTGTCTAGGATTGTTGATGATAAAATTAAATATTACAAGCAAATATAAATAAATTAATAAATATATTTATTAGTGGCATCGTGTGCTCATTTCGGTTGGATGTGCTGTCATGTGGGTTATGCAACCTGTGCTACTAATTTCACGTCAATTTGACCATATGCATGGGCGTGCATCCACAGAAAATTTTCTGGGGGTGAGCAAAGTTTGAAGGCAAATAATTATATCAATACATTTTTATAATTATTGATTATTTAAATGATTACATCAATAAACGTCTTTTAGCTTTTTTTTTTATGTAATTACTTGTCGATGTAAACTATAAATATATTATTTTCATTTTGCATCAATTTTAATGATCTTTAATTCTTGGAGGAGAAAAAAAAAGGTATTCAGAATTAATAGTTTTTAGCACAATTTCATATATTAAAAAAATGACTGGCATATTTTATTAAAAATCAACTAATTAATTAATCCCAAATTATTAGTTTAAAAGCAAAAAAATCATAAAACTAACGAGTAAAATAATATTAAATTACATACACTTACCTTTTAAAAATGTATTTTTCTGTTTAAATTTGTTTCACTATAAATTTACAGTAAATCACTAGACACAGAGGGCAAACTAACCGGTCACTGTTCACAAATCAGAAAAAGATGAACCAAAAACAGGAACATGTGTTTTATTGCTGCAATAAAACACGTGTTCTATGGCTTCCCTGCAGTGGGCTGGCCGAAACAGGCCAACCCATAATAAAATTTTAAGACAGACAAAGCGTTCCCAGGGTCAAGGGTGTAAGATTACATATCTCAATCAATTTTACGATTATAATTTGTGGAATGTTTTAATCGATCCCTGGGGGAAGTGCCCATGACCGTGTGATTGCATTTTATCGCTGTATGAAAGTTTTGAGAGGGCATAGTGCATCGCCGCTCTTCTTAATTGGTCCAGTGCAATTAACTGCAGGATAACTTTGAATACTGCATAGAGTGGGGGAACAATCTGTTTTAGGATTTATTACAAAACAACAATGAAGGAGAATGCTATAGTTTGGTTGGTATATTTGACATGCTCAAAGATGAAAATATGTGAACCATCATTTATTAGACATGTGAGAATAGGAAAGAATAAGTGTGAAAGGAAACACTTTAATTAATGGTAAAGAATAATTATCATTTGTGATATGTGTGTCCTATAAGTTGCTGGGTAGAGCGAATAGCACGATCCTATAAAGTCTAAACATGAATAAGTGAATTTATGATGGCATAATTTAAAAAAAAAAGAAAACTTATGAAGAGAGAGAGAATATTGCAGGAATAAATATGGTTTGACGGAGCAGCAAATCATCTCATAAAATTTTGCCCATGTTATGTGTATTTCTATGGTTTTTGTATATTTCGCTACGTTTTCAAAAATTTTATTTTGTTTAGTAAGACTCAGTATACATAACATCCGATCATTATCGGAATTATCCACACTTTCGGGAATCTTCTGTCTTATCAATCTCACACATGCTGGTATTTTCTTATAGATCGACAATGTCTTATAATACACAGAATATTCAATTTTATTCAGGAATAGATATTTTTTACTGTCTGTTGTTTCCGAAGACTAGAATAAAAATGGCTCTATATACCGTTAAAAAACTTTGCAACCTCAACAGATGCTATACTGCACAAGCAAAAGAAAAAAAACAATTAGTATTTTTCTCCTAACATCCACTTTCAAATTTTCAGTTCCAGAAAACATGCGTAACAACTGCTTATAATATATATCGAATAAGAAAAGCGCTCAACTCATGACAAGTGACAACGTTCAATTGGATTGGTAGACACAATAACCAATCACAGACTTTAGCTGCTGAGTGAGCTCAAAATTTTAGTTCACCCGGACCTGCCTTCTCAGCAGTTTAAAAATACTACAACACTAAGAATTTGACCTGCTGCGCCCTCTTTACATCTTTTCGAATGACTCAAAGGTGTATGCATTTCAAAAGCACACTCGGGCTATTAACACGAATGTGACACAATGTTTACACGCCGAAAAGTGTGCTTCATTAGTGCTTCATTCTTCATGAAGCACTAATGCTTTATTACTCTCCTGAAGAGGACAATGAAGTATTAGTACAGCATACTCTGTTCAATTTTAGGAATCACGCAAAGTCTGCAAACAATTGGGGGAGTCTTTAACCGGAATAAATGCAAAAATATAATATTGGTGATACTGATATTTCATGGATTAGCACCGCACACCCAGAATATTCACCCCTGATATTTATATATCGAGAAAAATTGGGGGTGCTGCAGTTCCGAAGTGCCTATACACGAGCTTCCCCTGGTGCTTTCATCACTTTCTCAGTAATTACACCTCTTATCATTGAATCGTCATATGATACTTTCTCTTAACTTCCATTTTCTTACACTTGAGAAAATGGAAGTTAAGAGAAAGTATCATATGACGATTAAGGAGTTAAGAGAAATTTGCATACACTTGCATACATCTTTGAGTCACTCGAAAAGATGTAAAGAGGGCGCAGCAGGTCAAATTCTTAGTGTTGTACTTTTTTCCAACTCGCTTTTTCTTTCATTCTTTCTCTTGCTGTACCAGTTGTTTCTGTGTTAGTGCCTGTGTGCACATATCATTGTTCTGTGATCCCTGATGATGGCAATTTGACTTTGCTGAAATATCAGAAGCATTAATTAAAGTGATTATAGTTAATATTCAGTATATGTTGTAATTTCCTGAAAAATAGCATTTAGAATTAGCAAAGTTTGTATGATAAGAAGTCAAGTGAATAAATCTGAATAAATTTATATGAAATAACAGAGAAATTAGTGAAAACATTAAACTAGCTGTATACAGTAGTGTTCAAACAGTTTTAACTGAGGATCTGAAAGCTATGTTAGAAATAAAACACTTGATCAAAGGCTGTACTTCTTTTGAAATTTGTGATATAAATTATTCTATGAAGTAGAGTCGCATTTCATCTAGTGACTATATATAAAACATTTCTTAGACGATGCATTAACAGCAGTCATAAATCGTTTTTACCTTAAGACATGTACCGATCCTTTGATACTAACATTTATTGGCAATTCTCAAGCACTTAGGTTTTCAAGAACAAGTATGAAATCCCGAAGATAGCTTTCTTTACCAATGCCAGATCAGGAAATGACTAAATGTCCTCTTGATTTTTCATTTAAATGTTTGACTAGTCTATATGATGTTTCTAAGGAAATGCCGAGAGAAGAACAGAAAAAGCTTACCATTTGTCGCAAAACTAACAAAGTGATTACAAACTCTCTGTGTTTGCAGAACAATGCTCTCACTACATAAGGATTATGAGAACTTGTGGAACAGTTGATTGCAAAACCTGATGATATTTCTTGGCTTGATCTTAACTTCAATCAGATATCCAAGATAGAAGAGATTGTAACAGATCTTCCTCAGATACAAATCCTCTATCTACATGGAAACAGAATAGGAAGCTTTTATGAAGTTAGTCAGCTTGCTGCTCTTCCAAAATTCTGGGAAAGATTAAGTGAATAGATGGCATCAGTAGCAGTATCATGTTAAAAATGTGGATATTAAGAAAGAACTTGACATTGTTAACATTTAGGAATATCAGAAGAGCTAATCTCACGTGGTATGGTCATTTAAACAGAATGGGAGAGGAAATGTTAGCATAAGATTTTTTTTTTTTTTGCAATTATGGCAGTTTCAAGATCTAGGTGGATTGATATAGTACTAAGTTCCTTAGAAGATCAAAATATAAGATCACATTGGAGTCTTGACAGATAACAGATTAATTTGGAGGAAAACTGTTATTAGAAAATAAGTAATGATGTAATCTTTTCATGTATTACTATCATAATATCCTACATCATCCCACCCTTGAGGGTACATTAAAGGAATTTGATGATAATGCTCCTTCTCCTTAGTTGTAATTTTTCTCTTCCAAGGTTAAATGGGCTCTATCACAGAGGAGTTCTAAGTAATTAATATGGCCCATCACTGATTCCTTTGATGTTGTTTTAGATAACTATCACAGTTGTGTCAAAGTTGCTCTCCATTGGATTATTGGTTCTTTCATTCTTCCAATTCCTTATCACTTTAGGTAGCTGCCCATAATATCATGAATACCTTTTCCACTATGGTAACATACTCCCACCTTAACATACCCCCATCCTTATTATACACTAAACTTCCTTAACTTCTGTCTTATGTAAGAATTCAAAATCTTATCTTTTCAGCAAATAGGGAAAGGGGAGAGAGGGAGAGAGAGAGCAACAACGTACTCTCTCCTGACAGCTTTATAATTACCATTATGCAATTCAGTATAACAAAATCATCATTAAGCCAAGGACTGAAGCCTCCATAATATGTGGCTTAATTCATATCTCAAATTAGTAATTAGTGTTTTACTAATTCACCAGTAAGTATCTAAGGATCAGGTTGATCCTTAGATATAAACTAAAGTTGATCAGGTTATGATACCCTATAGTGAATAGCATGATTTCTTGAAGGGGAAAGAACATGATATTGCTGGATCTTGCAAAAGCATTTGACAGGATATTACTTGGAACCCTAGTATGCAAGTTGGAATAAATGGGATGGATATGAAATTGGCAAAATGGATAAGGGTGGTAATATATGGTGGAGTTGAATCAAAGAGAAGGCAGGTGACCATGGTATGTCACTAAGTTCTGAACTTGGACTGCTGTTCAGTGTGTACATCAGTGATAATGATTTGAGGAGGGGGAGGTGATGGAAAATATCCATTTGTTGCTGATGGTGATGCTAAACTGTGGAAAGCAGTAGTTAATAAAGGTGATATAGAAATTCTGAGGGTGATCTAAATTGACTGATAGTTTGGGCAAAGGATAATGGCTGCCAACCAGATGTGTTAATGTCAAGTTATGCATTTTGTGCTGAAAAATACTGTGTTTTACATAAATGTTAAATAAATAGTTACATTCATTATGAATGTAAAAAATTGAGTTTAGGGATTTATTGGTAATTGTGGATAGAGGTTCAGAGGACATGTTGCAAAATGTGCATAAACTCTCTTAAAAGATTACTTGGATGTTAAGAAAACATTGAGAAGCAGGGATAAGGACGTTATTATAAACGTCTTTGTAAAGCCTTTGATGTGACTACATCTGGGATGATTTGCACAGATTTGGTTACTTCTTAAGGTTATGCAAGTGGTGGAGAAGATTCATTGGTAAAAGTTTATAGGTAGAAAAGAGGGGATATGAAGGGACAAGGGATTTTATAGAGTAGATGCTCAAGGAATTTCCCAGTATATGACTAGGTGAGAGAAAACAAGGGATCACCTCTAGAAGTTGTGTGGTTAACAAGAACGTAACAACTAGATTTTTTACTTGGAGAGTGATAAAACAAATGGATTGAAGTTATGAATGCTTTGTCAGTGAATGACTGAGTAGAAATATGATAGGTGTTGTGTGAATAATGGTCTGAAGACTCTTTGTGGGGCATTCATAAAGAGCCTTCAGTCTTGGATGTGCCTGTATAATAATAATAATTTGGTGTGGAATAATTTTATATGTGAGCTTATTATTTAAGCTTCTTGCATTCATATATAAAACTATACTATTCAAATTACACTCTAGTATTTTCTTCTGCTATCAATGCATATACTTCTCCCTCCTCTCCAATTATTACTTGAAGTACTCATCTCCTATATTTGCTCAGTTGCCATAAATTTGCTTTTGTGTCATGTATTAAATCTTTTAATAATATTATTGAATTCATGGGCTTACTCATCTAGATGAGTCATCACTATCTAGTTATTCCAGTCATTAACAAACTGATCCATAAATTAAAAAAACTGCAGTTCTGTATAGCACTTAGATCCAGTTAGCCATTATTCTGATTATGGATTCCTCACTGCCAAACCTGGACATTATATTAAAGAAATTAACCAAAAGTTTTTATTTAACTGCTGATATGAATGTGAAAAATTAATATGTATTCTTATAAATAACTTCATATTTTAAATTATTAATTTTCACTGACATAAAGACATGAGAATTTCTGTTATTTTTCCTTATAGATAGCTTTATTTAGATCACTTCCTCTAGCTATAGCAAATATAATTGAGTAATATTCTTATGACCTACATAAAATATTCCCTACCTCTCTCAGATTAGAATTGCCATAGATTTCAATGTTAGCACTTATAATAGTGCAAAATTGCTTTACATGTTCATTGGAATCCTTCTTCCCAATGGATTCATTAATCAAAAATCAGCTATTTTCAGCCTAATTATGACTATAATTATTTGTTCTAGATCACATTTTTTAAATGATATCCTACTGAATCTGTTGGTTCTCTGAATAACTCAGTTACTATATCATCTACTCTCTAAGTCATTCTCTTCATTTAAACGATTTCTATATTTATGTGATCAGCTAACCTAATATTCAATAACCTTCAGTGACATAACCCCACCAAAGAAAAGTTTCTACTGTTCTGATGTCATTTGTTACTATCTGTAGTATTTGCTTTAATTCAGCTATGTCTGTGTATTGCTTACAAATAAAGATAATATTACTTTGCCACTTTTATCTGGTTGACATTACCCTGCATGCAAAAGTTCTTACACACTGATGTTAGAAAAATTAGAATGAAAATACTATGAAGAAGTTATATATTTGGTTTAATCCTTATTCCAAGTGTAAGCAAACAAAGTTTGCTCCTGAAGTATTTTCAGGACTGTGGCAAAGGTGGGTATAACTTCTCATCACTTGCCTTAGTATCCCATAATGCAAAGCACATCTTCTTGCAGTATGTATAATGCTATGCATTAAGGGAAGGGTCACTACCCAGACTGGTTTTGACCTTTATTGAGGTGTCATCAGTGGGAGCTAGACCCAGAGGTGGTGATACTAAGGTGGAAGTAATGGAGAAGTCATATTTCCATATACCAGTTGCCAAAAGGCGTCACACCTTATTATTAAAATTCTCTGGATTAGAGATAAGTTGATGGGAGTTTTTTTCCTTGATGGACCTGTGGTTTCAGTCAGGATTTCTCCATGCCTGCAGGTCGTAAAGAGTCCAGCTATTCCTGTCTTGAGTTTTTCTTCTTCATTTTCTTCCAACTTTCTTAATCATTGGGTCTTCCCACCTTATGGCTGGTCTTCCAGGTTTTCTTTCGGTATCTCTCGGATACCAGTTTGTAACTCTGACTGTCCATCTGTTGTCTCTCATTCTGGCAAGATGTCCTGCCCATCTTCTTTTGCTGTTGTAGATTGTTTTTATTATATCTGTGAGTTCAGACTTCTTCCTGATTTCTGTGTGTCTTATGTGGTCTATTTTGTTTATATTGCATATTCTTCTTTCTATTGCACGTTGAGTTGTTAAGCTTTGTTCTTCTTTTAAAGTTGTGTTCCATGTTTCACTGCCATAAGTTAATGCTGGTAAGATGTGACTATTGAAAAGATGGGCTCTTATGTCTATATCTATGTTTTGGTTGGTAATTGTTGATTTTATTTTGTTGAAGGCTATCCAAGCAGCTCTTTTTCTCCTTGCTATTTCATTTGATATATCATTATTCATTTTCATGGACTGGCCGAGGTAGATGTATTCTTCAACTTTTTCAATGGTGTGAGATTCTAGAGTGATTGTATGATCTTTACAGTATTTATTTTTCATCCATCTTGTTTTGTCAGGGTGTATTTCCAATCCAATTTTTTGGCAGTTTTGGCTTATGTTATTCAGCATTGATTCTAGGAGTTTGGGTGAGTGAGATATTAATACCACATCATTGGCAAATAATAGGATATTTAATATTTCACCGTCAATGTTTATTCCGTCTTTCATGTCAATTTTTTGAATGATGCTGTCCAGAGTAGATGTGAAGAGATTAGGTGATAAGACATCACCCTGATGTACTCCTCTACTTAAGTTAATTTTAATCGGGTGATTGAAAAGGGTGATATTTGTTGTGCTTTCTTTGTAGATATCTTTTATGAGTTGGATGTATATTTTTTCTACACCTTGTTCTATTAAAGCTTGGAATACTGTGTTATGCTCAACAGTGTCAAATGCCTTTTTAAAATATATAAAAAGAAGACAAAGTGGGATCTGGTATTCTCTGCATCTTTCTGTTAGCTGAGTAATAGTTTGAATGTGATCTATTGTTGAAAAACCTTTTAAGAAACTAGCCTGTTCTTTGCAGCTATTTTCATTGATGGAGGTTTGTATTCGGCTTAGGACGATTCTGGCGAATATTTTATATGTGTGTGTGCTAATAGACAGATAGGTCTGTAGTTACTGATGTCTTCTTTATTACCTTTTTTATGCAGAAGTATGGTCTTTGATGTTTTCCATTCAGTAGGTACTTTCCTTAATTGTATATATCAGGTAATATATCACTTGGCTATGCTACCAATTATATATTTGGTTTAATCCTTTATCCAAGTGTAAGCAAACAAAGTTTGTGCCCTGAAGTATTTTTAGGACTGGGGCAACTCATGGCAAAGGTGATTGCCCCATAGAGTTACTCCAGTTCTGAAAATACTTCAGCCGCACACTTTGTTTGCTTACACTTGGATAAAGGATTAAACCAAATATATAATTGGTAGCATAGCCAAGTAAAAAAACTTCCATCAACTTATCTCTAATCTAGAGAATTTTAATAATAAGGTGCGACTCCTTTTGGCAACTGGTATATGGCTTCCCATTACTTTCACCTTAGTATCTCCATTACTTTCACCTCTGAGTCTCCTACTGATGAGACCTCAATAAAGGTCGAAACCAGTCTGGGTAGTTACCCTTCCCTTAATGCATAGCATTATACATGTTCGCAAGGAGATGTGCTTTGCATTATGGGATACTAAGGCAAGTGATGAGAAGTTATACTACCTTTGCCACGAGTTGCCCCAGTCCTGAAAATACTTCAGGTGCAAACTTTGTTTGCCTACACTTGGATAAAGGCATAGTCAAGTGAAAAAACTTCCATCAACTATAGAGAAGTTCTTTATGTATCCTCATCCTCTTTATTTCCTAATGTATACCTTCAGGGGAGAAAGATATACTAATATCATATCAGTCTAATCCAATTTCATGACTAATTTTGAAATCAACTTTCTTCTAGATTTTTCTGTTATCAGTGACATTTTGTATTGATACATGATGGCATGCTGTCATTAATCTAAATTGATTTTGCAAATAATTCTTTATCACTAAAAGAGAAAAACATCTTATATTTTACATCAGTGAACCAGTTTCAAGTATTTATTATTATTACGAGCGACTCCAAGGAGTCCTTAATAATAAGGGAGGCCCTACACATCAGGTCAAGAACAACTATTCAACATCCACTCAGTATCTATCATACTTTGCCTTGAACTCATTCACAGCCATGACACCCACAACAGAGACACTTGCAGCTTATTCCACTCATTCATCGCTCTCCAAGTAAAAAACCTAGTTCTAACACCCTTGCTAACCACACTCTTGCCCAGTTTCCATGGATGGCCCCTAGTCCTGTTCTGAAAAATATCCTCTGAATTAATCTTATAGAAACCCTTCAATAATTTGAATGTCTCAATCATATCACCCCTTTTCTGCCTATCAGCCAATTTTTGCACCCCACAAATCTTCAACCTGTTCTCATAAGGTTCATTCCATAGACCTGCTGTCATCTTGGTCACTCGCCTCTGGATCCTCTGTATGAAGTATGAAGAGTATTTCTTGTAATCTTTATACTTTATGTAATAACCCTTTAGGATGTGTTAATTTATCGTTGGTTGAATACCATTTTGGAATTTTTCTCTATATTTAATAAAAAAAAAACTATTTGCATGCTGTAACTGTCGAAGAATATTGTAATTTTGTATATTAAAGTAATTTTGTTAATAATTCTTTATTATATTCAAGGGAGAAAACCTATTTTACATGTGTGAACCTGAGTATTTTTTGCCCTTTACATTGTACAAAATAAATTTCTTTGTCCATTTTCTTTTTATGATTTTAGTAATAACACTGATAATTTCTTTTTCTAATTTTAGCCCTGGTATTTTTTTTTATTTGAGATTTTAGTCCTAAATTCAAACCAAACATACATAAATCGTATTATGTACAATATATTATTCTAGCAACAGTAATTAAAAAAAAAAAGTTTTTTTTTCTCATTAGCTCTGATCTTAAGAGAAGAAGGTCGAATACAAGAATCACTCGAACTATTTCAGACTTGTTCAATATTAAATACCTCTTCTGATAACTTAAAGCAAGTAGCTAGATCTTTGTAAGTATGTTTTATCATTTTGACTGTATTAATGTGTTAGTTTTGAAGTTGTGATAAACTCTGAATCTCAATTATTAGTTTGATGCATATTTTTCCTTTCTACTTTTTATTTTGAACGTGTTACTTAAATTATCTAACATTTAAGTCACATTTCCAGAGAAAACTTCTGAAAGGAATGAAGTAGAATTTATTGAGCTATGTGAAAAAAAGCAACTTGAGGAGAGACAGTGTTGGATTTAATCATAGTATCAGAAAGTGTCTCAGTTAAGGATGCGATTGTTTTGCTACCAGTTGGTAACAGCGATCATGCTGTACTGACCTGGGAAGTAGCTGCTGTAAGTATATGGATGTTCCAGTTAAGACAGGTTACATGCTGAACTACAAAGCTGGAAATTGTGACATAGCCATAACATTGATATGTCTGGTCCCTTGGTATCAGCTACTTGAATGGGAATGATATCAACTGTGCATAGGGAAGCTTTGAAAATTTGCTTAAGTGATGCAATATCTGAATGTGTCTTCTAATTGCTCCAAGCATATACAGGAGATAATAGGAAATGACCATAATTGGATAAGAATTGAGTATTCTATTAAAAAGAAAAAATGTATACTAAAGTTTTGAAAATAAATTTGAACAACTCTCAGAAGTGAATTGTTGTTATCTAATTTTAACCTCTTTCATTGTTTTTTTGCAATAAACATTTCAAAGTATGAAGATCATTTTATTTTGATTGTTGATATTTGATCCTTTTTTCTAAATATGAGACATTTTCTTTGGATTTTATTGGACCATGATTTTTTATATAAATATATGTATACAATCGTCAACCAGTTTCGCCAGCTTGAGTCTGTCTGGCTTCTTCAGGACGAGAATGGTTACATTAACATTAAATACTACAATAGAAGAATGCAGTAACAACCTTAAAATCAGTTTAAAAAAATTGAAAAGGATGCACGACATTAAGAGCATAAAGTCTGGAGAATTAATCATTGTTAGTAGATCATGTTTTATAGTTTTCCCTGTAATTCAGTTCTGCTAAACATAGTGAATTTATTAAGCTTTTCCAAATGTCTTTTAATATCATGCCTTGATTTCTTTTGAGATTGTCTCCTGTACGGAGTACTACTGCAGCTTCTTTAAAGTTCCTACATTTGAAATCTTCTTCAATGTACGGCATGGAGCTGTTGTCCCAATCAATGGAATGGTTTGAAATTGAGAAATGATGGGCTAATCCTGAGGTGTCTGTTCTGTTGTTGTTGACATCTCCGATATGTTCTTTTTTTCGGATTTCTAGGCTTCGTGATGTTTGGCCTACATAGTTCAGTCCACAGGAACATGGGATGTTGTATACTCCTGCGTATTTGTAGAAAGCGATGCTGTCCTTAGGAGATCTTAACATGTGCTGTGTAGTTAAAATACGTTTAAAGGAAACCCTGATGTTGAAAGACTTAATGATTTTTGCTATTTTGGTGGAGACTAAGCCTGCATAAGGTATGACGATAGATGATGTGTACTGTGTCACTTGAGCTTGTCGCTGTGGGCTGTTTCTATAGAGAATCTTTTGAATTATATTTTGTGGATAACCATTCTTGGATAGAGTTTTTGATATGAGTGAGAGCTCATCAAGTAGATCTTTTTCTTCTGTGATGATATTTATTGCTCTGTTTTTGAGCATATGAATGATGCTAAGTTTTTGTGCATAATGATGAATAGATTTAAAATGAAGATAACGTCCAGTGTCTGTAGGTTTGCGGTAGATTTTGAGCTTGATTTGTCCATTATCCTGTTTTTTTACTAATACGTCCTAAAAAGGTAATTGATGAATGTTTTCTAACTGTAATGTGAACTTAATTTTTTGGTGGAAAGAATTTATTGTTTGAAGGAACTCATGTAAGGCATTTTCCGTGTCTTTCCAAACGATGAACACATCATCTACGTATCTCCACCAGACTGATGGTTTCAGAGTTATTTTTGATAGGATGTCATTTTCTAATTTTTCCATGAACAGATCTGCGCATGGTGGTGACAGGGTACTGCCCATGGCTAAGCCTTCCAGTTGTTGATACGATAAGTTGTTTACTTTAAAATAGTTTGATTTTAGGCAATGGTGGAAAAGCTGCATAATGTCGTTTGGAAAGAGATCTTCTATGATCTTAATTACTTCTTCAACCGGTACATTTGTCAATAAAGACACTAAGTCTAGACTTGTAAGTATATCTGTATTGAATATATTGATACTTTTTAGTTTTTCAACGAAATGCTGATATTCTTTATGAATGAGGTTGGTTTCTTTATCTTCTCTTTCAACAGACTGGCTAGGTGTTTGGCTAGTGGGTATGTAGGAGAATTTCTGCCATCCACGATCAGGAGAAGCAGAACTCTGACTTTATGGACTTTTGGTATACCATATAGACGTGGTGGTAATAGATGTAGAGATTTTAAATTTCTTTGCAATTCTTGAGGCCATCTAGTCATATTGCGTATTAAGAGATTGGTTGCTTTGTGGTTTTTCATGGTTGGATCTACATCTCATATATGATAGGTAGACAAGGCAGAAACTAAAGCATCAATCTTCATTATGTAAACTTAGTTATTCATAATAACTGTTTCCTTTGTCTGCTTTAAGGACGATAATGTCTTTGTTCTTTTTTAAGTTTAAGAGTGCTTTCTTTTCAAAGGGTGTAATATTACGTTTCAGTGATTTTGTGGTAGAGAGTATGATTGTACTTTTAAATCTTATGTCATTTGTTACTTGCTCTGAAAATGAAGAAAGATCTTTTTCAATATTACTTATAAAATCTGTTTTTGGGATGTGATTAGGAGCTATTGAGAAGTTGAAACCTTTTTTTTTTTTAAATCTCTGATTCTTTTTTGGAAAGACTGTAGTCCGAAGGTTGAAAATAACCTTACCATCTGGAGACATGGTCTAGAGTTTTGTATTTTCTTTGATAAAGTTCATCAAATTTTTTAATTTGAGATTCCTTACTAAACCAAAAAAACTTTGCTGTAGCTATTATGTATCATGCAGTCAATTATATTCCAAATGGTATTATCTATGTTATTAGAAATATCATCAAACAGGTCTAGGCATTGATGGTCTATTTTATTCAGTACGTATCTACCATATTGGATCCTTTCCCGAAGTAAGGCTAAAGAAGTTTTGTAGTAAATCCATTTCGCTTTTTTAGATTTTATGCTCTTTGACTATTAAGAACTTTGGAATGATAGAAAACTGTCTGCATCTTTTAAGGAAAGTTAGATGGTTAAGCAGTCTTGCCTTTCTGCATTTAAATTTTTCAAAACAACATACCTTGTGCTTTGTAATATCCATCTAGGTTATTCATAATTTAAATTTAAATGCAGAAAGGCACCTTTCTGGCCAAACACATAGCCAGTCTGTTGAAAGAGAAGATAAAGAAATCAACCTCATTCATAAAGAACTCTCAGCACTTTGTTGAAAAACTAAAAAGTATCAATATATCCAATACAAATATACTTGCAAGTCTAGACATAGTGTCTTTATTCATGAACGTACCGGTCGAAGAAGTAATTAAGATCATAGAAGATTTCTTTCCAAATGGCATTACTCAGCTTTTCTGCCACTGCCTAAAATCAAACTATTTTAAAGTAAACAACTTATTGTATCAACAACTGGAAGGCTTAGCCGTGGGCAATCCCATGTCACCACCGTGCGCAGATCTGTTCATGGAAAAATTAGAAAATGACATCCTATCAAAAATAACTCTGAAACCATCAGTCTGGTGGAGATATGTAGATGATGTGTTCATCGTTTGGAAAGACACGGAAAATGCCTTACATGAGTTCCTTCAAAAAATAAATTCTTTCCACCAAAAAATTAAGTTCCCATTACAGTTAGAAAACATTCATCAATTGCCTTTTTTGGATGTATTAGTAAAAAAACAGGATAATGGACAAATCAAGCTCAAAATCTACCGCAAACCTACAGACACTGGACGTTATCTTCATTTTAAATCTATTCATCATTATGCACAAAAACTTAGCATCATTCATATGCTCAAAAACAGAGCAATAAATATCATCACAGAAGAAAAAGATCTACTTGACTCTCACTCATATCAAAAACCCTATCCAAAAATGATTATCCACAAAATATAATTCAAAAGATTCTCTACAGAAACAGCCCACAGCAACAACCTCAAGTGACACAGTACACATCGTCATACCTTATGCAGGCTTAGTCTCCACCAAAATAGGAAAAATCATGAAGTCTTTCAACATCAGGGTTTCCTTTAAACGTATTTTAACTACACAGCACATGTTAAGATCTCCTAAGGACAGCATCCCTTTTTCTACAAATACGCAAGAGTATACAACATCCCATGTTCCTGTGGACTGAACTATGTAAGCCAAACATCACGAAGCCTAGAAATCTGAAAAAAATAACATATCGGAGATGCCAACAACAACAGAACAGACACCTCAGGATTAGCCCATTATTTCTCAATTTCGAATCATTCCATTGATTGGGACAACAGCTCCATGTCGTACATTGAAAAAGATTTCAAATGTAGCAGCTTTAAAGAAGCTGCAGTGGTACTTCGTACAGGAGATAATCTCAATAGAAATCAAGGCATGATATTAAAAGACATTTGGAAAAGCTTAATAAATTCACTATGTTTAGCAGAACTGAATTACACGGAAAACTATAAAACGCGATCTACCAACAATGATTAATTCTCTACACTTTATGCTCTTAAAGTCACGCATGCTTTTCAATTTTTTTTTTAACTGATTTTAAGGTTGTTACTGCATTCTTCTATTGTAGCATTTAATGTTAATGTAACCATTCTTGTCCTGAAGAAGCCAGACAGACCCAAGCTGGCAAAACTGTTTGATGATTGTATACATATATTTATATAAAAAATCATGGGCCAATAAAATTCAAAGAAAATGTCTCAGAAGATCATTTTAATTTTAAGGTAGCAGGGTTTTTTCTCCCGGAAAACTTTGGTATTTCATCTCGCATACAGATAAATCGGCCCTTCAGAACACACTCAATTTACAGACAAAAAAACTGGTGGTGGGCAGTGGATGGTGTTGGTGATTTGTAGTAGAAGTTTGATGTAGTGGTGGAGAAGGAGAGTTGTATGGTGGGTGTCCTCCAGCGATGAGTCTACGGATTCCTTGGAGGTGTCATGAATAATAATAATAATTAAATTAAACTTGCCAAGAAATTATAGTCTTGTTTTATCCTGTAAAAAAAAAAAATTTTTTTAAAGTTTTGTAGAAAGTGAGAAGACTCACTTTCTACAAAACTTTTTTTTATAGAAAGCAAAATCTTTTTTGCTCCTTGTATATGGGAATATAAGACTTACATTAATTCAGCCTCGATATTTCTTCTGCGAGATCTGACTTCTACTGATGAGATCATAATAAAGTTCAAAACCAGTCTGTGTAATAGCCTTTCCTATAATGTATAGCATCTGAACATGTCTGAAAGGATGTGTGTTTTGCATTATGGGATACATTATAAAATTAATGTGAAGTCATAAGCCTCTATATATAGAATAAGCCTAGTTGTGAATATACTTCACATGTAAACTTTGTTTGCTTACACTTGGATAAAGGTTAAAACAAGAAATTAATTTCTTGACAAGTTTAATTTGATTTGAAATCAAGTGAAAAGAACTTTCTGCATAAAGGTCTTTTGTAAGAAACCTGAAGTATACATTCATCATTAATTGATACAATCTGGGAAGAATGTGGTTAAGTAGCTTCAAGATTAGAAAAATAGTAACCTGACAGTGAACATAGTCAAAGAAATAATCCATGAAAATAAGAAATCTTATAAAAAATGCTTGGGTGGTAAGTCAGTATGAGCATGTACTCTTCAAGAATAGAAAGAATAATGTAGGTCTAAGTTATGTTGAAAAATAGCTAAACAAAAGTGATAGATGATTTTTGGAAATAATTTAGAAGATAAATGTCATGAAATTTTCAAAATGTTCAGAAATGACTAAGTTTTTAAAGATAAGGATATTCTGGAGTAATTGCTTCCAAAAATTATTTAAGATTGTAACAAACAGTAGAAAATATCCAAGAGGAATGTATTCAGAAGTACAAATTGATACTTGAGATTAAAAAAATAAGAACCTGCAGTGCATACAAGTGGGTTCTGGAAAGTTCTGATAAACACCTGGAATAAAAATGATATTAAAGCAACTGATATAACCTTTTCTTTTTCTTTCTTACATATCCTAAAATTTTCTTTTAGGATATGTAAGAAGACATAAAATTAATTAATTTTTGTTCTAGGTGTTTATCAGAACTTTTCACCCCCCCCCCCCAGTGTATAAAATGAAAATAAAATTGATTGTTGAATGTCAGTACAGAGGAATTTCCTTACTAAATCTTTCAGGAAATTTATGCAAGCATTCTAGAGAAAAGGCAAAGAAAAATTGCTGAAGGGGAAAATCCTCAGGATTTAGTGCCATACATAGAATGCACTAAAAAATCAGAGTTGTGGATTCAAACTATTCATACAGAGTACAGTAATAGAGTACAAAGTGTGTGTGTGGAGGGAAGCACTTCAGACACCTAAAGTAGGTGTATGTTATCTCGAGAAACGTTAGTTTGCATGAAAATGCAAATAAGAGATCACAAAGTATACCTCATGTATTAAAACAGTAGTAAAAAACAGAAATTGGACAATTTGGAAATAAGATGTGATTAATTTTAAAATTGTTGGAAATGGTAAAAATTTTGTGGATTCACTGAATAAAAATGACTGCCATAATTAATAGAATGCCAGAAAAAAAATCTAAGAAAAAAAAATCTTCCATCTAAACGATAGGTGTGAACTGACTTTCATCAAAATACAAAATTGTTCAGTTTCAGTTTAATTTTTAATTTGATGATTTCATATGGAATGACTCTTGCATATGTGTAGAAAGGCTTAGGTGTTGGTTATTATTCATAACAGTGCTTCATAGTTTTTTCAATTAAGGAGATATTAAATCCCACATTGTTTTAAAACTGAATAAGAAACTCAGAGATTGGAATCAGAGAGTTTCATGCCGAATATAGTAAACTATAAAAATATTGGCGAATACTAGCGTGAGCTATAGTTTACTATATTCGGCATGAAACTCTCTGATTCCAATCTCTGAGTTTCTTATTCGGTTTTAAAACAATGTGGGATTTAATATCCCCTTAATTGAAATAGTGTTTATATCACTGAAATGAAGGCTGTTGGCTCTTTATATTTAAGTAAGTGCTTCATAGTTTAAATAATACTGGCAAAAAAAAAAATATTTATTGAACTTACTAAGCAACCTCAGAGCACAAAATTACATATGTGGTAGACGCATAGCACTTAATTATATATCTTCTTCTTTCGCTATGCCTTTATCCCATGTTAAACAGTGTTGACGTTCCCATCTTTAATCTGCTTCCTCCAAGTTCTCCGGCCCAGGGTGTCTTCCTGACTCCATCCTTTCTACCTAATATCGTCTGCCACCTGAGCTTGGGCCTGCTTCTTTTCCTCCATGCTCTCCACTCGTTTACCAACATACTCCTCACTCCTCCTCTCTACATGACCGAACCACCTCAAACTGCTTTCTTGTACCTTCTTACCGATCAGCCCCACCTTGACCATTCCTCTGATGTAATCGTTCCTTATCCTATCCATCTTTATCACACCACTCATCCAGCTCAACATCCGCATCTCCTCTACTTCCATCTTCCTCTCCTGTGCCTTTGTTATAGGCCACGTCTCCACACCATGAAGCATTGCCAGCCTCGCCACCATCTTATACAGCTTTCCTTTCATCTTACAACTCGCTCTCTTGTCACACAGGATCCTGCTCATCTACCTCCATTTCATCCATCCGCATTTTATTTGGTGCTGTATTTCCTCATCCTTGTCTCCATTCCTCTCGACGACCGACCCGAGTTACTTTAATTTCTTCCCTGGAGTCGTATGACCATATCGTTGGCACTCCCTGTTGACATATATTCGGTCTTCACTCAGTTAATTCTCATGCCTCTCTCCTCCAATATCTTTCTCCACTCTTCCAGGGTCTTTTCAAGCTTCTCTCGGGATGATTCGCAAAGAACAATGTCGTCGGCAAATATCACGCTCCACGGCACCTTCCTCTTAACGTCCTCCACTAGTACATCCATGACCAGATCAAAGGGGTAGGGGTTCAGAGCTGAACCCTGGTGGAGCCTGACGACAATGGGGAACCCCTCTGTCATGCTGACACTAGACCTGACCTGAGTTTTGCTCCCTCATACATCTCCTTCACCAACCTCACGTACTTCTCCGACACCCCCCCTTCTTCCTCATACACCTCCATACCTCCTGCCTGGCCACTCTGTCGTACGCCTTTTCCAGGTCTATAAACACCATATGCAGCTCCGCCTGCATCTCCGTATATTTCTCCATCAGTCGTCTTAGCGCAAATATGCATCCATTGTCCCTCCTCCTGGCATAAATCCAAACTGCTCCTTGCCAATTTTCGTTTTCTGCCGTATCCTTCCTTCAATTACTCTTTCCCATGTCTTCGACGTGTGTGACATCAGCTTGATCCCTCTATGGTTACCACAATCCTGAACATTTCCTTTGTACATTGGGATGAGAATGCTTTTCCTCCATCCCTCTGGTATCTTCTCCTGTTGGGCTATTTTCCTCATCAGATCACATATCTGTGCCCTCGCTGCCCAGACTTCTCCACACTTCCCCAGGTATCTGGTCTATCCCCACAGCTTATTCTTCGTTTTTCTCGGTACCTAAAGCACTTCCTTTCTGCTGATGTCATGCACCGATCCATTTGCCTCTCCATCCTTACACCTCTCTCTTGGATTCTCCTCATTTTGCAGATTACGGAAATATTCTTTCCATCTTCCTCTGATTTTGTCCTCCTCTTGTAGTACTACTCTTGAGGTTTTATCTGCTTGGCTGATGTTATGTCTTTCAAGGCCTTATCTCTAGCTTTTGCTATTCTCAGCAACTGAGCTTCACCACCGCTTCTCTCCAATACTTCATAAACCTCGTCAACTTTCCTCGCCCTTGCTACAGCTCTCTTTGCATTTTTCTTCGCTAATCTATATGCCTCCTTGTCGGCTCTAGTTCCAGTCATATCCCGTTTTTTTCTTTGCCTCTTTCTTTTCCTTGATCTCCAACTGCACCTCCTCATTCCACCACCATGCCTCCTTATCCTCGGGCAGCCCCTTTCCTGATGTTATACCGATCACCTCTTCTCCAATTTTTCTAATAATCCAACTATTTACGTTCCACCATTCTTCCACATCCTCTGGTAACTTCATTTCTTTCAGTACCTTTTCTTGAAACTTATTCCTTGGGCCTTCCTCTTCCAATTTCCACCACTTTATTTTCCTATCTTTCCGCAACTTCCGTCTATTCTTCTTTTCCCCTTTTATATCACAGTCTACCACAACCAACCTGTGCTGTGCTGCTGCACTTTCTCCATTAATCAATTTACAGTTTTTCACCTGCTTAAGATGTTTCCTATGGCACATAATATAGTCAATCTGACTCATTCTATGCCCGCTCTTATAGGTTATCAGGTGTCCAACTCTCTTCTTAAATCATGTGTTAGCTATTGCCAGATTGAAGACCACAGCATGCTCTACGATTCTTTTACCTTCTTCATTTCTTTCACCACTACTCCAACCCCCGTGCACCCTTTCTTCACCACTTTGTCGTCTTCCTACATGCCAATTCAGGTCTGCTCCGACGATCACTCTCTCTCGCCGTCAGGGATTCCCATTACAACTTGGTCAAGTTCTCTCCAGAATGCCTCTTTCACCTCCTTATCACAACCTACTTGTGGAGCGTAGCCACACACTATTGCAGCCACACTTCCTCCAATCTCAAGCTTAACACTCATAATCCGATCGTTCTTCCAGCACACCTTGCAGACTCCACCCTTCGGCTCCTTGTCGATGATGATTCCAACTCCGTTTCTTCCATTCTCATTTACCCCGCTGTAAAACATTTTATATCCTTCAGCCAGCTCTTTTGCTTTGTTGCCCTTCCACCTTGTCTCTTGCATGCACAAGATTTTTAGCTTCCTTCTTCTTATCATGTCTGCTATTCTCCCTGCTCTTCTCATTCATCGTACCCACATTCAGCGACCCGATTCTTACTTTACCCACTCTCTCTTTCTGTTAGACTCGCTTCTTTAGCCGAACCCGTTCTTGGTTTGGTAGCCCAAGCTCACCTCTCACAGTCCTCGGGCAACAAAACTGTGCGTCGCTTACAGGGGATGCCCTAGCCATTGTCCTTTCTCCGTTATCCGACATTTCATACCTGGTTTTGGCATGGATGCCCTTCCTGACGCCAGCCCTCCCCATTTATCTGGGCTTGGACTGGCACTGAGATGGGATGGTTTGCCCTCCTAAAGTGTCTGGGTTATAGCACTTAATTATATATAAATAGTTCAAATTGTAACTGAAAAGGAACTAATGTCCTACCAAGTGTCCTTTAGGAGCCAGATAAAAACAAATTCAGAAAAGTCAGGATAAATGTGGTCTTAGAATGAGGGTATTTCAGATCTTTTGGCTAATTAATGCTTCTATATTTGTAGAAGTTAGGAGGAGTGCTTTGTAGCTGTTGCTGGTTCTAAAAATAGTCTCTCAGACTATAGTGACTTATGTGCAACAGTCTTCTTTCATTTAATGCTGTCTGAAGGAATGTCCAGAACATGGTCTGCCAATTCTGATTTGTGACTTAGATAATTATGAATGTAGTTTTTATGGTCTTAAAAGCTGTTGTTAATAGAACTACCAGTGTTTCCAAAAGGTGGGTTAGGTTGCGGGTACAAAGAAATTTATACAAAGTTCTTTGTAGCTGCAAAATGTGCAACAGGATGAATATAAGGAGAATAGATGAATACTAATTGGACGTGTGATTTGAAAGTATGATCCATCGATTTGAAAGTATGGAGATTATATTTGTGGAGAAGTTTAGCTATCTTTTGAACATAAGGGATGAGAATAGTTTTGTTGCGATATTGTATGTTGTGATTGTAGGAGGAGTAGGGTGAGTGAATATGTCACTTTATCTATTTTAGAAGTTATAGCCATTGGCTAAAAAATGTTGTGAAGGTACCTAAGTTTGGTAGCCAGGGCTCTGTCATTTGATCAGATAGTTCTGGCTGTGTGTGTGTGTGTGTGTGTGCGCGCTTTAAGGATGCAAATACTGTTGAGATGGATAATCGTGTGATTGCTTGGGTAAGCACCGTCCAGTGTGTGTGGGTTTTCTATGTTTATAGGCAATGTTTATAAACATGTCTGCATTTATAGACAAGGGTAATAACCATTTGTTAGTTATGTGACTATTGTGTCTAGGATGGAGAGGCAGTTGTTACTTTCTTTTTATGTAATAAAGTGTATTTTTGAAGGTAAGCTATTTAAATACACTAAAAATGTATCTGTGTTTTGGCTACTGGACCAAATAGCAAACACATAATTTACACAGAGTAAATTATATGTAGCTGTGTTGAATTTATAGAAATACCATGAAAAATTAGCTGGCAAAAAGGGGAACTAATAGCAGTCCCTCCCATCTTGAATAAATGGTGAATTTGAATCATTCAAATACAGTCAGATACTTACGACGCCCAGCTCATATATTCACCAAATACCACTTCACTCCTTTAACCCATGGACCAAGGTGTCCATTATGAAAAAGTAAATCAGTGAGCCTGCCCATAAAGCTGAGCCTGCTGGAAACATGCATATTCACAAGCACTCTCTATAGCTGTGAGACATGAATAATGGTCAAAGATTTTGTGAGATGAATATTGGCTTTTGAAAGAACATGTTATACAAAGATTCTACGAATTGAATGGGGGCGAAAGGTAACAAATGAAGAACTGTATAACAAAATAAACTGCAAAGAGAATCTAATGTAGAAATTAATTCAAAGGAAACTTAAGCTGTTTGGACATATCACAGAATGGATAACAGTAGAAAAATCAAAACCTTGATGCTTGGTACAAAGGATAGTATAAACAGAAGAGGACAGCCAAGACAAGAGTGGTTAGATGATGTGAAAGAGTGGTGTGGAAAGAGTTTGCAGATGTGAGTTACCTAGCAATGGAGTTACTTGGCATTGACAGAGAAATGGCCAAGAATGGTGAAACATGCATCAAGATACCAACACACATTAGACTCAAGGGCATTGATGATGAAGTACACACAAACACTGTATCATGTTTCATTATTTATTATAGTTGTTGTTATGATCCATCGATCATTTCTAACTCCTGGCGACTGCACGAACATACACTCTCCATTCCAATCTGTCCTGCCCATGTCTTTCAGAACCTCCAAGCGCACTCCAGTTGCTTCTTTAACTCCATCCACCCATCTAATTCTTGGTCACGCTCTTCTCCTTTAGCAAGCATCATCTTCTCTAGACTGTCATTTGCTCGCATAATATGTTCGAAGTATGACAATTTTTCCTTGATGATCATAGCTTCAAGGGAGCAATCTGGCTTTATTCTGCCTATCACTGATTTATTGGTTTGCTTTGCAGTCCATGGTATTCTTAGTAAGCGTCTCCCAAACCCATAATTCAAATGCATCTATCTTCCTTCTTTCACTCTTTCTCGGGGTCCAACTTTCACATCCATACAGCACCACAGGGAATACCATTGCTTTCACGATTCTGATTTTTGTTGTGAGGCTAATATCTTTAAAGATCTTGGTTAAATTTGTCATTCATTTTCCTTATTCTTCTAACTTCTTTGGTTCAATAACCATCTTTATCAATTCAGGATCCTAGGAACACAAAATTGTTAACTGCTTCCATTTTCTCCTCATCTACTTCAAAATCATTAAGTTCACATGTTGCCATAACCTTTATCTTTTTGAGGTTAAGTTTAAGACCATATTTATCACTTTCTTCTTTAGCTTTCATAATAAGTTCCTTTAAATCTTTGCATTCTGCTAGCAAGGTAGTATCATCTGCATACCTCAAATTATTAATATTTTTTCCACCAATTTTAATTCCAACTGGAGACTCCTCCAGCCCTGCCATTCTTAAAATGTATTCACTGTACATGTTAAACAGGTATGGAGATAAAATACATCCTTGTCACACCCCTTTCACAATAGGTAAAGTTTCTCCAAGATCTGTTCGGACATTAATAAATTTAGTTCAGGACTGGGGTAAAGTGGTACAACATCGGGCGACTCCTTGCAAAGGTGGCGCAAGCTACCAACACACCTTTCTCAGTATCTCCCATAATGCAAAACACATCTCCTTGTGGATATGTATAATATTATGCATTAAGGGAAGGGCCACTACCCAGACTAGTTTCAACCTTTATTGAGGTCTCTTCAGTGGGAGCAAGGCCCAAGTGGAGATACCAAGGCAGAAGCATTAACAAGGTCATCTTCTCCTATAGGAGCTGTCAAACGGTGTGCCACCTTTTTATTAAATTACTCTGGATTTAGAGAAAGATGTTGAAAGTTTATTTTTCACTTGGTCAGACTATAATAAATTTAGTTTAATCCTTTATCCAAGTGTGTGCAAACAAAGTTTGCACCTGAAAGTATCTTCAGGACTGGGGTAAAGTGGTACAACACCAGGCGACTCCTTGCAAAGGTGGAGCAAACTACCAACACTCCTATCTCAGTATCTTCCATAATGCAAAACACATCTCCTTGTGGATATGTATAATGTTATGCATTAAGGTGGCAAACCGTTTGGCAGCTCCTATAGGAGGAGATGACCTTGCTAATGCTTCTGCCTTGGTATCTCCACTTGGGCTTGGCTCCCACTGAAGAGACCAAAATAAAGGTCGAAACTAGTCTGGGTAGTGGCCCTCCCTTAATGCATAACATTATACATATCCGCAAGGAGATGTGTTTTGCATTATGGGAGATACTGAGATAGGAGTTGGTAGCTTGCTCCATACCTTTGCAAGGAGTCGCCCGGTGTTGTACCACTTTACCCCAGTCCTGAAGATACTTTCAGGCGCAAACTTTGTTTGCACACACTTGGATAAAGGATTAAACTAAATTTATTATAGTCTGACCAAGTGAAAAATAAACTTTCAACATCTGTTCGGACAGTAGCTTCTTGTTCATAATAAAGATTCCTCAGAAGAATAACAAAATGCTCTGGGACTCCCATTGTTCTTAATACATTCCACAGTTTCACATGATCTACAGAGTCCAAAGCCTTGCTATAGTCAAGGAAACAAAGGTAGACATTCTTGTGCTCTTTCTATTATCCATCTCACATTGGCAATTTGATCTCTTTCCTCCTCTGCCTTTTCGAAATCCTGCCTGTTCGTCTAGCATTTCTCTCTTCATGAATGGTTCCAGTCTTTTCTGAATGATCTTAAGTAAGATTTTACTTGCATGAGAAATCATTGCTATAGTTCTGTAATTTTTGCACTCTCTTGCATCGCCTTTCTTCAATAAAGGTATATAAACTGATTTTTTCCATTCCCTAGGCCATGTAGTTGTGATCCAAATTTGCTGACATAGAACTGTTAAAATTTTAACTGCCTCTTCTCCCAGGGCTTTGAGTAGCTCAATTATATTATATTATATTATTATATTAAATTACAATATAATACAAATTATATTATAATTTGTATATTGTGTTATTTCACTACAAATGAGTAAAATTAGTTAAAAATATAACAAAACAGATTTATGCATTTTAGCATTCAGTCATATTAATTATTTACATATTCTTGTGGTTTATATAGTGATTTCTGACTTATGACAGAATCATCGAAATGGAATCCTGTTGTAATTTGAAGGCTGACTGTATATCTGATGGGAAATGTGGCTTGATAAGGTCAAAGGTCTCTATCAATGGTACATTGGTAAATAAAGAAGTAATATCAAAGATGACCTAATATCAAATCTTTCAGGTTAAGATTTTTTTTTTTTTTTTTTTCAAGGGCTACATGTTTACCACATTTGCAATTTTATACTCTGAGGATGCTGGTTGAAAATCCAGCGAAATATTAGTAAGTTTGGTAAATTAATTATTTGTCTTCTGATGTTTGTTTAATTAAGCACTGTCAGGAGTGACCTTTTTTCTCCATCTCCATGCAGCTTAGTAAAATGTTCTTCCAACATTTTGTTCAGTTTGGAATATGTTTATATATTCATATAATTCAGTTATTTAGTTTCTAATTAAACTTCATATTTGCTTCTTTGTACCATAAAAATTATGTTCAAGCTTTCTGGAATAGTTAGCCAAGAATTTTCTTGTTTTATTTTCCAGATTTTGTTACCATGTAGTTTCTTTATTTAAAGTTATACTTTTTCATTAAAAGTTTTTTTTTTTCTCCCCCAAAGCTAATAGTTTGATTTACTCTGAGTTTTAACATAGCCAGAACTTAACACTATCTTAAATGCAACATAAGATTCAGAAATTTTCTATGATAATGGTTTAAAAAAAATAAGAATAAAAAACTTTGAAAAATATTGATCTTTGTTTAGGTCATTATCATAAAAAATTAGTTGAACAAGAACATTTTAATTTGTACATTAAAAGTTTAATTATTTGCTGAAAATCTTTGTGACATTAATTTTCTTGTTTTTACCATCGTTTTCTTTGGTATAGATTTCTGTTAGGCAGACATAAGAATGCAATTGATGTCTATGAAGAGGCTGCACGGCTAAGTTCAAAAGATTGGGTAGGAAGCATTTGAGGTTTATAATATAAGTGCTTTGTTATTATTCATATTTTCCAAGTTAATTCCAAAATATAATTGTGTGTATTTTTGAACATGTTTCAAATTTTTCTCCTATGTTAGTCTCAGTAATGAGACTAATATAGGAGAAACAATCTTTTCACTATAATCTAATTTCAACATTTAAATTTGTCCAGAATTTAAATGGAGTTATAAACATTTAAACATATAATAGCATTTAAAAAATGCTGTTCTTTGTATTTCATGTTTAGAAATAAGGCCAAGTTTTGGGTGAAGATTTGCTGCTCAGTTTTTATTTTTAATTTTCAGCTATATATAAAGTATTGCCTGAAAATTTAATTCATTTCTTGTACATACATAATAAGAATGCCATTTTTTAACAAAACTGTATAATTAAATGAATATATAAATTTCTGTGGTTTAGGAGCACCAAAAATTCACAGGAAAAAAAAAAATTATATCCTATTGTAGATGGAAGAAATTCCTGAACCTCAAACTTGGCTGAGTATCTGTCAAACTTGGTAGCTCTGCACATAGAAGAAAAGACAGAATCATATGTGAAGAATAGCTTATGTTTTATTGAAAAGGTAAAATATTTAAATATACAGCCTTCAGACATCCTAGTAAGTTTAAATGTAGTCAGTCTTTTTACCAATATACCTAAAGCTGACACAGTGGATTGCTGGCCTGGTTATCCGAGCGACTACCATATCTGCTTTTCAAACCACATAGTGTGGGTTTGAATCCTGCCATGGGCATGGACGTTTGTGATTGTATTTAGGTGGGAGTTAAGTTTCATCTTCTGGTGTGAAGACCTCCCCCACACACACACTTATTGGAGGCTTGAAGTGGTTTGGAAAAGTTTCATGTTTGGTCTCTAGAACAGGGTTTCCGGACCATGCCATGTAAAAAAATAAATAAATAATATAAAAATTGATGAAAATAGAAGAAAAAAAATCCTCAGCCCACCTGGTACAAAATGTACTATAAGTTTGCAAATGACCTTTTATGGGTCAGAGCAACATAAAAACAACAACAACAATTTAAAAAGCCCCCTCCCCCCGACACAGTCAGACTATTCAAATAGTGTTTGAATATCAGGAACAAAAAGGACGTGCCATGGTCATGATAGGCATGATTAAAACATTAAGAGATAAAGTTAATAGTACTTGAAATATTGTATATATTTCCAATGTGTCAATTAACAGGAATGAAGAACTGTACTATCTGAAGCATACTCTTTCCCTATGGTTATGAGCCCAAGATAATCAACAAAATTCTTAATATACCTCTGACAGTTCCTTTACTTGAACAAGTTGAAAGTTTATTTTTCACTTGGTTAGACTATAATAAATTTAGTTTAATCCTTTATCCAAGTGTGAGCAAACAAAGTTTGCGCCCGAAAATATCTTCAGGACTGGGGTAAGGTAGTACAACACCAGGCAACTCGTAGCAAAGGTGGAGCAAGATACCATCACTCCTATCCCAGTATCTCCCATATTGCAAAACACATCTCCTTGCGGATATGTATAATGTTATGCATTAAGGGAAGGGCCACTACCCAGACTAGTTTCGACCTTTATTGAGGTCTCTTCAGTGGGAGCCAGGCCCACAGGTGGAGATACCAGGCAGAAGCAATAGCGAGGTCATCGTTACCTATAGGAGTTGCCAAACGATGCGCCACCTTTTTATTAAATTACTCTGGATTTAGAAAAAGATGTTGAAAGTTTATTTTTCACTTGGTTAGACTATAATAAATTTAGTTTAATTCTTTATCCAAGTGTGAGCAAAAAGTGTGTTGTACTACCTTACCCTAGTCCTGAAGATATTTTCAGGTGCAAACTTTGTTTGCTCACACTTGGATAAAGTATTAAACTAAATTTATTATAGTCTAACCAAGTGAAAAATAAACTCTCAACATCTTTCTCTAAATCCAGAGTAATTTAATAAAAAGGTTGCACACCATTTGGCAACTCCTATAGGTAAAGATGACCTCGCTATTGCTTTTGCCTGGTATCTCCACTTCTGGGCCTGGCTCCCACTGAAGAGACCTCAATAAAGGTCGAAACTAGTCTAGGTAGTGGCCCTTCCCTTAATGCATAATATTATACATATCCACAAGGAGATGTGTTTTGCATTATGGGAGATACTGGGATAGAAGTGGTGGTAGCTTGCTCCATCTTTGCTACAAGTGGCTCAGTGTTGTACTACCCTAGTTTTGAAAATATTTTTCGGGCGCAAACTTTGTTTGCTCACACTTGGATAAAGGATTAAACTAAATTTATTATACTTAAACAAGATTTTAAGGATGCAGTCCTTAAAATCTTATATTAAGAATGTTATAGACAAAATGGCAACATTGCTGTGTGATTGCAACATTAAAGTGCTTTTTTACCATTGTATAAAATCTCCAGGTTCTTACATCCACCAAAATCTTTACATCATCCCATGAACAAACTTGTCATTTATGAGATTCATTGCATTTGTGGCATTTGCTATGTAGACCAGATGAGAAGGTCTGGAGATGGAAGATGTTGAAAGAAGAAGACAGCATAAATCAGGTTTGGCATCTAGTAGTGTTGCAACAAGCAAAAATGCCATATATTGATCATAACTGTTTTATGAGAAAGTTCAAGGAAGAAATGCTATGGATTTCCACACAATGTAACAAAAATCAAGGCTTAATCCTACACCAACTTTGGTCTGCTTTCATTAAAAATATAACTATTGTAGACCTAGGATATGACGTACAGAATGTGACAGCAACAACTAGTATTGTTCCAAAGTGTATATAGTAATTAATTTAATATTTTTTTTTATTCTGGTTACTTGTTTATTTGTATCAGTTGTGAAGTTTTCTGATAGGATTTAATGTGTGTAATTCATTGTTTCTAGTCTTTTTTGTATGTAAACTTTTGATAATACCCCTGATGATATGTCTAATGACTTACAAAACTTGTAGGGTTACATTTGTTTATTTTTTTAAACTCATTATTTGTCTAAAAACATGTGAAACTTTTTACAAAATATTTTTTTTGACATTTAGAAATTTATTGCTAGATCCAGTTATGTCATAAATGTATCATTAAGTGTGCTATTTTAAGGAGAAGGGACAGTCATGAATTTATTTAGTTTCTTTGTAAAAATTAAATTTCAGAAATATATTCTAATATTTACATTAAATGCTTTGGGTTATTGATCCCTTCTTGGAATTATAAATGATGGATTTATCAGTTTGAAAATATGTTTGAATATATTCCAGTTTCTCCACAGAAAATAGTTTGACCAAACAGTTTCATTTATGAAATATTTTGAATTTAAGAAAAATTGTTGAAGGCAAACTGAGCTGGTTTGGGCCAAAAATAAAAATGTTGTCAGGAACTAAATTTATGATAATCATCTCAGCTATTTGTCATTATCCAGTTGCTGTTTTCACTTAACTTGAGGACAGAACTTGTTTGTGATCAGTATTACAATCTGTTATTTTTACCAAAAAAAAAAGCTAGAAAATTTTTGAATTATGCACATGTAAATGTGTGTGTGTGTGTGTGTTCTTGGGCTATGCTTGCTTTGGAGAAAGAAAAACAAATTTTTAGTGCATAAAATTTAGGAAAAGTGATAATCCAGTCAAGTAACAAAAGGCAAAACTATTTGGCTGCAGGAGACTAGGGATTATAATAAGGTCTTCAAATGAAATTTGGTAGATAGGCATACAAAATAAATATTGAGGGAAAAGATATGCAAGATAAAAAATAAAAGTGACAAGGAAAAGACTCTTTATATAAAAAAGGAAGGATTTATCACATGCAAGACTTAACAAGTAATGCAACAATAAGATGAAAAAAGTTTGATTAAAAAAATCTTCAATTATGTTAGTTTATCATATTCTTATGCTTTCTTGAAGATAATTCTGTTTCTGTGGTTACTATGAGAAAACAAGACAAAATACATGATCATCAGCAAACATCCAGCCTCATCAATGAAACTGACACTCAATGGGAAAAATATTGATCAAGTGTCAAGATATAAATATCTTGGTTGCTGGCTTAATGAACGGTGGGATCCAGAAATAGATATAAAGACAAGGATTGAAGTTGCACGGCAGTCCTTCATGAAAATGAGAACACTATTCTGCAATAAAGACCTAAACATTGAAGTCAGATGCCGAATGCTGAAATGCTACGTGTGGTCTATTCTGCTCTATGGAGTTGAAACATGGACATTGAAGGCGACAACCATTAAGAAAATCGAAGCCTTTGAGATGTGGCTATACAGAAGAATGCTAAAGATATCATGAACAGAAAAAATTACCAATGAAGATGTCTTAAAATCCATTGGTAAAGCTAAACATCTTGTACAAATAATCAAGAAACAAAAAACATCATATCTTGGACACATCATGAGAAACAGCAAATACCAACTTCTACAAACTATTTTGGTAGTAAGAATTGATGGCAAAGGAACTAGAGGAAGAAAAAGAATATCATGGTTTGACAACATCAAGATGTGGACAGGAAAGAGCAGTGCACAACTGCTCAGATTAGCACAAGAGCGCGGTTTGTTCGCCAAGATGGTCGCTGACCTTCGATAGAAGATAGCACAATAATAAGAAGAAGTGGTTACTATGAGTTTGCTATAGTGAAAGTTGGTTTTATGATGTTAGCAAAAGAAAAGTGACCATGAAATATATATTTCATGATCACTTCAGCAAATATATTCACTTCAGATGTTAATAATCATCTTATTTTTCCATCTGAAAACTGTTAGTAGTAGAATGTTTAATATCTGAAAGAATTACTGTCACTTCAAAAATTTACATAATTGTGCATGCTATTTCTAAAAAACAAATAGTAATAAAAATTGTCACAGTATTATGATGTGGTGATATTATGCAATCAGTTGAAACTAATTTCAGTTCATACTTAAACGTTGCACTTTTTTTTTTTAGTATTGTAAAAGCACTTTTCAGTTTTAAAAAATTACGGAAATAGATTAGAACAATATTTATAGAATGAAAGGATGTAATTTAAAATAATTATGAATAAACAAAAATAACTTAGTTTCTCTATTTCCATAATGAATTATAATAATGTGTAAAATTAGGCTTCTGCCTTAAAGCTTGTTAATGATATCAGGTTAAACAAAATCACTGATTTATTATATATGCTGTATATTTAAAAATATATACCTTTTTTATAGGAAATTTGTCATAACCTTGGCATATGCTACTTTCATGTGAAAGACTACAAGAAGGTATGTAATATAAATTATCTTAGAAAACATTTCATGTATTTTTAAGCAAGTTGCTCCCCTCAGTAAAGGTTTTAAACTAGTTTTGTAAGGGAATCGGAATCTCATCATAGTGATAGTATTATACATACCTGAGAAGGGAGTGCACTGTTCATTGTGAAATACAAAGAACAATTTGATGTGAAGTTATCTGCTCTCTATAGTCAAATAGCCTAGTCATGAAGATATAAATAATACACTGAACTAGTGTAATTTTAATGCATTTTGGCATAAAAATAGCATGGATGTGTATACTAGCAATGCTGTTTTTATTAGGAAACTAGAGCAGTTGATGAATCAGCTGCAAGATTAAGGGTTGGTGATGCACAGTCTCCCAGTCAGGTCAACCCCACCTTCCTGTGATATGGCCTCTTTCCACAAATAGGGCTCTGGTGAGATATTGCTGCCTTGTAGCATCATATCCTTTGGAAGAAATGTCAGCTATAGCTCTAGGTGGTAGGTGACTTTCATTATCCAGTGAAACACCACCACCCTGCTTACCTGAGATGTAAAGTGGCCACTGCCATGTTTCATCTCTAAAGTGGGATTCCCAGTTTCTGTTTTTTCTTTCTTAGTGCAGATGATGGTCTTGCTGGGCATCCTCAATACAGTTATTAAACTAGGGAGCCTGCACCTCCTCCATTTGAGTTAACATGTTTTTCACAGGTCAGCCTTGAAAAATTGACAACTGCTCTTTTTCTCTCTCCTGTGACTGTCTCACAGATAGTCAGTTACTGCATTTTCTCTTCTACAGATATTTCCATGGATGCTGTTCTGCAGAAATGCCATTCATCATGTCCCTCATTTCTCTTAAGCCTATGATAACATGAGCAACAACTCAATATCCTTTGATAGTTGAATTGATGAGAAAATTTAATTTCAAGAGAAGTACTCTTGAAACGAAACCTGTCCTCTATCATTTCTATATTATATTATATGCAGGCATCTGCTCCACAGCATGGAAGCAAGCCCATATACAGCTGATTTCAAATAAAAGGGGACAAGTGCCTACCATCAAACCATTGTCCTGTTGCTCTCACATTAGTGCTATCTAAAGTAATGGAGAAGATCATTGGACAACTTCAACACCTGGCACACTGTCAGCTGATCAATGCTTTGACAGTTGAATCCCCAACTTATCAGATCTGCAACTATTCATCTTTCATTCTATGTACCTCAGTTCTTTAAAACAGCCTTCCCCAAAAAGTATTTCCCAAAGACTACACCTCTAGCTCTTCAAAAGGAATATCAGCAGATTACTTTTCTCTTGACCACCTGCCTACACACACACAGTATTTCATTTTCTATAGACTTTGCTGCTACCTCTCATATGCTGGAGTTGATATGTCTATTAAAAAAAAAATTGGGCAGTGTCACATTTCATTAAGTCAAACCAAGAAAAGGTTTTCTGATTTCATTGAAATATGTTACTGCTCAGTTTAAAAGTAAGAAAATTGCTATTGTTAGTAGCTCAAATTAATCAGTAAGACTATAAAAATATTCATTTTTGATATTCAGTGTAAGTTGGCTCTGACCCACTGAATTAATCTTGCTGCTCTAATTATTAGTGTCAGAATTAATTCAGAGGCAGTGTTTTCCTCTAGAAACCACTACTCTAGAGGAAGAGGTTTTAGCATTACCTGACCCTTAGCCCATTCACAATACTAATATACTATAGGTTTACAACCTTTCATGAGTCGGATTCTCCTTTAAAAAAAAAGAAAAAAGAAAAGGTTAATTAGAAAGAAGAAATCCATTGATGTGTTTGTTGAATATCTGATATTGTAGTCCTTGAAGTATCCTAGTTGAAAGGTACATATAACATACAAGTGGTGGACAAGAAGTTGGTTCAATCAGACTCATGAATAGATGTTAAGAGCAGTTGCGCATGTTATAGTAGTTTCAGAGGAAAGTGATAGAATGATAGAAACTGCAGAACATCACTTATAAATGACTAGAAAAAGTAGTCAGCAGAAATAGAACATCTTTGTGATAGTGGAGAGAGAGAGAGAGAGAGAGAGAGGAACAACCAATCACTGTACTACTCCTTCACCCATATTTTGGAGTTGGGCGGGCCTGGGATTTGATCACGATTATCAGCTCCACAAGTAACAAATAGTGACTTAGGTCACTATTTGTTACTTATAGAGCTGATAATCTGGACCACCAAGTCTCAAATGTGAACCACAAAGTTTCTCTCAAATGTGGACCACCAAGCCTTCTGGAAACCAAGGAGGCTATGTATGTGATGCATCCATTCCAGAAAAAGTTAGAAGTGTAAATTGGCCCAAGAAGAGAAAAAGCTAGAGTAGGTAAATGAGATCCTTCTTGTGAGAAATTGGAACTGTTTTTATAGCACCAAAGTTGTCATGGCCATTTTACCCTGCCAGGCAAGGCAATCATTGTTCAGGGTTATGGAAAATCATGAAGCCCAGAATGTCAAGAACTACTACAAGATTCTTCATTTGGAGAAGAGGATGGATTGAACTTTCATCAGCAAAACCATGTACGGGACCTGAGGACAGAGAGATTATTTATATACAGAAATGTAAGCCTGGGTGAAAGCACAGATTCCAGCATTAGTAGGGAAATCTGAAGAGAGGATGCTGTCTGCCACAACATGCAGAGACCTGCCAGAAAGTAAACAGCTGTTCAAGGCAACCATAAGATGATAGTTTGGAGAATCTTCTATTCTAGACCTAATAAAATGCTCTGAAAACATCTAGAAGTTTCTGTAAATGGAAACAAATAAAGAATGATTAATAAAGCTGCTTTTCTATCTACTGATTCCATACATTTCATATATTTGATAAAAACTTTTCCTCATGCCTGCATTAAATTCTTTTACTTAATTTTTAAGGCAAAAGAATACTTTCATCAGGCTTTGCAGCGGCCACATGAAGAAACATTTGTTGCTCTGGGAAAACTTTACCTTTTAGAAGGAGATGTGAAAGCTGCTGTTGGAATATACCGCAAAGCTGTCGAGTAAGTTACTTGTATATAATTTTATTTGATATTATTTTAACTGAATAGCCAAATATTTTATTTAGCATAGCTAATATGTGTACTTCTATTGTGGTCATTATTTAATCAAGCCAAATGGTGTATGCAAAAAAAAAAAGAAATCATGAAGTTACTTCTTGTGCAGATTCTGATTTCTTTATTTATGCTAGGTTTAAACATGGATGAAAATTAGATTATAATTTCTTGTCAAATACAAGAAATACACAATATGTTCAGTTTTCTAGTTTCTTATTAATGAGACATTAGTATGAACTGATGTCTCATTAATATAAACTTGTAAGAAGAGACTCTCACTGTAATGTAAGATTCTGGGCTATAGGTTATAATATTCTCTGTCATAGGCATGTGCAGATTTGGTTTTCATGGCTTCTTTATCTTCTTGGAGCCAAGGAAACCATAAGCATAACAGAGAGGGTGTTATAGCACCCTCCCAGAAGTTTATAGACTTCTCTCATATCACCCTTCTTTCTCCTGACTGCCAGTGTCTGCAGTCCACATACTCTATCCATGTAATTTATATTCCATAATCCCAAAGGTAACATTGACGTGTGAGGATGTCATTTGTCATTTTACTTCTTTATAAGCTTTAATAAGATTGCACCTAGACTGTTATGTGCAGATTTCATCTACTAGGCTCCAAGGAGGGAAAAAAGCAATGGAAACCCAATCTGCAAACGATGTTCATTGCAGTCATATCAAGGCCTTGTAAAGAGGCAAAATGGCTTCCTTATCCTTGCATGTCAGTGTTTGTTTCAACATTGCAATTATCTTGAGGTTGTATTTGCCATTTTTGCTGTGTGGGCTTTGACTTTCAAACTCCTTTCCACCATAACTATGACCAAATCAATCCATATTCAAATCATTCTGCAAATGCTTTATATCAGTATCATCTCTAAATGCCCTGCCTATCTTTGCATCATCAGCAAACAACTGAACATTTCCTTTCAGATCATTTCCAATATTAATTAATTGGTTATGGAAGATATTGAAACTTGAATCATTTGAGTACTACAAAGTCTGCCAATTAGAAAGAATTAGAATGGAGTTTATTGTGAAAGTTAGTGAGAGAAATCATTTATAAGTATAGATGGAAGGCAGAGGCAAAAGGTAGCGCCTCGAATACTCATGAATTAATGAGAAAATCTGAAGAAAGAAAACCCTCTACCATGACATGGTCAACAACCTGAAATTGGTAATTCAGTTTCAAATAATATATGATAATCATAAAATAAAATAGTAGTATGGTAAGAAGGTTGGCCTTTGTTCCAGAGACCCCAATCAAATGCCCTGGAAATGTCAAGAGTGACCTCATGAATTTTTTCAAACCTTTTCATGGCTTGTATTGTAAGATGAGTGGTGTTGGAAAGTTGTGAATCAGCAGTGGCAGAATCCATAATGGTGGTCACTAATTGATTGATACTCTAGGTGAGGAACAACTTGATTGTTAAATGACTTTTTCTATCAACAATTCTCCCCTCCCTCCCTTTTTTAATGAATACGTATATGGTTGATTTCATACTGTAGAATAAATGTCAGATGAGTGCAAAAGATTATAAACACAATGCAGAATGGGTGTTAATTTTGGAGCACTCACATTTTGAGCATATTGGGGGGGGGGGAGATATCATTTGGACCAAAAGACTGGCTAGTGCCTTAAACACTGGTCCCCTTGCCATTCTTTGGTATGGGTGTAGACAACTCAGAGTTCAGTGCTACTCCAAAGACAGTCTGGTTTTATCTCATGCAAGAAAGATCTCACTTTATCTTCCCTTACCTTTGATAATACTCTAATAACAGGCAAGATCATATTTCTAATCTAGGTTTATACTTTAATTCCGAGAAGGTTATGAATATGATGTATTCAAATCTTTCTTGGAACAAGAAAGATCTGAACACCTCATATTCATAACCTCCACAACTTCCAAAAATTTTGTGCTCTTTGTTGCTCAGGATTATTTTTCACCTGTATAACTACTAATCTTTTGTTCAAATCTCAAATATGCTTGGCCATAGAATGGTGTTCTCACATTTGGAATAGGACACTATAAGCCAGCTCAAAAATTCTCGTTGCTGTCTAGAAAAAGATGATTTGATTGATTGACTAAGGCTTATTCTAGCAATTTTCTTATAGACATTCTGTTTTTGTTTTATCGGTTGGTTCTTCCATGATCAGTGATCTGCTTAACATGTCGAGTGCCATGGGGTTGGGGGAGAGTCGTCAAGTCTGATCCCAGACACCATGGTCTGTAAACTACTTTATTCAATAGGAAAATGAGGAATTTTGATTTTTTTGATACTTTTTGTGACAAAAATGAGTCATTTTTTTCAAAAAAAAAAAAAAATCACTCAAGTTATCTCGTAGTTGGTGTCTAAAGTACTTCCAGATGCCAACTACAAATGATCTAATATCGCCCCTTCTACCAGTTCTACTTATTGAACATGTGAAGGTTTTTTATTTTCTGAATAAATCCATTTTATTTATGACTTGTTTCATTTCCTGCCACCATCAAGGCTTTGAATGGACTTGCCACAGATGCCCAATACGTATCATTAGAATGTATTTGCATTGAGAATGATAGTAGCTGGCATCATAGATCATCCTGGCCACTATGAGATAACTCATGGGCATCCAGCAGCAGACCGCCAACTATGAGTTATCTTGTAGTTGGCAGTTAACGTGTTAAACTATCTTCCATCATTCCTACACTTCCCTGATGTAATCCACCACTAGTCAATACCCATGTAAATTCCTAGATAAAATCCACTAGTCCTCCTTTTTTATTCCTTTTACCTTTGGAAATGTCTTGTGCATGTAATGGTCCTCAAGTAGTGCAACAACATCTAACTATTCAAAAAAAATAAAAAATAATGAATCACACATGAAGTTCTGTAGCCTCTCATGTAGGATAAGTTCAAAATGCATAAGAGATCAATTATCCTACTTCTAACTTGATTAGTTGTGAAATGATTTAAGATATCAATAGTTTCCTTTTTTTTTTTGTCCTGTATCACGTTATTAAACATCTTGTCTTTCAAGAGCACTCCTAACCAACCAGTATATGTCTTGTGGTCACTTGTGAAGACATTATGGGAAACAGGACAAAAGAATTTGCAGGAAACAAAAGAAGTCGTGAGAAGCTAACAAAGTTAATTGCAGGAAATAGAACAACAACAAAAAAATCATGGGAAACAAAACAAAATGAAATGGTGAGAAATTGTAGATTGATGACAGAACACAAAGGATTGGCAGGAACTATACATAGAGCAAAATGACAACCTTGAGTTACAAAGAAGTAGTATCAAAAGGCTTAGGTGTTGTTGATTATTCATAATAGTGCTTCACAGTATAAACACCACCAAAAGATGAAAAAAAATAATTTATTGAACTTACTAATATGTCTCTAGTTTTCTACCTTTTTTTAGTTTTCTAGTTTTTAGTCTCTAGTTTTCTACCTTTTTTCTAGTTATCTTCAGATCATAAATTATAACTGTGACAAGTATACAGACACCACAATAAATTCATTGGAAACTATTCAGTTTGTAACTGACACAGAACTAATGTCCTAACATGTTAACTGTCAAGTTAATTTGGAGAAGTCAGGCTATCTATCAGAATGACTGTCTCCCAGATCTGTGACATGTTAATGCATCCATATTTGTTGAGATTGGGGGGAGTGCTTCAGAGACAATGCTGATTCTAAAAATAATCTTTCAAACCTATGGCGATTTTTGTAAAACTGATGTCTTCTTCCATTTAGCCCTATGTGAAGGAATATCCAGAGTGTGGTCTGCTGTTCCTGAGTTTCATAAAGATGATCACAGATGTCATTTTTGTGATCTTCAAGGTGGATGTTAACTGATCTGCGAGTCTGTCCTAAGTAAGCCAAACTGCAGGCACAGGGAGCTTTATACACTCCAGGTGGCTAGAAAAGATAACTGAAGTTGTCATGAAGATCATATCTGTAAAGATATGATCTCCATGCCACTTTTAAACTACTTAGGCAACTAGCTACTCTTCATCTGCTCACTTAGAGATCAACTTCATCCTCTTCCACTGTTGCTTTTGCTCTGCTAGGTTAGCAGAGCAAAACACCTAACACCTGCACTGAGAAAGTCACAGAAATCATCCTCAGTTGCATGATGGCATTCGTCCCTCATTCCATTCAAAATTCCTGTCCACTTTCCAAGCCCTGGTTCAGCAGAAGATGTATGAAAGCAGTTGAAGGAAAAAACTCAGCTTACCACATGTGGCTTGCATCAAGAACCCAAGCTTTATACTCAGCCTGTGTGGAAGCATGCAATAAATGTAAATTAACTATCAGCAAATCCAACTTCATAAAAGCCACTAGAGAAAACTAGTCTCTTTTCCAAATGGTAACCGTGCCTTCTGGTCCCTTGCAAAAGCCATCAGACACAACTTCTGCTCACCCATGCTCCAACCTCTCTCTCTCCCCCATCCAAATGGCATCACTGTTACGACACTCAAAGAAAAAGCTGACCTCCTAGCATCACTCTTTTCCTCTAACTTCAGCATAGATGACAAAGGCAAATCACCTCTTTCCATACCAGTAACTGAGCACCACATGCCTCCTGTGGATCTTTTGGCAGAAGTCAAGAAGAATAGTAAAAACCTGATTACTACAAAGTCATCTGGTTCTGATGGCATTTCTCCTATTTGTACTCAAACTTTAGCTCCAGTGTCCTCTATATTCTCTTCAATCTCCTATACTCAGTTGGCACCTATTCCATCTCATGGAAACTAACATATATTCAACCCATTCCAAAAAAAGGAAGACAAAAGCCTACCATCCAACTACCAACCAATTGTCATTACCTCAGTCCTCTCCAAAATAATTGAGAAATTTATCAATGATCAACTTATTCACTTCCTAGAAACTTGCCAGTTAATCAGTGACCACCAATATGGATTCTGCCAATCCAGATCCATGGCTGATATCTTAGCCTACATCACTCACCATTGGATTTGCGCCATGGAAAGGTTCAGAAAACTGTTGCCCTTGACATTTCCAAGGCTTTCAGTTGGGTTTGGCATCAAGGCCTGCTTTGCAAACTGCCTTCTTTCAGTCTTCCTGCCACCCTCTCTAACTGGATAGCCAGCTTTCTCTCTGGTCATTCACTGTATGTGTGTCATGGTAGATAGCACCCTCTCTTCAAGCTTTGCCACCAATGCAGGAGTACCTCAGGACTCCATTCTCTCATCTACCCTCTTTCTCTTATGTATAAATGACCTGCTCTTAATCACTACAAATCCTATCCATAGCTTTGCCAATGATAATCCTCTCCACTTATCCTATTCCTTTGCTAAATCATGTAGTTCCCAGACATCCCTTACATCAAGATCTGCAACCAGTGCCTTAAACACTGATATCCATACCATCCTTCAGATGCCATCAAAACACAGTCCTTCCTTTTCTCTCACAAAAGGGATCTCAGCTTACCATCCCTCGTCTTCAGTAATACACACTTATGTTGTGAACTGCTATAACCTTTGATAGTGCATTTTAATGGTGCAAGGACAGACCTTTGCTGTCCTTGCACCATTAAAACCATAAATCATCATCACCCTTATCATCAGTAATACACACACATTACCAGACAGGATGAACTCTCTCTCTCTCTTTCTTCTACATCAAGATCATCTGCAACCATTGCCTTAAACACTAATCTCCATACCATTCTTCAGAAGGAAAAGGATAATCTAATCAACTTCTTCTTCTGCAGCATGTCCCACTTAAGTGGGGTTGCTGTTTTGGGTGAGTCTCCTCCACTAGCTCCTTCCATCTCTTCTTTGGCTGCCTGCACATCCATCTGCATGTCCTTACTTCCCACACATTCGTCCTCCTTCCTCGTCACATGACCAAACCATCTCAACCTTGCCTCCTGTATCTTCGCTCCTAAGTTCGTAACTTTTACCGTTCCCCTCACATAGTCATTTCTCAGATGATCCTTTCTGGTCACACCACACATCCACCTAAGCATCTGCTACCTCTATCCTGCTGATGTCAGTTTTCCTCAGGGCCACAGTTTCCATAGCATATGTCATAGCTGGTCTCACTACTGTCCTATAGATTTTGCCTTTTAGATTGATCAGCACCGTCTTATCACATAGCTCTCCAGTTCCTCCATCCTGCTTGTATCCTGCATCCCACTTCCTTCTCAGCCTCTCCATCCTCTTCCACTGTTGAACCTAAGTATCTGGAGTCCCTAACCTTCCTGATGACATTTCTTTCCAGCTCCAGATCTGTCTTCTGGCCGCCATCCAGTTTGCAACACATATACTCTGTCCTACTTCTGCTCAGTCTCATACCTCTCTCTCTTCCAGTACATTCCTCCATCTTTCCAGTGTAGCTGCTACTTCTTTTCTTGATTCTGCACACAGCAAGATGTTATCTGCATACAACATTGTGCAAGGCTCGTCTTCTCTCACCTCCTCCATCACCACTTCTATCACAATATTAAACAGGAACAGACTTAATGCTGACCCTCAATTCAAGCCAACTGTCACTTGAAAACTTTCTGCCTGTACCAGGCAGGTCCGAACTCTTGTCTTCACATTTCTGTAAATCTCCTGCACCAACCTGACATTCTATGGTACCTTCTTCTCCCTCAGACACCTCCAGACTGGCCTTTATCATATGCTTTCTCCAGATCAATAAACACCAGATATAGCTCCCTTTGTTTCTCTCAAAACTTTTCCATCATCTGCCATAACCCAAAGATAGCATCTGCTGTTGATCGACCAGGCATGAAGCCAAATTGCTCCTTTGCAATCTCCACCTCCTTCCTCAATCTTCCATCAAGAACCCTTTCTAGGATTTTCACTGTGTGGGACATCAACTTTATTCCTCTGTAATTCTTACAGTCTTGTGCATCCCCCTTTACCCTTGTAGATGGGGACAAGAGTACTTTCCCTCCACTCTTCAGGTATATTTTCCTGTTGGCAAGCTTTTATGAACAGGTCCCACAGCAGGTCAATTTCCTCATCCTCCAGTGTCTTCCATGCCTCCACTGGGATCCTGTCAGGATCCACCGATTTCTTATTCTTCATCCTCTTCATGGCCTCCTTCACTTCCACTCTACTGATGTTCTGCACCATCCCCTCATAAGGCTGCCCATCTAATCAATCAACTGAAATGCTGCTAAAACATAGTCCTGCCTTTTTTCTCGCAAACGGGTATCTTAGCTCACCTTCCTTTATCCTCGCCAGCCTAGTTAGCTAAGTGGTTAGTGTACCTGCTCTCCAACCAACAGGTCGTGGGTTCAAATCCCACTGCAGGCATGGATGTTTGTGATTGTTTTACCTTGTGTACTGCTATAACTTTTGATATGGTGCAGTATAACTTTTGCTGTCCTTGCACCATTAAAACCATAAATCATCATCCTTATCCTCAGTAATACACACATCACCAGACAGGATGAACTCTCTCTCTCTCTCTCTCTCCTTGACTGACATTTACCTCCAACCTCTCTTAGCACAAACATATCACATCAATATCTTCCTCAGCTTCTAAAAAACTAGACATTCTTTTTTACTCAAGAAGCTATTTTACACACACCCAGCTACTCACGCTTTATAAATTCCAAATCTGTCCATCGTTAGAATACTGTACATACATTTGGGATGGTGCACCTAAAAACCACCTTAAAAATACTTGATACTGTGCAGAAGACAGCAGTTAAGTTCATAGATGGCCCTTCCTCACAATCACTTCAACCTCTGTCTCAAGAAGCAGTGTTTCAGCTCTGTGTCTCTTCTACAGGTACTTCCATAGTCTCCAGTGAATTGGCAAAAATCATTTCTCCATTTGCTGTTAGGCCTGTTAAAACAAGAGCATCTTAGAGGGATGTCCAACATCCCTCTACAGCACAACTGCAAACTCATTGAACCTGCTTTTCCTCTTCCTCATTTATACCATCTACCTCTGTCCTCTGGAACAGCCTTCTTCATGATGTGTTTCCCAACAATTTTCACCTATAGCTCTTTAAGAAGAAATGTCAATAAATTTCTTCTTTCTCAACCCTTATCTGTACCTCACCCACGGCATTGATGTGTTATAGGTTCATATACTGCTTGTGCAAGTGTGGGGTTAAAAAAAAAATCATCCTGGAGTGGTATAAAGTTCCTTGCCTGCAGTTTGGCTTACATAGGACTGACTGGTAGATTTGTTAACATCTGCCTTGAAGAACACAAAAATTACATCTGTGATAATCATTATGGCAAGTCGGTACTAAGGGATCACGCTTTTGAATACTCCTTCATATAGGATTAAATGGAGGAAGACACCGGTTTTACACAAAAGTCACTATGTCCAAAAGTCTATTTTTAGAATTGACATATTCTATGATGCACTCCCCCAACCTCAAAAGATATGGCTGCTTTAATTTATTTAGATAACCATAAAGTTAATTTGGAGGTTAGCTAGCCTAACCTCCAAATTAACTTTATGGTTATCTGGCCCAAAGAGGGCACAATATTAGAATATTACTTTTGTGGCAATTTCTAATTGAATTGTTTCTAATGATTTAGTGTAGGGCCTAAGTGCTTGTTATAGTTATAATTTGTGCTCTGAAGGTGCTGGGTAGAAAAACCACAGAAATATTAGTAAGTTCAATAAATTACTTTAATTTTACCTCTTTTGGTGTTTTTTACACCACATAAAGGTATTACAATGGTCCTTTGTCCAGAAGCCTATATATTTGTCATTAATTAATGCATTCCAGTATATCTGGCTTTAAAAAAAAGAAAAAAAAAAGGATATTTAATACCCTTTCTTTAATCAGTGTTGAAAATGACAGAACATATGCGCGTGCGACCTTCAGCATTGGAGTTATATTGCACTACTTAAAAGATGGAACTTTGGCCTGAATCCCATATATTCATCTTTTATTAGTGTTTAAATATATTTGGCTGAAAACAAAATAGCTGATGAAGAAAGAATGGATATCCTTTCTTTAAAGAGAATACTTGGAAATTGGAAGCCTTTTTGACTCTTTTGTCAATGTTTATGCTGATGATGCACTACTTGAGGGTTCATTTATGTAAGATAGAACTTTCTGACATGAAATTGCTGCAGTATTGAGATGGGTTTTTACCCTCGTAAGGTTTTTTTGAACTGCCCTCTGAGGAGAACCAAACAATTCAAAACAGCTATCAGGTCTTTGCAACCTTAATGAAATGCACTAATAAAAGACAAATATATACACGCTTCTGAGCAAATTCTGCCATATTAGTGCAATAACCAAGCAACTGTAATGTTAAAGGTTGTACTCTCATAAGCTCATTTTGGAATGGTATATTTGGCTGAGAAAAAAAATAGATATTTAATATCCTTTCTTTTTGGCTCATATTTTTCATATTTTGGGCAACCATTTATGAAATAATAGTTAATTGTCTGTCTCTTTATAATACTCTTTCAAAATTATATCTTTTTATTTATCTATTTCAAATTATATAAAATAAATTCAGATAATGAATAATTTAATTTATACGTGGTTGCAGATACGCACCAGAGAATTCTGAGCTAAATACTAAGTTGGGATTGCTCTATATGCAGGTATTTCAATGTTTTCATATATCCTCTGACATGACTAATACTGATTTTTTTTTCTTTTTTTTCTTTTTTTTTTTTTTTTTACGGTACATAGCTTACTATATAGAGTAAAGTGGTAGCTGATCTATACACATAATTTTAAATCCAAAACAACACCATATGCATATATGACAATCAAATTTAATCCATTGAAATTTGCATAGTTGTTTTTGACCAAAAGGATGTACTCTTTCTGCATTATTTTATTATTAAGTTAACTGATTAGATTATAATAAATAAGATTGTTTATAGTTCTCTCATGTATAATCAGCTCTCATTATAACAAACATCATATAAAATTCACTTACTATAGCAAATCATCAAAAGTTCTAGCTGAGCCTCAAAGACACATTTGTATTCGGAAGAAAATTCACTATAAGATTCACAGCTGTCAACTATAACTATTCTTGTGGTTCTGTTTAGCTTGCTACAGTGAAAGTTCTCATCAGCATCAAATTCCTGATATGTATCCTCAAATGGTAGATAGAATATGTTGTAGTATGACATGACTAGGTTTACATTATTATTAAATTCCTATCAACAATTTTCCTCCAAATTAATCTATTTGTCAGGACTCCAACATTGTCAGATCTTAAATTTGTTTTCCTAACTGTTCCAGCCTAATGTTACAACATTAAGCTGGAATTAGTAAAGCAGATTGATTTGAGCTTCAAAAAAGATATATATAAAGACCTGGCCAAATTTGAATAACAAATAAAGCAATGTAACAGGTAGAATTTGCAACAGAAAAAAATCAAGGAGCATCTCAGCCAAGAAACTCTCAAACTGCTATGTAAAAGAAGTGAGTTAAAAAAAAATTCAGGTCATATTCATTTAGAATATGTACCTAGTCTAGCCATAAATACTGTTACATCTTAAACAGCACATAAACATTTAATTTATCAGTAAATCATGGCTTTCAGCACATACAAACCATGTGTAAAATATGCATATAGCAGCACTCAGTGTTTGAAATGTCTCCCTTTTGCCTTCACACACACCCGAAATCTGTGAAGTTGTGCATGCCACATATCAATGGTGGCATGCACAACATCCAATGGAAACACTGCCACTGCTCACTCCAAATCTACCTTCAGGTTGGCAATGCTGGGGTGTTGTTTCTTGCAGGCTACTCTCAAACTCTGACCACAATTTAAAGTCCAACAGATTCAGATCAGGACTTCTAGACAGCCAGTCAGATGGTGATAAGTGGTCAGGCACATTTGCCTCCAACTGCTGTTGTGTAGTCCTCGCCTTGTGTGCAGGGGCTGAGTCTTGTTGCAAATTCCACTGCCTACTGTGAAACATGGTGTTGTTCAGGGACTATACCACAGGTTCCAGCATGGTGTCTTGATACACTGGCGGAGGTTTTGATCCCTTTCTTGCAGAAATGCAACTTGGTTACCCCTTGATATGTCACCCCCACACACACACATCAAAGCATCGCTGAGGAAGAGTGATGACCTCTCTGAATCCTAGGTGTCATGGCATGTGCTGTGCGACCATCCAGGACATACATACATATATATATATATATATATATATATATACCTGATTATTTTCACGATTAAATGACTTCAATGGTAACATCTCATCTATAAAAAGGATATCTCTGTGTATGTTGTTCATGTGCTGCCGGAGAAGTGACTTTGATTTTATTACCCTCTGCTGCATAAGTTGCGGTGTTAAGAACTGTCCAGTAGAATGACAGTAGACTTTCACCCCCAGGTCATCAGTTAGTACATGTGACACTGTTCTCTGCAAGACATTCATCTCTCGCAACATCACTTTCTGCATTCTCACAGGATTATGGAGAGACATGCCTTCACAGCCCTCACAAGCTGTTGTGTCCTAATGCAGCATGGTTGACCTGTTCTTTGGAGACCAGATATACCTTCTGTATCGTTATAACAGTTAATAGTTGATCCTGCTGATCCTGAGTGTTTTAAGCATGTTGAAAATAACAGTGCTATTACAGCTACACTGTTCTCATAATCTCCTCACTGCATATTAACCCATATAGCTAGACAACTCTCTCTCTCTACTGATTGGCTGCACACAGTGCCACTAATGGAACTGGGCTCGTGCAATTCTGTGGGCAGCATGAGTGCACAGAAGTTGTAACAGTATTTACAGCAAGACTGTAAACGAGTAACAAGTTACTGTGAATAAAGATACAAGAAGGCTTGAAATGTGAAAAGGCAGCAGAAGTAGATGATATTCAACCAGAAATGCTGAGGTATGGTGGTATAAAACTCTTAGTGACTGCACTGCATAGTTCAGAAGGCCTGGACAGAGGGACAAATTCCCGACGATTGGAGTAGAACTCTCATAGTACCCATATATAAAAAGGGAAATAAGGCTGAATGTGAGAATTACAGAGGTATTTCTCTACTGAGTGTTCCTGGCAAGATTTATGCAAGTATACTTGAGAAATGGTTGAGAAGAATTGTGTAAGAAAAGCTTGGTGAAGAACAAGCTGAATTCAGGCCAAATAGACTGTCAGGATCAGATCTTCACTTTACGACAAATAGTTGAGAAATCATGGGAATATAACAAAGATCTGTATTTAAGTTTTGTCGATCTGGAAAAGGCATATGACAGGATGCCAAGAGAGAAGCTATTCAGTATGCTACAGTTATATGGTGTCAATGGGGCATTATATTAAGCAATATTTAGTCTTTATTTCAGTTGTAAGTCAGCAGTTAGAACTGAAGGAAGTACAGGAAGATGGTTTAATGTTAAATCTGGTGTGAGACAAGGATGTACATTATTAAACATGACATCAAAATTGGAGATGTTAATGTCAGCTCTTTGCTTTATGTGGATGATGTTATACTTCTAAATAAATCTTCTACAAGTCTGCAAGATTCCCTGACTAAATTGAATAACTGTTGTAATAGATATGGTATGAAGGTCAGCAATAAAAAGACAAAGACAATGAATATAGGCAGAATCGTTGAAAATGTCAACCGCGTTGTGAACGGAGAACCTGTGGAACAAGTAAAGCATTTCAGCTACTTAGGCACAATTTTTATTGAAGATGGTAAATTAAATAAGGAAATAGACAATAGAATCAACAAAGCTGGTGTGGTAGGAAGTCAATTGAATAATTTATATGGAATAAGAGAGAAATTAGTGAGAACTAAATTAGCTATATACAAGACAGTGTTCAAACCATTCGTCGTACATGTTGTTTATTTCTTAACGGAACACAGAAAAATAAGTAAATAATTATATTAACTTATTGCTGATATTTTGCTGGTGATATAACCAGCATCTTCAGAGCACAAAACACAGTTTGTCACAATATACGCGAGACTATAACAACATGGTGTAATCAACGGATTAGTTAAACAAAATTGTAGCAGCCACACAAAGACTAGAGTCTTGATTTTGGTGCTCTCTATCTGAAAAAAAAAAAAAAAAAAAAAAAAATTTAAATTTATCACATAAGACTAGAGTCCTAAACAGAGAAAAAACCGGTACTAGTTTTTTCTTAAGATGACTGTCTCCCAGATTTTAGGCAAATTTATACAGCCATATTTGTTGAGATTTGGAGTGTGTTTCAGGGCTTCTGTTGCCTCTAAGAACAATCTCTCCGACTTGTAAGAGTTTCTGTGCAGTACTTTTGCTTTACATCATTTTTCATTACACCATGTTGTTATAGTCTCGCATATTGTGACAAACTGTGTTTTGTGCTCTGAAGATGCTGGTTATATCACCAGCGAAATATCAGCAATAAGTTAATAAATTAATTATTTACTTATTTTTCTGTGTTCTAATATATACCGTTAAGAAATAAACAACAGTGTTCAAACCAGTTTTAACTTATGGATCTGAGAACTGGGTCAGAAGTAAAACACTTGACCAAAGACTGCAGATATGAGAGTTCTGGGAAAGATTAGAGGCGTGAATAGATGGCATCAATGGCAATATCATATTAAAAACGAGGATATTAGGAAAAAACTTGACATTGTCAGCATCCAGGAATGCGTTAGCAGAGCTAATCTCAAGTGGTATGGTCACTTAAACAGAATGGGTGAGGAAAGATTAGCAAAACGAGTGTTCTCTGCCCGGTTGGCAGGAAAACAACCCAGAGGAAGACCAAGATATAGGTGGATTGATACGGTACAAAGTGCCTTAGACCAGGGGTCAGCAACCAGTGGGCCACATGTGGCCCAAGGCCCAAACATGCATTTTTGGTGGCCCATAATAGGTTGACCATACTTACATGGCATGTGGCCCGTATGTTGAATTATTTAAATAATGCATTTTTATAATATGAATAATAAATTAAAAATAATTTTATACCTATATTTCCTGATATTGCCGCGCAACTTGCAATGAGTTAACTGTAGTCATCATGAGTGGGGATAACAAAGGCGATGTCATCCGACAACAACTGAGATTTTGGGACACTTTTGCAGTTGCGTTCCTGGTCCATTTTCTAATATAATTCAATAACATCAACTATTATTTTCAGAGGATGTATATTTGATAAAAATCATCATGCGTATCAAGGATTTAAGCCTAGCATGGCCTGTTCCGGCCTTAGAAGTCATCATTGAATTGTTTAAGAGGACGTCCTGTTTTTCTTTTTCCTAATGGCTTGTACTTTAAGGATTGTTTTGGTAATCTTTCTGTTTTCATTCTTTGAACGTGTTCCATCCATTTATGTTTATATTTTTTAATTTTTTTCTATTACTGGGTCTTGGTTTAATTCTTTCATAATTTCTTTGTTTCTTTTGTGATCAAATAGGGTATACTTTGCAGTTTTTCCCATAAACTTCATTTCTGCTGTTATTAATCTTTGTCTTTTTGTTTTATTGTCCAAATTTTGCTTCCATACATTAAGACCGGTAGGGCTAATGTATTGTACACTTTTAGTCTGGTTTGTTTTTGAACTAGGTTTGGTTTAAATATAGAGTTAATTACACCTGTTATTTTTAAATATTTTGCAATTTTTATGTTTATATCTTTTTCATTTTCATATGTGATCATACATCCTAGGTAGTTAAATGAATTCACCTGTTCTAAGATCTTGTTATCTATTACTATTTTAGTTCTTGCTGGATCTTGTCTTTTAAAGGCCATAGTTTTGATTTTCCTGTTGATATTATCATTCCATAATCTTTGGCTATCTTATTTAGATCTAAAATAACTTTCTGTAGGTTATCTTCAGAATTTGTAATTATTATTTGGTCGTCGGCAAAGAGGAGAGTGTTTAAGTTTACTGTAGGAGAAGGTTTAATTCCTTGATGTAAATGTTTATTCCATTTTATCATTATTTCATTTAAGTAGATATTAAAAAGAGTTGCTGAGAGGGGACATCCCTGTCGGATCCCTTGGTTTATCTCTCTCATATATGATAGCTCATGATTTAATCTTATTTATATTTGATTATTTTCATATATACTTGTGATAGGTTTTAAATAAATAATAATTACAAATTCTGAAGATAACTTACAGAAAGCTATTTTAGATCTAAATGAGATAGCCAAAGATTATGGTATGATAATTTTTTAAAAATAATTTCAAAAATGGGTTCAAGAAAACTTAAAATTGCAGATGTAGGAAGAAGGTTTAACGATAAATGGAATAGCAAGTACTTCTTTATTGAAAATAGGGGTATTCTATTTCTGTCATTGAAAGACATTATGGACATTGTGATACAACTGTAAATTACATCTGACACAATGGTCTGAAACACTGCCAATTTGAAGAATTTCAAGAATGTTGCAAATCTGCATCTACAGTTGGATGGCAAACACAAAAGGAAACTTTTGTTGGTATTATTAAAGATTTACAAATGGAATTTTCAACAAGATTTGTGGATTTTCATAAAAATAGCATCAAAATGTGATTATTTTTGAATCCTTTTAATGTCAACATTGATGACATATCAAACCAACTACAGATGGAAATTTTGGAACAGAATGAAACATTGAAGAATGCATTTTCGTTAGAAAATGTTTAAAAATTTTATCAATGCTTGGCAAAAAATTTGAAGGATTAATCAGTTTTGCAAAGAACATGATGGTCGTATTTGGAAGCACACACATTTGCGAACAAGCATTTTCTACCATGAATTTTAGAAAAAGTAAATTTTCTTCTCGACTGACTGATGAACATTTGAATGCTTTGATTCGAATTTGCTAAGGGAAAACAATCACAAAAGTCACATTAAGCAGGGAGACATACATATTGTGATTCATAAACTATATTACTTTGTTTTTATGTGATAATAAGTTTTCAATAAGTTTCATTTTCATACTTGTTTCATATCTTGTACTTTAAATATTTCTGTGTTTTTTAAGATTGATATATTAAAAATTGATAAATGGAGTATTTTTTTCACTCACTATTTTCTCTTAATTAAACGGTTGCGGCCCGATTATTAAAAATAAAAGTTGAATGTGGTCCGCAAGTCTGAAAAGGTTGCCAACCCTCTGCCTTAGACAATAGAAATATAAGATCTGATAATGTTGGAGTCTTGACAAGTAACAGACTAATTTGGAGGAAAATTGTAGATAGGAAGTTAGTAATGATGTAAATTTTTCATTTAGTACTATCATATCCTGTACACCCCTTGAGGGTACATGGCAGGAATTTGATGATGATGAAAATTACACCAAATTTAGAATAAATAAACTGCAAGAGGCAACAGAAAAATAAAGGAGCCTAAAACATTTATAAATTAAGTATGAAACAAACAGTGATACTATCACTCCTAACTATCCAGAAAACCAGCAGAAGAGAAAGGCAAAAAGTGTCCAGAATTATGACAGTAAGCTGTACTCATCCACACAGAATGTGACTCCAATACAGTTAATTGAGTATAAAGCACCAGAAGTATTACCAGAAAAGGTAGAATATGTAATATATAATATATGTATAATATGGGAGATTGTTGAGAATGATAAACACTGAGGAGGATATAGTAGAGATGTTAAATGAGCAATTCATTAAAGTATTTCATCCTTGTGATTGTCATAATGCAGGACTTGAGAGCAGTGGGAATGGGAGAGGAACCACTGATGGTGAGTGAGCAGGAGGTATTTTATGAGAAATTGAGTAAACTTGATATCAACAAGGACATGGGACTTGATATTATATCACCGCATGTCTTGAGAGAAAGTTCCAGGAAGTTAACACCTTTAAAGTACATTTTCAACATGAGTCTTAGATTAGCCCAGGTTCCAAAGAAATGGAAAGATGGCAAAATTGTTCCACTTCATAAAGGAGATGATAAGACTAAAACTTCAAATTATAGATCAATCTGCTTATCTGGTGTTGGAGAAGCTAGTGAGGACAAGGATTCAGAACTGGGTGGATAGCAGCAGAATTTTCTTTAATGGACAGCATGGGTTTGCTAAAGGAAGATCATGTTTTAGCAATCTGCTTGCTTACTTATAACAAGGTGACAAATACATTGGACAAGGGGGATGCATATACAGTAGTATGTTTAGATTTTGCAAAGACTTTTGATAGATTACAACATGACAAACTAGTAGTTAAATTGGAACAGATGGGGTTGGATACAAGATTAGTCCATTGGATTGAAGATTGGCTGTCTGACAGGTATCAACAGGTTTGTGTATGGGTGAGTGATATCCCAGAAGAGGATGGTCACTAGTGGCATGTCCCAGGGATCTGTTTTGGGACAGTTGTTTAATTTGTATGTAAATGACATTGAAAGGACTTAAATGGTAATATACAGTTGTTTACAGATAATGCAAAGTTGTGGAGAGTTACGAGAAGTAGAACAGATGTTGTAGCTTTGCAAGAGGACCTAAGTAGACTGTCTGAATGGGTGAGTGTGTGGGGATTTTAGTTTAATGTTACAAAGTGCAAGGCTTTAAAATTTGGGAAACAAAGATGGGATGCAGAGTATAGGATTGACAGGGATATTTTGGAGGAGGTGGAGAAGATGAAGGATTTGGAGGTTGTGGTGGACAGAGACTTGAAATTTCGTGGACATTTTGCTAAAATTGTGAGGACAAACAACGGATTATGGGAATGATGTGGAGAACACTGAAATCCGTTTTTTATATTGGGCCCATATACGAGAAGTTGGCTTGCCTGTCAACCTATAGTACATTAGTACCATATATGGGTAGGGGTTGGGAAAGGAGAAACTTTTTACATTTGATTTAAAAGCCTGTATGTTGTATTCCTTGGGAAATACATCAGGGGTAAGACTGTTCCACAGTACTGCAGTAGCAGTACTGCTACTGCAGTAGCAGAGATGGAGGAGGAGGAAAAGAAACTTGTTCTGTGGGTTTTAAGGTGTACTGTGAAAGGATGTTGGGTGGCAGCTGTACATGTTCCAATGAGCTTAGTACAAAGTGGGGGAATTATTGATGCTTTAATAAATTTAGTTTAATCCTTTATCCAAATGTAAGCAAACAAAGTTTGCGCCTGAAGTATCTTCAGGACTGAGGCAACTCGTAAAGACGGACCAAGCGCTCATCACTCCTTTTCTTAGTATCGCCCATAATGCAAAGCACATCTCCTTGCAGACATGTATAATGCTATGCATTAAGGGAAGGACCATTATCCAGACCAGTTTTGACCTTTATTGCGGTCTCATCAGTGGTTGCCAGATCCAGAGGTGGTGATACCAAGGTGGAAGCAATGGAGAATCATATTTATCTATACAAGTTGCTAAATATGACTTCTCCATTGCTTCCATCTTGGTATCACCACCTCTGCGTCTGGCTCCTACTGACGAGACCTCAATAAAGGTCGAAACCAGTCTGGGTAGTGGCCCTTCCATATGTCCACAAGGAGATGTGCTTTGCATTATGGGCGATACTAAGAAAAGGCGTGAAGAGAGCTTAGTCCGCCTTTACCACGAGTTGCCTCAGTCCTTGAAGATACTTCAGGCACAAACTTTGTTTGCTTACACTTAAATAAAGGATTAAACTAAATTTATTATAGTCTAGCCAAGTAGGAAAAACTTCCAACATAATTATTGATGCTGTTTCAGACGAACGTTTTCCATGGAACTATTTATAGAATATACAGATGGCAGAGACCAAACGTCTGTGTGAAAGTGAGGAGAATGAGTTGGTAAGAGATGGGTCATTTATCGGTCTTATTGCTCTCCTCTGTATTGATTCAGGCATTTTGAGGGAACTTTTAGGAGTAATTTTAGATCAAATCTACAGAAAACATTATCAAAAACACAAACCTGGATGGAGGTTTAAATATAGATGGAATCTGAAAATATTGTTTGCTGATGATGTGGCTCTGATATCTCATCACCCATCTGAATAAGAAATAATGTTGAATTAAATAGATTTGCATTGTAGAATGTCAGGATTACAAATCTACCCTGACAAGACAGATGATTTTAATTTATTTGTGATTTCCTCCCATTCCTTAACCATCCTTTAGGACTGGTTGAGCCCTCCTAATGAAGGATTAAGTACTATATCCTATGACTGTAGCATGTGTTCACAGGGATCAGTTTGCCTGCTTGTGGGATGAAAAACCCCAGATAAACTTGGGGGGGGGGGAACCTGCTGTCCACACCCAAGACTGGCTAACTTGGCTATGGCTGAGAAAGATCCTTAAGCTTCTCACGTTGTCAACAGGTATCGAACCTAATACACTTGTTCCCTAGGCATATGGTCACATAGCCACTAGGCTAACCGTGCCGACAAGACAGAGGATGAAAAATGATGAACACTGTCATGACCACCAAATCACATTGCAAAATAGCCATAGAGTGGAGAACTATCTTTATTTAGGATATGTATTAAAAATGGACAATCTATTAAAAATTTATAAAAAAAAATTATAAAAAATGGGGGGAAAAGGCTGCTTGACAATTTTTTAACCAGATTTTTTAAAAGACACTATCACAAAGCAAAAAATAGATATCAAAACAAGATCAAACCTTTTTAACAATAGTATTCCACCAGCAATTACCTATATCAGCAAGATATGAAACAACAAAAAAGGAAGAACAAAGCTTAACAACAACCCAAAGCCAATAGAAAGAAGAGTCTGTAATATAAACAAGAAAGATCATAATAAGACACATTGAAATAAGGAAAAATCTGGATTCAAAGATGTTGTAGAAGCTATCTATAACAACAACCAAACAAAAAAAGGAGAGAGAGAGGTGGGCATGACATATAACATGCATGCAAGACTTCAAGAATAACAAATTGGTATCCCAGATACATAAAAAGAAAACCCCTATCATACCCACTTTGTGTAGTCTATTGCCTGTTTCCATAATTAATCATCTTCACTAAAATGAATGTAAAGAGCTGAAATACTTTACTTGGTCTATAAGTTCTCCTCCACTCCTAAGGATGAAATACCTTTATAAATTGCTCATTTACTATTTTCTATCATTATTTTTTTTTTACCATTATCTACTATCATTCTACCATTTTCACCAATCAGTATCATCATCATCCCATAATAATTTTTTCTTCTGTGGCTACATATCAAAAGAACCATGAGTTTTTCTTGAAAATCATTAGCTAGTTGCTACTCATCGCACTATTTAAGCAACGTTGTCTGTCACCTTCCCTGCTTGTTCTTTGTACTCCTCATACAACTGGTTATTACCTCTCATCTTATTCCATCTCCATAAAATCTTCTTCCCTATTCCACTTATAACCTCTTCCATTTATCTGTTTTTCACACCTACCTTATTTAACCTCCTGACCCTTAAAATGCATTTAGACATTCTGTTAAGTAGTTCTTGAATAGTGTCCAAACAGCATTGGTCTTACCACCCAATTCCTCATTCCATGATATAGCTCCAAGCCGTCTCTTGAGTTTTGCATAATCAGCAACCTTGTAGTTCCACGTTATTTCTTTGGCTGGCTGCTACCCAAATGATCACTTCATATTCACCCTCACTAATGAGGGAGATGCAACATTCCATTTGCAACATCTTCTGACAAAATGATCAAATCCAAATAACTCGATCCTGATGTGCTCTGTTACATTCTAAAATTCAAGAAATTCAAGAATGTTCCATCTCTTCATCAAAATCGCCCATTTCTTATTTTGCCTAGGTTTTTTTTTTTTTTTTTTTTTTTTTTGCCTATACATTTCCTTGACACTACCTCTACTTCTTGGTCTGTAACAAGTACTACTGACATTACTTTTTAGATATGACTTCTACATTTCTGCCCTTGGACATTCCTCATTATCACTTCCTATCCCATAATTTTTCCCAAATTCAAATGCTCCCTTTGCATTCCTTTGTTGTCTGCTCATATAGCCACATTCGCTACTAGTTCCAGCATTCACCCTTTTCATGTAGTATCTCTCTGTCTATCCCGATCCTCCCCATTTTCTTGTCTTGCATTCTAATTCTTGCCTCAGTATTCTCACTCATATCTCTGTTACAAGCACTCTTCTATCCTATTCACCTTGGATTTCCTGTTCACCACTGTCATCATTTTCATTACTCTCCCTTCCAGCAATATTCTCTCTAGTCAATGCACATCAAAGCCATGTAAATGTAGTTCATCATTCTACTAAAATTCCATCTCTATTTTTCAAACTCATTCTATACATTCAGATTTTACTCCTTTCTCCTCACACAGCTCTGCTAATATTTTACTCATGGTCATTGCTTATCATCTCAACTCATCATTACCATACCATAGCAGCACACTGACTACCTCTCCTAATAGTGTTAGCTTTTACTTTCCTAAGCATCCTTCCAACTTCTGTTTTCACATTCTACTTGTTCCCAATTAAATCATTTGTTCATCATGAAAATTATGGAAACAACTACTGTGTTAGAGCGAAACTTTAGTTTAATATAAACCAAAATGAACACTCGACATTTCGACTTTCACATTAAGGTCGTCATCTGGAGTATACATATATATACAAAGAAACGAGCTGCACTACAATCTACATGGTATGCTAAAGTTACTCACCAACCGTTACAACTATTGGCCTGACCTCTGGTTGGGAAAAAAACCTTACTACATCAAAGCTAGAGTCTTGTTATTATTATCTATTAGGTTACAAAATTAAATTAAGCTGGAGAAGTGAAGGAACAGTTGAACAAGGCGGAATAGATTATTTCAAAAGATATTAGCACCATGTGAATACATGATGTGACATCGAGATATGAATGTCATCACTTAAAACTAGTGATGACTAAGGAGAATGAGAATCAGCCATGTTTTGATAAAAACATACAATCGTTTTGAGTTTGGGCACTCACTAAGGCTTTGACACTTTTCATAAATAAATGTTCGTGTTTAAAGCAGCCTCGATTAAGCAGTCAGGTTTGTGACCAGAAGATTTTATGTTTAGTGTCCACACCATGCTGTTCCGATCCACATTTATTGTAAATGACGTAAGAATGATGTTCCTGCATTCATTTTTCCACAGAGCAACCAGTTTGTCCACAATAAAGAATATCACCCTCATATGGAACTTGTTACAAGCTTGGAAGAGTAAGAGGAATCAGTCTGTCCTTAGAGGAAGGTAGCCAAGATGAATATTTATTTAGGAGAGAATGTTGGTTAAATTAGTTTTTTTTCTTTAATATTCTTGAAACAGGTTCAGAGACACTGGAGGTGTAAGGAATCGAAACCCTGTACGGTTTCTTGGAGTTGGTGCAGAGGAATCACAGATATGTTGTATTTGTTTCTCGGAGAAGCCATTTTTGATCATAATATGTAAAATCAAAATTCTGGATATGACGAATTTCTAGTCAGAGGTCTTGAGGGTTGGAATAAAGAACATATATATGATTTATTGGAGGTTTTTATAATGCTGAGCTTTTTTTGGAAGGATGATGTGCTGAATTGTGTAACAGCCAGTGAAAGTTGGTTTACAATATGCAAAAGTAGTAAGATCATCAGATGGAGAGCGAGAAAGCAAAATATCTAAAAGGCCGGTTTCCCCATCTTTCTCTACTTGCATTGTAAATTTTATGCAAAGTTATAGACCATTTATCTCCTTTAGGAATAAAGAAAGTGTATCTTTTGGATAAGGCTAGATTGTGAATATATCATCATAATGTGCTGAAAAGAATGGTAGGGATTATATTGTAAAGATTAAGATATCCTCAAAATGTTCAGGTAAAAATTAGCTAATGCAGGAGAGAGTGAGTGGGTTCCTATTATTTGTCAGAAGAGTTTATTTTTGTAATTGTAAACTTCCTCTTTTGGGATACCACTCTCCACACACACAACCTGCTGATACATATCAGACAGCCAGTTACTTATTCAACTAGCTGATCTCTTATCTAATCAAATCCAGTTTAATTTAGTTACCTGCTGTGACAATAGCTGTCAAAAGCCTTTGAAAAATCCAAGTATACTACTATATATGTATCTCCCTTATCCAGTGAATTCATCACCTTGTAGTATGTAAGAAGACTGCTGAAATATGACCTCCTCCTAACAAACTCATGCTGACTACCATAGAGAATTGTGAATCCTAGTCCCACCAACCTCTCTAGCACCTTAACTCCAGACACGCAAGGCTTATAATTTGTAGCCTTTTTTCTCCTTTGGGACTTGCTCTGTTGCAAGACTCATGTTAAACAGGTATGGCAAGGATGCTGTTAATTCTCTAGAGCAGGGATCGGCAACCTTTTCTGACTCGCAAGCCACATTCAGCTTTTATTTTTAATAATCAGGCTGCAAGTGTTTAATTAAGAGAAAATAGTGAGGGAAAAAAAAAACTTAAGTTATCAATTTTTATTATATCAATCTTAAAAAAACACAGATTATTATTTTTATGGCTATTTAGCCTATTTTTGTTTAGAGGAGTAACATGGGAATTTTCCCAGAAATAATACCTACCTTAAAAAACACCGAAATATTTCGAGCACCTGATATGAAACAAGCATAAAAATGAAACTCAATGAAAAATTATTATCACGTAAAAACAAAGTTATATAGTTTATGCATCACAATATATGTGTCTTCCTGCTTAATGTGATTGTTTTCCCTTAGTCAAATTATCTATGTCCACTTTATAACTTTAGGTGCAAATTCGAATAGAAGCATGCAAATATTCATCAGTCAGTCGAGAAGCAAATTTATTTTTTCTAAAACTGATGGCAGAAAATGCTTGTTCGCAAATGCATGTGCTTCCAAATGCAACTATCATCTTCTTTGCGAAACTGATTAATCCTTCAAATTTTTTGGTAAGCATCAATAAAAGTTTTGAATATTTTCTAACGAAAATGCGTTCTTTAATGTTTCATTGTGTTGTAATTCCAAAACTTCCATCTGTAGTTCATTCGGTACGTCATCAATGTCGACATTAAAAGGGTTCAAAAATAATCGCATTTCGATGCTATTTTTATGAAAATCCACAAATATTGTTGAAAATTCCGTTTGTAAATCTTCAATAATACCAACAAATGTTTCCTTTTGTGTTTGCCGTCCAACTGTAGATGCAGATTTGCAACATGTATAATGATGTAGATTTTCTTCCATCATATGTTTCTTCAACATATGTAGTTGGCGACTGCAAAAGTGTGCCAAAATCTTGGTTGTCATCGGATGAAGTCGCCTTTGTTATCCCCACTCATGATGACACACGGTTGACTCGTGCCAAATTGCACGGCGATATCACGAATATAGGCATAAAAATTATTTTTAATTTATTATTCATATTATAAAATGTATTATTTAAATAATTCAATATATGGGCCACATGCCATGCAAGTATGGTAAACCTTTATGGGCCGCCGCCAAAAATGCACGTTTGGGCTGCATGCGTGCTACTGGTTGCTGACCCCCCTGCTCTAGAGCATTCCTTCAAAAATGCAGTGATATATTGTCAAGTCCTACTGCCAGTGGCAGCTCGTGGCTTGAAATTGTGGGGGGTGCTGCAACTTTCGAAATATACATAGACACTGTAAGTACAGTGTATATGTGTTTGGATAAAATATCAAAATTATGGTAAAAATTAAACATGAAAAAATATTGTTTATTATCGATAAAATTATACAGTTTAGTATAATTCAAAATTATTTAAAAATAAAATCCATTCCTTTAATTGTAATGTCCAAATATTTAAAAAAATGGAGTAAACACGATAAGCACTACAAACACTCTACTACTGACGCAAACTGCATATAGACAACAGTGTAATTGCATGACGGACAGTGCCACATTATGCTGATAGCTCGCATCTCACTGTGACGTGCATATGCCTGGACGCGTATCAATATGACACTGTGGTAAACACAGTGCTGCTAGCGTCCTTTGCCCTCCTAAGTGCTACAAGATGGATTTTTATTATTTTTTATACAAAATAAGAGAATTGAGAATAAGGATTAAGGAAATTACAAGCAAATATAAATAAAGTAATAAATATATTTATATATCAAGAAAAATTGGGGGTGCTGCAGTTCCATGTGCCTACTGCCATATTAACATCAAGTTTACTCAATCCCTCATATATTTCCTGCTCTCTTACCATCAATCCCTTCACCACCATATCCTTTACACTCCAGCTTCTCATGATTTGATAAACTGCTCATTGAATACCTCAAGTATATCCTCTGCATCAATTACCACTCCAGCACTGTCATAAATTAACATCATCCTCCCATAGTCATTCTTTCTTCTACTTTGCCACGTAGTGAAAAAAACTCACTAGGATTTTTCTTGGTTTGATTGGCTAGTTTTTACTCATACTGTACCTTTGTTGTCTTTACTAAGTCACCTTCCTGGTCTGCTCTTTGTACTCTTCATGCAGCTGATTATTACCAACATTCATCTTGTATTGCTTCTTTGCCTTCTTCTTCCAGACTGCATGCTTAATCCCGTCATTCATCCATTTTATTTTACTCCTTTTCACCTTCTTCATGGATGTTCTCATGTGACTAGCTACAATCCAAGTGATCATAATCACTCTTGCCAACCAGGGAAAGATTAGACTTTCCATTCACAAGCACATTCTCTGATATGATAAAATCTAAAACAACTCAACTCTCATGTGGCCTCTGTTACATATTGCCTAATTGTCCCTTAAGAACTCAAAATTCATTTTCCTTAATCCTTGATGCTATCTCTTCATTCCAATCAATATTGCCATAATTAAAGTTGCCCATAATGATCACCATTCTCTGGCTTACTAAACCAAGTTGCCTATACATTTCTTTGTCTCCAACCTCAGCATTCCCCAGCCTCAAGCAACATCCAACTAAATATCCCATCCTATCAACCTCACACCATACTGCTTTAAACTGCCAGCCTGATTGGCTGGGTGATAGGTGTATCTGTTCTCCAGCCAAAAAGCTGTGGATTTAAATCCCACTGTAGGTATGGACATTTGTGATTGTCTGTGAAAATACTAGTGGTGGTGGTGGACAGTAGATGGCATTGGTGTAGATGATGTGGTTCACTGTAGTCAGTAGATTTGAGTGGTGGAGATGGAGAGTTGTAGAGTAGGTGTCCTCCCTCGATGAGTCTTTGGACTCCTTGGAGGTGTCACGTAATAATAATGATAAAATCACTGCCACTATTTTCCCTTTCTATCTCAAACTTTGTGTGGACATAATTGCCTTGCTATCATCAATAGCACTGATCTCCTTTCTTACTATTCCTGTCCTCATGAAAAACATCATACCATTCCATTTATAGTCCTGCTGGGTTATCATTCTCATGTAACTATTTATTCCAACTATTTGCAGATGAATCAACTCAATTAACACAATAATTTTATGACTTTATTTGGTCATAAACAAGGTCCTCTATTTCATCAGTGTTGTACTCTTTATCTTATAGGAAGATTAACTTGTAGCATTCTTAAATTATATCTTTCTCAGTTTTATTGTGATTTGATGGATTTTTTCTGATATGATATTTGCATATTATTTTTTATTTTATTAATCAAAAGTCCAACTCCATATTTGCTTTTCATTTGCTTCTCACTTGTAATTAATAGATGCTCATTTCAGTTATATTTCATTTGTGTCTGTTAGCTTATTTCACTTATATCCCACTTAATCTGCACTATCCTTAAGTGAGATATAAGTGAAATAAGCGGGATATAAGTGAAATATCCCACTTAATTTGCACTATCCTTAAATGATATCTTTTATTGTAATTGGACAGATTCTTTCAGTCATGAGTTTTATGTCTGTTTATTTTGTATTCTATTAATCAAAACTCCAGCTCTATGTTTGGTTTTCTTTTCCTACTTGTAATTTATAGATGCCCATTTCTTAGATCTTCAATTATATTTCATTTGTGTCTATGTTAGTATATGCCAATTATATTCAATATTTACTAATCTTCTCTGAGAGTATCCACATTCTAAGTTGCTGTATAGATATTGTCATTCATTTCTTCTTATTCGATGTCTTAGAAAGCTGTACCAAATGGGACAACTTTCTTTTGCAGGTTTGGAAATGTTTCTTCATGTGTCTGGTCATAAAGTGTCTTATTTGTGATTATATTAATTACCATTATGGCCATTCTTTTCATATTAAGATGTTTTTGGTCTCATCTTCCACACTGAGGCAGATTGGGAGATGCATTTTATAGCTCTAGCTGTACAATAGAATAACAGGAAACTGGCAAGAGGAAAATAGAATAGAGGCCTTAGCCCTCAAGTTACTCTAATAGCATAGGTTCTGAAGTATATTATTATTATTTTGTGACACTTTTAAGGAGTCCAAAGACTCATTGAGGGGAGGGTATCTACTCTACAATTCTCTGTCTCCGTCATCTACACCAACGCTATCTGCTGCTCATTATCGCCACTAATATTTTTTGTCTGTAAATTGTGTGTGGCCTAAAGGCAGATTTGTCTGTATGCAGGATGAAAAACCCGAGTTTTCGAAGAAAGTAAAAAGATGAAATTAAGGAGATAAAAAGAATTTGACCATCAGATAAGCATGAAATAAAATATGATCAAATCCAGGTCAGGTAGCTGGAATTACTAGTCATTGGATGCAAGTACTTCAGGAACTGTAATTGTTATATTCATAATAGCACTTCACAGTATAAACAACACCAAGGGAACAGAAAATGTATAAATATAGTTTTTGCTCTCCTGGTGTTGTTTATACTCTGAAGTGCTTGAATAATTAATGACACCCAAGCTTTCCATAAGTACATAATTGTTAAATTTTCTTTAATTCTTTGATAACTATAATTGTTATTAAAGGAAAATATGCAAATCATATGCAGTACCGACTTTCTGCTAATGATTAGCTCAGGAGGCTACAGTAAACCCTCGATTTAATGGACTAATAGGAGTTATGGGGTGTCCGTTAAATCGCAAATTTTTTCAAATAAAAATATCTGTAAAATTATACTGCAATTTTTTCAATATTAACACTGTAATAACAAAAAAATTGTTTTAACAATTTTTAACACTTTTAGATAAGTTAATGTTAGATGTTGAGGCGCTTGGTTTAGGTAATCCTACTTTGAAAAAACTATCAAGTTTTTTTTTTTTTTTTGAACTTTTGAATTCTGCTGTTGTTTTTTTTTATAATTAACTCCCTAAAATTACAAAAACGTGTAATAAAACTGTTGCAGAAAGTCATGCCATGCAACAAAAGAACCAATTACAGTGCGTAACTGGTAATTAGTTTACGGAATCAATTACAGTGCGATTGGTGTGATCACATCTTAATCATTAGGCAAACATGTTTTATGAGCAGCGACTCATTTATGTTGGCTAAATTACTACAGTGTTTTTCCAATATATGATGGCTTATTCGCCAAAATTTGTTAAAAATAACAGGAAATTAATAACAAATAACATCATAAGCAAATCTTGGTTAAAAGCATTTTAAAATTAACAGGGTGTTAATTTTCATGTGGCATACAGACTGGAAATTTTGTCCGTTAAACCCAAAGTCCATTAAATCAAGGTCCGTTAAATGGAGGATTTACTGTATATAAAATCAACTCTGTGAGAGATTTGTCCTTAATTTGCCATGTTGTGTTAAACCCTTAACACAATGCTGTCCTCTGTGAGTATATGGAAGAAGTTTCAGAGAACAGAGGTAGATGGGAGAAAAAAAAAAGATGGACGAGAAGTTGATTTAATAATTTTAAAACTGAACCATTGCATGGATGTTGACCAGCAGCAGCTGCTTATAATTAGAGGACAGTGGAGGAATGATGATGGCCAGCATAGTGAGTGAAACAGCATCTATTAAAATACCAATATTCATGAAACTACTTACAGCCAAAAGTTGACTAAATTGCATTATCCTTCTTTAAGCTTAAAAACAGCATATATTTTAAAGTTTTATTCTGTTCTAAAAATATAAATGTTATCTTAAACAATTTCTATTCATGATTGATATTAATCCATTTAAATGACAGGAAGTTATTTTCTTAAATTTTTAGTGTGGAATGTACCAAAAAGCATTTGAAAAATTGGGTACTGCCTTGACATTTGATCCCTATTATGTTCCTGGCATATTGGCTGCAGGGAGCATAATGCAGACTCATGGTGATTATGATGTTGCCCTTACAAAATATCGAGTTGCTGCTTCTACTGCCCCAGAGAGCCCAGCATTGTGGAATAACATTGGAATGTGTTTTTTTGGAAAGAAGAAATACGTAGCAGTGAGTAGAAATATTTTTTTAAATTTAAATTAAGGGGATATTAAATCCCACATTATTTCAAAGCCGAATAAGAAACTCAAAGATAGAAATCAAAGAGTTTCATACCGAATATATAGCGAACTATAAAAGTTTTGGTGGATTGTAGCGTATGCTAAAACACACGGTTCAATACCAGGGCAACTTGTAGCAAAGGTGGGTAAAGTTCTGATCACTATTCTTAGTATTTCCCATAATGTAAAACACATCTCCTAGGAGATGTATGATGTACATTATGGTGGAAGGTCACTACCCAGACCGGTTTCGACCTTTATTGAGGTCTCATCAGTGAGTAGGTAGACTCAATGATGAGAATAGATAATACCGAGATTATAGTGAAGAGAACTATATACTTTGCGATACGAGTTGTCAAAAAGGTGCACCAATAAATTACTAAATAAAATAAAGAGCCAAACAGCTTCATTTCAGCAATGTGAAATTATTTAAATTAAGGGGATATTAAATCCCACATTTAATTTAAATAATTTTACATTGCCGAAATAAAGCCGTTTGGCTCTTTATTTTAGTAATTTACTGGTGCACCTTTTTGACAACTCGTATCGAAAAGTATATAAGTTCTCTTCACTATAATCTGGGTATTATCTAGGTCTACCTACTCACTGATGAGACCTCAATAAAGTTCGAAACCAGTCTGGGTAGTGACTTTCCACCATAATGTATAATATCATACATCTCCTAGGAGATATGTTTTACATTATGGGAAATACTAAGAATAGTGATCAGAACTTTACCCACCTTTGCTATGAGTTGCCCTAGTATTGAACCATGTGTTTTAGCATACGCTACAATCTGCCAAAACTTTTATAGTTGGCTATATATTCGGTATGAAACTCTTTGATTTCTATCTTTGAGTTTCTTATTCGGCTTTGAAATAATGTGGGATTTAATATCCCCTTAATTTAAATAATTTCACATCGCCAAAATGAAGCCGTTTGGCTCTTTATTTTAGTATTTTTTTATAATATAAAATGATCTTATTCTAAAATATTTTTTTTTGAAAATGTGCATTATTTGAACATTCTGTTCAACCATTCTGCACATATAAATTCATTTCCATGATTTAATCGTATTTAAAATCTGTACATAACATATTTGTGATTTTCTCAGAGAATTAAAATTTTCTGAGATGTGGAGCCACAATTTTGCTAGAATCTGAGTACCTTCATTACTTTGAAAATTGTAAGTGTATTGAATTCACTTCTACAATTTTTGGTAATAGAGAATTAATAATTGATAAGATTTGTTAAGAATTTCACTAAACTGAAAAATTTTCTGGGGAAGTTTCTCTCAAAATAATCTATTCTGCATTTTTGTATATATAAAATAACACTGTCTGTGCGGTTAGCCTAGCAGCTATGCGCTTGCAACCATATGCCTGGGGAAGGAGTGTCCTAGGTTCAATTCCCATTGACAACGTGCTTAAGGATCTTCCTCAGCCATAGCCAAGTTAGCTGGTCTTGGGCATGGACCCCAGTTTATCTGGAGGGGGGGGGAGTCATCCAACAAGCAGGCAAACCGGCCCTATGAACATGGATACAGTCATGAATATCGCCCTTAGGGGATGCAGTAGAGGAGTGGTGAACCGGCTGCATTAATATGCCAGTTCCCCTTCCTAATGAAGGGTTACTGGCATATTAATGCAGCCGATTCACCACTCCTGTCCTAGACGGATGAGAAGGATAGGATAAAATAACACTCATGTTATGTGAAAGTATTACTTTTAATTTGTAATGTGAAATAGTTAAATTTTCAGTATTGTTTTGGTATTTGTGAACAGTAATTTACTGTTTCCATTAAGATTTCCATATATATATATATATATATATATATATATATATATATATATATATATATGGACGAACACTATAGAGATATTTCCTACAACAGGACTAGAGCCAGCGCTCTCTCTAGCCACGTTCTTTTTTCTGTTAACTCAGATGAAGGCCGCCAACACATTATGGACTGGACACAAACTTCTAATATCTTCTAATACTATGATGAACTTGAAAGATTGTCGAATCTAGAGAAATTACATTAGATTCTTCCCATATCAATAATAGTCTAAGTTTCAATCTCTCTGATGCACACATTGCCTCTGTTCAATACTGGCGCACTCATGACAGCACGTAGTCAACTTTTATTTGGAACTCAAGCTCGCATTACTGTTTTCAAAATGTACTACTGTCTTTTGTACTAGTACTGTTAATGCAATTTTTGAGTCTCTGTTATTTTTTATATATTTCTTTGATTGTGATACCTGAAGAAGTTGATACATTCAACAAAACTAGTAAACTAATAGTATCTTTTTGATAAACCATATGACCTCTTTATCTCTCGGTATCAGTCATTTAAACTAATTAATATTTTCTACCGAGTAAAAATGAACAATCACAATGTGTGTGTGTATATATATATATAAATAATATGCATACATTGCTTGGAAGAAATCAGTGGACCCCCCCTCATGGGTAAGGTGCATTGCACTACATGACAAGTCGTGTTTGTAAGTGATATAAATTGGAGGAATATAATGCTTCCAAGTAAATGCAACCGCGTCCAGGTGTGTGTTCACAGCAATCCAATGGGGCATGCTTTTCACAAGCATACCTCATTGGATTGCTGCAGGAGTCCTACATCTCATTAAGGTGAGTGCAGTGACTGTTTGTTCCTCATAAGCAGTGTATGTGTGTGAATATATCACTCCTATGCACAGGAGATTAGCTTACTTATAGCTCACTGATGTTATAGGGGTGTCCAGACACTCTTGGAGTACACATATACTATGTTGCCAAAAGTGTCTGGACACCCCTATAGTTCCACGTTGCCTTGCTGTATGATGCAGATACGTGTCTGCAATGTTATATAGGCACATGGGCATTTCTGTCACATTGCACATGCCCTGGTCTACAGTCAGCAAGATTATCATGACATGGAAACATGATGGAACCACCAAACTGCTCCCCTGAACTGGTAGCCCCAAGAAACTGACAAATCAGGCCCAGTGAACTCTCAAACGTGTTGCCACAGTAAATCATCAGTCAACCTTAGCAACCACCACAAACTACTTAAACATGAGCTCTGGAATGGATGCTGTGACAGAACTATTTGCCAGGAGGTGTTTGTCCTTGGGTTTCATGGTTCTGTTGTGGCTCATATGCCTTCGATTGTATTTGCCAGTGCCCTCTTGAATGGTGCAAACAACACTGTCGTTGGACTGTGAATCAGTGGAAGAGGATATTGTGGAGTGATGAATTAATTACGGTACACAATCAGCACACATCCATTGGATTTGGCAATCCAACGGATGTGTCTGGATCTGGCAGATGCCTGGTGAATGATACTTACAGGGATGTCTTGTATCGACCATAGAATTTGGAGGTGGTAGCATAATGGTCTGGGCCCATTGGTTTCTGTGTTCTTATCTTTAAACGCTGATGCCTACCATGATATTTTGGACAATTCCATTCCTACACATGGTAGCAACAGGCCCTTTCCTATATCAGCACAATGACATACCTACTCACAAAGCTCTGTGGTTTGAAGACATGAAAGTGGAAGAATTAAACTGGCCAGCCCAAAGCCCTGACCTCAACTTTATTGAACATTTTTGGGATGAGCTGGAGGAAAGGTTGCATGCCAAACCTACTTGTCCAACTAACAATTCTTAGCTGTTTGCCATACTACAAGAGGAATGGAGATGAATTCCAGCAGCAGGTTACCAGAACTTAGTGGCCGACCCCAAAGGGTAATGACTGTAATAGCAGTGAAAGGAGGCTTGTCTTCATATTGACAGCAACACTAAATACAAACAGTTGCCATCCAGACACTTTTGTCAAAAACTATGTTCTTGGATAAAAATGAACATTGAGTGAGAAAAAATAAAATAAAACAGATTTAGGACCTATTATTGGATTTTCTGAGTTTATTTTAGTTTTTTTCTATATTCAAAAGGCAGCAACTGCCATATTTTTTATTGGAAGACAGATCAAAATGGATTGCTTAGTTTTGACAAAACTAGTAATTTGCTTTGACACACTTGACACTCTGGTCTAGTAGTCTGTTCCAGCTTATATTTTAACTCTGAAGATATTACTGTGACAGAGACAAAATACTGGAAGCATCACATCATTATTTAATTCATTCTTTGTACTATTTTTTCCTTCTATTAAACGTGTATGTTAACTATTAAATTATTTCAGGAAATTACAATGTATACTAAATTATTATTATTATTATTATTAGACACCTCTAGGGAGTCCAAAGACTCATCGAGGGAGAGTGTGCCAACAGCATCAAACAATTTCCCTTTCCAACTACTAACCGCGCTCAAACTTACTTAACTGAGCCATTAGTAGCAGAGGTGCTACCAATCGACCAACCAATTAAAAGAAAACTTTAATCAGTACTTCCTATATTTTGGCAATGTTACATTGCTATCTTCATGGAACATAAAACTATGATATGTGCAAACAGGCGCTAACAATGAGGAAACTATATCATAGTTTTATTGCTCATTGGTTGGTAGTGCCTGCATGCACATATCATGGTTTTATGTTCCCATGAAGATAGCAATGTAACATTGCTGAAATATAGGAAGTATTGATTAAAGTTGATTAAAGGGTGCTGATGGTATTGAGGTGACAAAATCAGATGTAATAGTCGAGTTACTGAGTGATCACTTCTCAAAAGTCTATCACCCAAGTGAGGATATCTCTATACCTATAGCAATACCTAATGTGAAAATTGAAGCTAAAGAATCAGAGGTATTAAATATATTGCAAAACTTAAATGCAAACACTGCGGTAGGCTTAGATGGAATATCAGCTCGGGTGTTGCGTGAATGTGCAAATGAATTGTCAACCCCTCTTACCTGGATATTTAATTTAAGTTTGAACTCCGGTATGGTCCCTAGGGAGTGGAAGTTAGGCAAAGTGGTTCCTTTGCATAAGGGTGGCTCTAAAACTGCGGTATTGAATTACAGACCAATCACCATCTCAGGAGTAGTGGTAAAAGTATTGGAAAAGTTGGTTAAAGACAAAATTCAAGAATGGGTGGATCAGGATATGATACTCTATAGAGGCCAACATGGTTTTGTTAAAGGTAGATCCTGCCTTAGCAATCTATTAACTATTCATAATAGAATAACATCCGAGTTGGACAAAGGAACTGGCTACACAGTGGTACTTCTGGATTTTGCTAAGGCTTTTGACAGGATACCCCATAGAACACTGTTACGCAAATTGGAGCAGATGGGAATGGATGTTAAATTGGTGATATGGATAGGAGAATGGCTCAGGGAGAGATACCATAAGGTGGTGTATGGAGGAGCCGAGTCCAGAATGAGGCAGGTGACCAGTGGTGTGCCTCAGGGCACAATGTTGTTTAATTTGTATATAAATGATATAGGAAACGGCTTAAAGGGAGATATTCAGTTGTTTGCTGATGATGCAAAGTTGTGTAGTGCAATAAAAAATCAAGCTGATGTTGAAAGTTTGCAGGAGGATTTAAATAAGCTGGTAAAATGGGCAAAAGAAAATGGATGTCAGTTCAATGTGGAAAAGTGTAAAGTCATGCATTTTGGGATTAAAAGATTACCAGCTGTGTACTACATCGATGGAAAGGTACTCCAAGAGATTGATGAGGCTAGGGACTTAGGGGTATTGGTAGATAGGGAGATGAAGTTCAGAGGACACATTGCTAAGGTGTCCAAGATTGCACATAGGATTACTTGGTTGTTGAGGAACACACTGACATCCAGAGATAAAGAGGTTATTATTCCCCTTTATAAAGCATTGATACTTCCACATTTGGATTACTGTGCTCAGGTCTGGTCACCTGGATTCCTTGGAGATGAGGAGGCTGTGGAGAGGGTTCAGAGAAGAGTGACCAAGTTGGTGTGTGATATAAAAAATGCTCCCTACATTGATAGATTGAGAGCTTGTGGATTGCAGAGATTGGTTGATAGGCGAAGAAGAGGGGATATGATAGAAACATTCAAATTACTAAAAGGTTTTTATAGGATTGATGCAGGGGAAATGTTTCAGCTGTGTGATAGTGATGGAAGAACAAGAGGTCATCTCTGGAAATTAAAGAAGAGTGTGGTTAGCAAAGGTGTCAGAGCAAGGTTTTTTGCCTGGAGGGTGGTGAATGAGTGGAACTCATTGCCTGACTTAGTTGTGAGCTCTTCGTCTGTAAATGAATTCAAGAAGAGATATGACAGATATTGTTTTGCTAGTTTGGGTCTCCCGCGATGAGTCTACTGACTCCATGGAGATACCCGTAATAATAATAATAATTAATATTTAGTGTGCATTGTAATTTCCTGAAATAATTTAATAGTCATGTTACCAACGTATAAGCTTATCTACAAGAATTGTTAAATGTGTAATATGAGTTCTAACCAGCCTAAGTCTAAACATACAAATACTATCATAGCAAATACTATCATCCTGTATATTTCTGGAGGGTATATATTAGGAATTGATGATAATGAAAAAATACACTGTATGCCTGGCCTTTCAGTTTATATACCTTTATTGAAGAAAGGCGATGCAAGAGTGCACAAAAATTACTCGTGCAAGTAAAGTCTTACTTAAGATCATTCAGAAAAGACTGGAACCATTCATGAAGAGAGAAATGCCAGATGAACAGGCAGGATTTCGAAAAGGCAGAGGAACAAGAGATCAAATTGCCAATGTGAGATAGATAATAGAAAGAGCACAGGAATATCACAAGAATGTCTACCTTGGTTTCCTTGACTACAGCTTTTGACTCTGTAGATCATATGAAACTGTGGAATGTGTTAAGAACAATGGGAGTCCCAGAGCATTTCATTATCCTTCTGAGGAATCTTTATTATGAACAAGAAGCTACTGTCCGAACGGATCTTGGAGAAACTGAGTATTTCACAATAGGTAAAGGGGTGCAATGAGGATGTATTTTATCTCCATACCTGTTTAACTTGTACATTTTAAGAATGGCAGGGCTGGAGGAGTCTTCAGTTGGAATTAAAATTGGTGGAAAAAATATTAATAATTTGAGGTATGCAGATAATACCACCTTGCCAGCAGAATGCAAAGACGATTTGAAGGAACTTATTATGAAAGTTAAAGAAGAAAGTGCTAAATATGGTCTTAAACTTAACCTCAAAAAGACAAAGGTTATGGCAACATATGAACTTAATGATTTTGAAGTAGATGGGGAGAAAATGGAAGTAGTTAACAATTTTGTGTTCCTAGGATACCGAAATGATAAAGATGGTTATTGTACTGAAGAAGTTAGAAGAAGAATAAGGAAAAATGCAATGACAGATTTAACCAAGATCTTTAAAGATATTAGCCTCACAACAAAAATCAGAATCGTGAAAGCAGTGGTATTCCCTGTGGTGCTGTATGGATATGAAAGTTGGACCCTGAGAAAGAGTGAAAGAAGGAAGATAGATGCATTTGAATTATGGGTTTGGAGACGCTCGCTAAGAATACCATGGACCGCAAAGCAAACCAATAAATCAGTGATAGACAGAATAAAGCCAGATTGCTCCCTTGAAACTATGATCATCAAGCAAAAATTGTCATACTTTGGACTTATTATGCGAGCAAATGACAGTCTGGAGAAGATGATGATGCTTGCTAAAGTTGATGGAAGCAGGAGAAGAGGAGGACCAAGAATTAGACGGGTATGGAGTTAAAGAAGCCACTGGAGTGCGCTTGGAGGTTCTGAAAGACATGGTCAGGAACAGATCGGAATGGAGAGTGTATGTTCGTGGAGTCGGAAACGACTCAATGGATCATAACACACACACACACACCTGGCCTTATGTTTGTACTGGTTTTTAATTGCATCTTACTTATTACACTTTCTAGCCCTTTCTCAGCTAGTTACACATAAAAAAAAATCTTCAGAAGGTGTTAAGAATTCTCAAATTGAATAGTTCCTGTTTTCATCATTGTCATCATGTAATTCCTGATGTATTCCTTCAGGAAGGAGGTGTACAGGATATTAGGATAGCATTGCATGAAAAGGTTACATCATTACTAACTGCCTATCGACAATCTTCAAAATTAATCTATTATCTGTCAAGATTCCAATATCGTCTGATGTTATATTTCAGTCTTCTAAAGCACTTTACTGTATTAATCCACCTAGATCTTGATCTTCCTCGGGATCTTTTTTTATGCATCCTGTCAAAAAATACGTTTTACTAACTTTTCATTTCCCATTTGGTTTAAACGATCATGCCAACTGAGCTCTGCTCACGAATTCCTGAATCCCAACAGTATCAGGTTCCTTCCTAATATCCTCATTTTAATATGATTCTGCCATTAATGTAAGTAACTGAAGCAAATTTAGATAAAAAAATTGATAAATATATGGCAAAACAAGCTTTATAATACAGAATCTCATTTAATGGGAAGCTTATTTTGTTTATAAGCTTCACTGGAAAAAATATCATGTTAGGTTTTCAAAATAAAAGGAATCCTGAGGTATAAAAATATGTAAAGAGAGATGATATAAGCTTTGGGATAATCTGAAATGAAATTGCCAGAAAGTAGTAGATGTGAAAGCAATAATTCTAAATAATGAGAACTGTAAACTCTAAATATGTATTTAAATTAGCATTTTTATTATTAAAAATATTTTATTACTTTTCAGATTAAAATATTTTAATTTTGTAATATTTCCATTTCAAATTGAAAACGTTTTAGGCAATCAGCTGTCTCAAGAGAGCAACATATTTGGCACCATTTAACTGGCAAATTCTTCATAATCTTGGATTAGTTCATTTGTCAATGCAACAGTATGCATCAGCTTTTCATTTTTTGAGCGCAGCCATGAATCTGAATCCTCGCAATGGGCAGTTGTTGATGCTTCTTGCAGGTAAATGAATTTGTTTTATTCTTGAGATCTTAAACATAGTCCTAAGACACACCATAAAAATATTGATAATGTGTTGTATTAGGGTTTTAATATCAACACATTTTTGTATACGAGGGGGGATACCCAAAAATAACAGGAATCTGAATTTGGCATGCATGTGCATTTTCTAATTACAGATGATACCGGCATCATGAGTGTGCAGTTTTCCACTGGCAAGTGGTGTCATCCTGTGTGAAGTGGCTGGTTGTTCTGGCTGCTTTTTTGTTTGTTAGTGCTTACAAGTCAGTTTGGAAATTTTGTGATAGCTGACCACAAGGAACAGAGTGTGCATGAAATTTTGTTTTCTTTTGTGTAAAACTGCAGCTGAAACTATTGTTATGCTTTGACAAGCCTAGGATGACACTTTAGGTAAAATGCAGATCTATGAGTGGTTTCCCCATTTCAAAAATGGGACATGTCAGTTAAAGACCAACCACGATCTGGCCAACCTTCGACAAACAGAAATGATGAAAATATCAAAAAAGTTTGCCAGGCAATCAATTGAAGATCATTAAAAGACCAATGAGCAAGTTTCTGAAGAGACTAATTTGTCATAGAGTTCAGGCCAGCAAATTTTAACAGAAGATTTGCAAATGAAACACGTGTCTGCTTAATTTGTGCTTTGTTTACCACGATTTGAGGGAGCAAGTTCTTAATGACCAGAACTTTCTTCCAAAAGTTGCGACTGGGGATAAGTTTTGGTGCTACAGTTATGATCCATAAAAAAAACAAGCAATGTAGTGATACCTTGCAGCCTTAGTTGTTTCAAGATCAATGCTAGCTAGCTGTTATCTTTCTCTCATACCACGTTTACTAACATTAACTTACTTTTAAATCTTATCAAGATGATAAGATTTATAATATTTATAAATATAAATCTTATCATCCATGTTCACTTGGAATTTTAAATCTTTGTCTTATTGTTATCTTATAAATAATGGAAATAGTCAAGAACTAATAAAGATTTAGGAGACACTAAAGGCTGAGGTATTAACTTGGTTTCCTTTATCAAGTATTAGGAAAAACACTTCCTCTTCATTAAAATTAACCTAAGTGGATAAAACTGCTTGCGATGTATTTTAATTGATGAAATGAAAAGTTTATAACCCAACACTCCACAAAATGTCATTTGTAAGCATCGGAAATAATTAGTGTATAACCTCACATGATAAAACATTAATGCCTCTTTATAACATATATTAACCATCCAAATAGTCATAAGGATGAAATATATCAAATAATTTACATTTTGAATCCATCTATTTATTGATATATAAACATCATGTAAATAATAATAATATTAAATAACTGCTCTTCCAGTGTCATTAAAAAACTTACAGGATCCAGGGAACGCAGGTCAAGCATATGAGCAAGCAATGAAACTTGATGGGTAAGTGTTAATTTGTGATTATTAAAAGAAATATGTAAATCACAAGATTACATTTGTATTGGTATTACATTGATGTGTAATTACTATTGTGAATAGATTTTGTTCTCTCTACTTTACATAGAAAAAAATAAAAAGTGATGAACAGAAAATTATATAGATGAAAATACATCATCAATTTCCTGACATGTAACCCCCAAGAGATGTTCAGGTTACTATGACAGCCCTATATGATTGTTTATATTATTATTAATCTTCTATCAACAGTTTTCCTCCAAATCAATCTATTACTTGTGAGCACTCCAATATTGTCACATCTAACATTTTGTGCTGCTAAGGCACTTCTGACCGAATCACTCCACCTAGACCTTGATCTTCCTCTGGGTCTCTTTCCTGCCATCTTGGCATCAAACAGCTGTTTTACTAACCTTTCCTCAACCATTCTATTTAAATGGTCATACCACCTTAGATTAACTCTGCTTACAAATTCTTGAATACTAATAGTTTCAAGTTCCTTTCTAATATCTTTATTTTTAATATGATTCTGCCATTAATGCCATCAGTTCACTCCCCTAATTTTTCTCAGAACCCTCATATCTGTGGTCTCTAGTTTTTGATCAAATGCTTTATTTCTAACCCAACTCTTAGATCCATAACTTAAAACTGGTTTAAACACTGTCGTATATACTACTAGTTTGATGATTTGGCTAATTTCTCTCTTATTCCATATAAATTTATTCAGCTGGCTATCCACCATACTGGCTTTGCTTATTCTGTTGTCAGTTTCTAGATTTAACCTGCCATCTTCACTAAAAACTGTGCCTAAATAGCTAAAATATTTTGCTATTTCTATAGGAACTCTTGAATGCAGCTGAAGTTTTCTATGCTCCTGCCTATTTTCATAGCTTTGGTTTTTTTTTATTGCTGATTTACATGCCAAATTTGTTACACGTATTATTCAGTTTAGTTAGTGAGTCCATGTAACTTGCACTGGACATGATTAGGGGTACAACATCAACAACAAAAGAGCTAAGCTTGACATCTCCAATTATAATATCAGGCCTAATGCCACTTTCTTTCATAATCTGCATCCTTGTCTTACCCCTAATTTTATGTCAAACCATCTTTCTGCACTTCCTTCAATTCTAACTGCTTGCAACCTAAATAAAGACCAAGTATTACTTGATATATCGCCCATTGACATCATATAACTTTAGCATTTTGAATAGCTTTTCTCTTGGCACCTTGTCATATGCCTTTTCCAGATCTGCAAAACTTAAATACAGATCTTTATTTTATATTCCCATGATCTTTCACTATTTGTTGTAAAGTGAAAATCTGATCCTGACAGCCTCTATTTGGCCTGAATCCAGCTTGTTCTTCACCAAGCTTCCCTTTCACAATCCTCCTCACTTCAGTATACTTGAATAATTCTTACCAGGAACACTTAGTAGAGAAATACCTCTCACATTCAGTGTTATTTCCCGTTTCATATATGGGTACTATGAGAGCTATACTCCAATCATCTGGAATTCATCCTCTGTCCAGGCCTTCTGAACGATGCAGCCACTGTAAGAGTTTTATACCTTCATACTTGAGCATTTATGGTCAATACTACAGCTGCCTTTCCACATTTCAGGATTTTGATGGCTTCAAGTATATGGATATGTATTCCTGATTGCATGCCTGTCAAGTGTTTTCTACCCGCTGGGGGCTGTCAGCGATTGTTTCATCTAGCAATTTTTCAAAGTAATTACTCCACACTTCAAGGATATCATTTTCTCCATCATGTCTCCTTTTACAGCACTCTTTCCTCTATTTCTGAGTTTTTTCAACAACCTCCAGAATATTTTGCCACCTTTCTGATATTTATTTTCTATGTTCTTGCCAAAATCTTCTCATGACTTCTGTTTAGCTAGTTTTACAGAGTTTAGCTTTCTCTTACTTTTGTCTCTGTATTCTATAAGGCACAAGCTGACTTATTTGTCAGGAACTTTTGATATGCGCTCTTCTTTTCCTTCATTAACTTCTTGTGTCCACCATGGAGTTCTGATTTTTCTTATTCTTGCAGACAACCTCACAACATGCCTCTCTGGCTGAATCAATCAATGTTTTCTTCATTATTTGCCACTGAATCTCCAAGGTTTGGTTCCTGTTCTCAAACTCTTTCATTTTTTCTTGAATAATGTTTGTGTATTTTAGTCTACAGTTCATATCTGAGAGCTGCTCAACTTTTATTCACTTTAAAACTTTCTTATATGCTCTTCAATTTTATGATGATCACTTCCAATTGCAAATCCTCTGTACACTCACCATCAATAATAACTTAGTCAATGAGACTTTTCTTATTCCTTGCATCTTCTCTCCATGTGAGTTTATGCATATTTTTATATTGGAACATTGTGTTAGTAATAACCAGTCCATGTCAGAAATCCAACAAGTATTTGCCATTATTTATCTTAAAGTGAAAATCTGATATTGACAACCTCTATTTGGCCTAAACCCCCAGGTTGTTCAAGTCTCTCAACTCTTTTTAAATATATCATTGCATAAATCTTACCTGGAACACTTACAGAGGAATACTTCTAGCAATTCTCACATTCAGTTTTATTCCCTTTTTTATAGATGGGTACTATGAGAGCTCTACTCCAATCATTGGGAATTTGACCTTCTGACCAGGCACTCTGAATTATGCAAGTGTACCTACTGAAAAACGTTTATACCTCCACACTTAAGCATTTCTGGTTGAATATCATATACTCTAGCTGTCTTTCCACATTTCAAGTTTTTGATGGCTTTTTCTACCTGAAGTATTGATGTGTACTCCTGTTTGCATTCTTGAAAATTTTCTACTACTGTTCTGTCACTGCTTGGTTCATTTAACAGGCTTTGAAAGTAATTACTCTGGATATTCTTATCTTCAGTTTTCATGTCACCTTTATTATCTTTGATTCCTTTTACATGCTCTTTCCTCCATTTCTTCAATAGCCTCCTGAACATTTTCTACCTTCCTGATATTTACTTTCCATACTCTTACCCAAGTCTTCCCATGACTTTTGTTTAGCTAATTGTACACATAGCTTAGCTCTCTTACATTTTTAAGAACTGTGATAGGCACACAACATCTCTTTGGGTCAAATAACTATAAAGTTAATTTAGAGACGTCAAGCTATCAGGTCTTAAAATGATAGTCTCCCAGATCTTTAGTAAATTAATGCAACCATTGTTGAGGTTGGGAGAGTGCTTCATAGCTGATGCTGATTCCAAAAATAGTATCTCAGACTTTTACATGATAACCACAGTAATTAAATTTAATGAAATAAAGGTACAAATATTTTGTACTGAAATTAACAGTACATAATCAGTGTAGACAACAAGCAATTCAACAAATGTACTTTGCATTCCATTCCTTTGAATTACTTGTTGTGCTGATGATGTACTGTTAATTTGTACCTTTATTTCATTAAAGTTAATTACTGTGGTTATCATGTAATTTATTATTTACATTTATGCCACGGATACTTTTAAAGATTATCTCAGATTTATAACAACTTCTGTGTAATAAAGATGTTTTCCTCCATCTGATCCTATGTGAGTATTCAGATCATGGTCTGTTAATCCTAACCTTACCACACAAATGATATTTTTGTGTTCAAGGCAGATGTTAACTGATCTTCTAGTCTGTCCAAAGTATGCCAAACTGCAGGCACAAGGAACTTTATACACTCCAGGATGTTTAGGAGAATGTATGAAGGGAGCTAGCTAAAGGAAAGGTTTGAAAGTGGTATCAGGCCAGGAGACCTGACCTGATAGTCTGACTTCTCTAAATTGACTTTATGGTTATTTGATTTTTTGGACATTAGTTCTATTGTCAGTTACAATTTAAATTAATTCCCTCAATTATGCAGTTTAGTGCTGTGTGCCTATCATAGTTATGATTGGGCTCTGATGATGCTGATTAAAAAAACCAGCAAAATATTACAGTTTAATAAATGTATTTTCCCCCTCTCTTGGTATTATTTATATTGTAAAACATTATTATGAATCATCGACATCTAAGATGGGGAGACAGTGAATGCATTCCAGTCACTGTATGATGGGATGTGGATCTCCTGCAATCAGTCATTTGACTCCATGGAGGTCTGATGATGATAATAATCTATGGACTGCATTTGAATGGTTTTTGGAAAGTGTTGTTTCAGTGTGAGACTGGAAGTGAAAAATCAGGGAAATAGAAGTATTGGGATGGGGAGATACAGTCAAGTGTGGGTTCAACAGCTCTGAAACAAATGTGTGTGTGTGCACAGAAATGATTATGCAGTTTCAGAGATTTCAAGTCTGCAAGGATAACTGTTGGACCAAGGCAATGTTGAGATGCATGCACAGAAATATCAGAAATAAAGGAGAAGATTTTTGGGCTTTGGGAAGCTCGACTTGGCCAAATATTATAGGCATCAGTGAGCCCTGGTTGACAGAGCATGGCATAGTTACACGGATAAAATGTAAATGGTATTGTATTTTCAGGGATAGGAGGTTTGGGTATTGCTGATGACAGCTGAAAAACTTCAACCAACAAAATTAGAAGTTAAAGAGGATTTTAGTTCTAGGAGAGATGGTTCATTTGAGGGCTATCTAGTGTGAGATAGAAGCCTTTTTCTTCTTCCATTTACATATTAGGCCTAGTGGCCTGTTACAGAGCTGTCCTTAGCCCTTCCAAACCATACCCGTCCCAAGGATAAGGTGGTTAGCCCTGTTGACGCACGTGTTCACAGGGTTGGTTTGCCTGTTCTGGGGGATGAAAAACCCAAGTTTCTGGGTGAAAAAACTCCTTCCTCCGTATGATACCAGCTAACTCACCTTTCATCAAAAGAGACCATATAAAGGTTTCTCATGTCACTAATGGGAATTGAACCCAGGTCTTTCTGACCAAAGGACTTAGTCTATACTGCCTGAGCTATGGAGGCTCTCAGATAGAAGCCAATAGGACAAAATATATTGTTAGTTGCTGCTATAGACCAGGGGATCAATTGGAAGATGTGGATGCAGGCTGAGCAATTATTATGGTGGGGGGGGACTCCAACTATCGGTACATGGCAAGATGGAAATGGAATTTATATAGAACTAACTATCCCTTAGTTCAGTATAAATTCCATTTCCATGACATGTTGTTTCAGGAGGGGGACCACAGGTTTGCTGGATCTGGTAATAGCATCAGAAGATGTATTCACAGTAGACACTCTTTCTCCAATCAGGAAAAGTGATCATGCAGTCTTGTTCTGGGAGGTTGCTAAATGCAGATTTCATATTCAAGAAAGGGTTTATGTTGAACTATAAAGCTGGTAATTGACAGACAGGAGGCATCTTGGAGCAATGTGCCATGTCTTGAGAGGCTACAAGGAAACAATGTCAGTAATGCAGGAGAATTTACTCAGGGACTGTTTGAGAAATAGTATCAGGCTGCAAACCCAGAGTCAGGAGGATAAACCAAGTACATTGTAGATGAAATATAAATAAAAAGGTGATTAGCATGCTCATGAGCAATATAAGGCCCACAAGTAGGGTGACTAGCATGGTAGGGAAGGTTAAATCAAATTATGAGAGGGGAAAACTATATAAAGCAGGCCAAAGTAAATCCAAAAGAATTTTTTCATTATGTAGAATGATTATGAGGGGATGACTATAATCAGTGCTGATGATAGGAAGGTGACAGAAGCAAAATAAATAGTAAAGTTGCTGAGTGATCACTTTGCAAAGATTCATCATTAAGGTACAGAATTGCAGTTGATGTGATATAGAATAATGTCAGAAATGAAGTAGATGAACAGGAGGTTCTCAATGAAAAAATCAATGTGATGGGACTGGATGTCATGTCAGCATGTGTGACTAGGAGAATTGGCAATGCCTCTAACAAAGTACCAAGAGAGCGGAAGGAAGGTAAGAAAATTCCATTACATATATATGACTGCAAAACAGAAGTAGCAAATTAATATCTCAAGTGGTGGTGGTTACAGGTTAAACATATATAAAGAATGCACCATTTAAATTTGTGACCATTTCTGTAGTTAAAAGGAAACATTCTGCTAATATAAAATAATGTATAAATCTAAGAACTAAATTAATTTTTTTTTTTTATATTCAGGAATGATCCGACCATACCTCTCAATTATGCTGTATTCCAGTATGAACAAGGAGATGTAAAGGCTGCTATAGAGCAGATGAAAGAATTTGAACAGAGGTGGCTTAAAGTGAACAAGTTAGCAGGGAAAGAGCTATACGATAATGTAAGAAAATTACTCTACACTTTGCTTTAAATTTAATGCTTAATAATTGCATCTCCCTCCTTTTCATTTGACAAACAAGGTTTATCAAATTTCATCTTCTGAATCTGTATGTGGGCTGCTAATTCTGCCCACAAATCTCTACTGAATTAGCCACTAACATTCCTCCAAAATCATAAAAACAAAGCTGCTAACCCACACCCATTTACAGTCCAGCTTGAAACTCACCAAACCAACTTCTCTGCCTTCACGTTTATTCCATCTCCTTCCATTCTTTGGAACAGCCTTCCTGCTTTTTTAACCACACACAACACTGATATGCATAGGTCTTGAGACCTTTTGTGTGTGCCAGATATTAAAAAAAAAAAAAAATGAAAACATCTATTTTATATTTATCTTCTATAACCTAGTGCCCAGAAAGCTGATCTGTCTCCTTGCTATTTTTCAGTAAGCTTGAAGTCAACTTCAATTCATTAACATTTCATCTTGGAAAATTGAAATACCTAGGCTCTTATCTTGGCCAGGATGCTAAGAATGAAAGCTTTTCATTTGAACTGTTCCAGCTTCGTGATTTTTAGTACATCTTTCTTTATTAATGTTATAATAAGGCTGCTAATTCTGCCCACATAGTTCACTTTGTCTGTTAATTGCATGTGTTCTTCGGCTAGTTTGTCTGTTTTGTGGGATGAAAAACTGAAGTTTTTCGATGAAAAACACTGAAACATTTAATTTCTTTTTTTTTTTTCTTTTTTCCTACAGAAAATCTACCTATACTGATAGGTACATCATCTCTCGCATCACCTTTTCTTCATATGGTGTTATCAAAACCTTAGTAAATAGAGCTAAAATACCATCTTTTCAAACCACACTGGCCTCTCACTAAAATCAATCACACAGGAACACTTTTTTTAGCCAATAGAACTCTTTGCTCAAAATCCCTCATAAAAAAAATCTGCTATTCCTTACAGCTTGAGGCTGGCACTTTAGAAAAAATTTCACATGTTCATAAAAAGCTATAACATACTGAAAATAAGTCACTATTACTTTTTACTAAGTCATTCTAGCATCTTCAGTATTCTTTGAGCAACTTTATCAACCATTATCTACCTCCTCTGGCATGGCAGACTATGCCATTGATGCAGATTACCAGATGCAACAGGAAAAATCTCCTTGTTATATAGAAGTAAATACAAATTTTAGATTTCTGAATCTAAATAAATCTGGCCACAATATGTTACCAAAAAATCTGCAAGAGTGTCCTTTTGAGACCTGCATCCATAGAGGATGGTGGTTAGGATTTGAGTATTGCACTTTGTCTGTGCATGCACATATGCATGCATATTTTTTTTTAATCTTTGTGCCGAATATTTTATTGGTCTAATAATTTAATGACTAAATAAAATTAGTTTATTATTCTTACACATTTCCTCTTCAAACAGCAACAGGAAAAAACAAATTAGCCAAAAACACTGTGTTAACAGCACGCAAACCAATTTTATGTATCTGAGAGAGAGAGAGAGCTGAGTTAGAGAAAACAATATCAGAAATTGGGGACCATAGATACAGCAGCGAATAAATTAATCTGAAGAAGGCCAAAGTTTTTGGTTTTTGTTTCATTTCACAATAATTTTCGTTTGTTTACTATTTTCGGCTTTAGTTTTAGTTCACTATGTTGAATGAATGCTGCATGTTTTAACTGTCTCTATGATGTTTATTAATAGTGTATAAAGTCGACATTCGTAGTATTTTATTCATTTTGTGTAGCTATAAAATGGATACATCTCCAAGAAATCATTCAAAAATATGTACTCTTTCTCAGCACACGTCTGTGACTCAAAGACAAAATGCCAATGAGTGTGGTGTTAGTTTGGGTACTATTAATATTTTAAAGAGGTTTCAGGACAGAAAAGGAAAACTGCATTTACTAGTTAGGAAAAGCAAAATGAATCCAAGATTGTCTGCTGTAGACTTAGAGACTTTAGTTAGTGGGATTAACGTTTCTGACATGACAGTCCATCAAAGATTGTTGGAAGCGGGGAGGACCGCTTACAGACCAAAAAAGAAACAAATGAAGGCTATGCAGAAAAAGAGGCTCCAGGGCAAAAGTGTACAAAGATTGGATTGTTGAAAATGGAAGGTCTATTCTCAGATCAGAGTCATTTCTTTGTCCAAGGAGAGCAAGTACCCTATGTTTGCAAATCAGCAGCTGAGAAGGTTTTTCTAAACTTTCAACAAGCTGCTAAACACCCAGCTAAAAAGATGTTCTGGAGTTGTTTTACATAATGACGATCTAGGATCATTTGTGCTTGTTGACAGTATGATGAAAAGTGGCCTCACAGATCCAGAAAGACAAAAAAAAGTGCGAGTTCTCAAAAATCACAACATGCAGTTGCTTCAGTGGCCAGGTAACTTTCCTGCCATTAACCCAATGGAAAACTTGTGAGCCATAGTGAAAAAGAGACTTGGAAAATTGAATTGTGATACAAAGGATAACTTAATATGATCCATTATAAAAGCATGGTTTTGAGATGCAAAAATAAGAAAAATGCATTCTATGTTGGTAGAGTCCATGCCTAAGCAAATTAATGAACTTATTAGGAACAGAGGAGCGCATATAAATTATTAGTTCAAGTTGGAGTTTAATTTTCGAACTTATTTTCTTGCAAAATTAAAATTTTTCTTTAAAATGTATGCAGATTAATCTGTTCACTACTGTATGAAGAAAATTAGGGGAGCAGTCCCCAGTGCTAATTGCACAGCCAACCTGGTTATGCTGAGTGATTAGCATACATGCTATCCAGCATTATAAGAGCAGATTGTAGATCATTGTCATCTACAGCCTGGTTTAAATTGAAGATACAATTCATTGGCTAATGTGAGACCACCACCTTGCTTATTGAAAGCCTAAAATAGGTTGAAAAAAACAGGGCTTCTAGCTTATTTAAATCCTTAGCCCATAAATATATTATAAGCTAAGAGATTCACTTTAAAAGAAAAAAAAGAAGTCAAAATATTATTAATAATGATTTCAGAAAAGAAGTTGATGCTTAATATTCAAGCTGAAAGAAAGATTAGCATAACAAGTGTTTGAAGCCAGAGTGATAGAAAAGAACATTAGTAAGGCTGAGATGTAAGTGGATTGATGCAGTTAGTAGGACCTTAGAAGACCAAAATGTAAAAACTAACGTTGTTGGAGTCTAATTAATTTGAAAGAAAATTGACAGGAAGTTAGTAATAATAAAAAACTTAATTGCATTGGTCTATAATTATATTAATAAACCTCAGGAGATAGATGATTACACAAACGTTACAGTAAATTGAAAGACAAGCTGAAAACGGAAGGCAAAAAAATCCACCTGTACTAGGGGAAATCATGAGACAAAATTTATTAAATGCAGAAACAAAATATAAATACTAAAGTAAAGGTCAGATATACCATTACTGACAATCACTTTCTGTATTAGCATGAATACAATAATCAGACAAAACTAATGCCGTTAAATTTGCTGAAGTTGATGTAACAATTACTGAAGCTAGTATGAAGTAGAAACTTAGTTTTGTATCAGTGTTGTTGCCAATGGCTCAACGGGTTCTAGCATATACACACATACCAGTCACTGAATTAGAAACCTTTATGCATATACACACTGTATATGCAAAATACTTGGTCACCTGTATCACCATGTGCTCTAGGCAACTATTTAAGAATGCTTCTGGTTGATTACAATGGGGAAAAAACAAAACAAAGGATCTTTCAAAGTTTGATAAAGGACTTGTTGTTGGTGCCTGGAGCCACAATTTTGAAAACAACAGAACTGATTTCTCAGAAGGTGAGATATCCTGGGTGTTTACTTTTAATCAGCGGAAAAATAACCTACATTTAATAACAGATAATCAGGTTTTAACTCATGTTTTTTATTTATACTAGATATATTTCTTCAACATGTTTCATTGTCTGTATAGCTAACAGCATCTTCAAAAGGTTACTTAAAATAAAGAAATAAAAATATTCCAAAAGCTGCTAATATCTATAAACTGAAAAGACTGGAATGATTGTTCAATCATAAGCATCGCTAGGCATGTTGTGTGCAGTCTCGACATTGTTCTGTAAACTATGTAAGTGCTGGCATAGGACAGGTCTTCAACGTTACACATCATAATTAATGACTTCCAAATGGTGAGAAGGATCATTCCTTGGTTTCTGTTTAGTGTCTTTTGAACAAATTGCCTTAGAGTACTCCTCTTCTAAGTAGGGCATGGAGAATGTTTGCCAATTTACTAGTGATAGTCTTTGAGGTTGTGTGCTATGAATCCATTTTTTTTACCTTGGGTATACTATACGTTAAAGATACCAAGCAATTTTATAAACTTGGTTTTAATCCTTTTTTCCAAGTAAGCAAAGCAGGTAAGTCACGTTTGCACCTGAAATATTTTCGGGTCTGAGGCAACTTGTGGTAAAGGTGGAGTAAGCTCTGATCACTTTCCTTAGTCTCTCCCCTAATGCAAAGCACATCTCTTTGCAGACATGTATGATGCTATGCATTAAGGGAAGGGCCACTGCCCAGACTGGTTTCGACCTTTATTGAGGTCTCGTCATTGGGAGCCAGACCCCGAGATGCCAAGGTTGAAGTAATGCAGAACTTTTAAATTTTACCTATACAAGTTGCCACAAACCTTATTAAATAAAAATCTCAGGGTGAGAGAAAGATGTAGAAAATTTTTTTACCTTGGGTATACTATACGTTAACGATACCAAGCAATTTTATAAACTTGGTTTTAATCCTTTTTCAAGTTCGCGCCTGAAGTATTTTCAGGTCTCAGACACTCATAAAGGTGGAGTAAGCTCTAGGTTTTGATTATATGTAATTTTTGTGGAGTGATGGAACAAACTTGCTTATAGGTACCTGCTTGTGTGAGTTTCTTTCCTATAGACTACTAATGATAATCCTCTGTTCTAGTGCTACTCATGAATGAACTATCATTCCAGTCTTTTCAGTTTATAGATATTAGCATCTATTGGAAAACTTTTTTACTTATTTTAAGCAACCTCCTGAAGATGCTGTTAACCATATAGACAGCAAAACATGTTAAGGAAATACACCTAGTATAAATAAATAAAAAAATATATATATACAAGTTAAAACCTGATTATAAACCCACATTGCTTGTCTGAGAGGTGTAATTATCGTCCTAAGACAATCTGTCAGGAATGAGATTGCCATTGTCTGAGAAGGCTTGTATAGACAAACAGAATTTCATGTGTGGAGCAATTGAAGCATTTAAGGAAGGCTTGTTCTCACGGGTCTGCACAGTTAGCCTAGTGGCTGTGCGCTTCACAACCATATGCCTGGGGAAGGAGTGTCCTAGGTTCGATTCCCGTCAGTGACGTGAGGAGCTGAAGGATCTTCCTCAGCCATAGCCAAGTTAGCTGGTCTTAGGAGTGGGATAGTAGGGTTTTTTATCCTGCAAAGCAGGCAAACCGGCCTTGAGAACTCAACACCACAGGACATAGGATACACCGGGGCATAGGGCTGACCACCTTATACTGTGAATGGTTTGAGGTCTGATGATTAATAAACCCTTGACACTGTAAGGTAAAAGAGAGAAAGGAAGATGAGATTGTTCTCACAGAAAACTCACTGAACTATGTGCAGGAAATTGAAAAGGATCGGTATTGGCAGTTGCATGTCTATAGGAAACTATAGACATGCAACTGCCAATACCGATACATGCCACTGATTTCTGTGAAGAACTGGAAAGTTTATCTACAGTGGCATCAGGAACACTGTGACTGGACACTAGAAAAAAAAGTCGTGGTCAGAAAAGTTACATTATACTTTGTTCTGTACTAACAGCAGGCAGAGAGTTTTGCAGGAGTCCCATGAAGCAATGAACCCAGCTTGCCTTGTAAACACAACTCAAGGTTCTAGAGGTGGTATCATGGTATAGGGCATATTCTGTTGGTGAGAGTCAGATCTCCATCAGGGAATATCTGAGCAATGTTGACTTTTTATCCAGCAGGTGACAGTTGTTTCATGCATGGGCAAGAATTCTGCTGTCAGTGCAGGAATTGCTCAGCAGTGGTTCAGTGAGCATGACAGCAACTTCCATCTTCCCTAGTCATCGCAAACCTCAGATCTGAATCCCATTGAGAATGTATGGGACAAAAAAAAAAAAGATCTGGGAGCAAAGCCCTCTTCTATCAAATATAAGCCAATTAAAAGACCCAACATGGTATTAAATAAGTTTCTAATTTGGTGGCCAGTATGTGTACATATCATATACCTATTTGACTATTATACCTTGTAAAAAAAAAAAAAGTAAAATGTAGCCTGATGAAAGAATTGATACCTCACAGAAGCATAAATGTGGGTCACTATAAATATAATTTTCTAACTTTTTCCCTCTCTTTAGGTTGTTCAGACAGCTAGCAGAATAGCAGATATATTACAGATGAAAGAAAGACCGTTCTGGAATCAAAAATCTGAACTGGTATCACCTAATCAGAAAGAGGAAACTATTCCAGTTTCTGCATCAAAAATTGAACAAAGTGAGAAACAAGAATAGTGATCTCAAGGAGAATTAGGATCAGTTAAAAATAAATTAACTTTATACAGTTCTCTTAAGATCTATTTTTGCATATGTATCATATCACTAATGCAAGTGCACTGCTTATATGCTTCTCAATTGCAACTAAAAAGTTTTTGTGGATATGTATGAAATGAGTTAAATCTGGATTATTTTGGGAAAATATGTTTAATAGATGCAGAAACATAAGTCCTTTACATTGTAAGCCATGTGATTAAGTGAAATTCTGTTGTTTATATATAACAAAGGCAAAATATACTGAGTGACATTTTGCTCAAAGTAGTAGAATGTGGATATCATGTTTTAATGGTTGTGAGACACATTTCAGTTCCTTATAAGTTAATGAAATATTATCCAGTGGCAGTTAAGAACGTAGAACTATAACTGGCAATAACGTATAATAATCAAAAATTAGATAGGCTATACAAGATCCTCGAAACTTTATCAGCAGCATTTCTTATGAGGTATTAAGGAATAGATCACTAAAGTGCACTTCTGGTTATGTAAACTGCAAAAGATATTAGTGGTTGTGTTGTATTTTATGACCTGATTTCTAGTCTTGGTTGTAATTTGATATGTATTATAATTATATTTGCTAAAATAAATTATTTTTACTTTGTTGATAGTTTGTCAATCACAAAACTCTTAACAGTTTTCCCAACCTTTACAGGAACATGCACCTTGAGGTTAAAAGGAAATTAGTATTTCCATATCAAGAAGTCATCCAAGATAACTTTGGCTCTTCCACTCTAATACAATTTATTTATTTTAGAACAAAGAAAATATTGAATTTTTCTGACTTCAGTATGGGAATTCCAACAAATTCTTTTTGGCTCAAAACTATTAAGGAGGTTGTCAATATTTAGATCTGATCATTCAACAATTTTTATAACTCCAAATTTTTGTTTTATAATCTCAAAAGAAAATTTTTTTAGTTTGCTTTAGTCAGAATTGACTATATAAAACTCATTCGCTAAAGATGCTATAGCATCAACTATTCGTTTCACTACAGCAAGAGTTACAGTACTGTAGTTTAACAAAGTGATTTGTAGTGCAGTATACCATTGTTTGGAGAACCATTCCGAGAAGAAGTCAATAATAACAGTAAAAACATCGACTTTTTGAAAAATATAATCGGGGTTTGCCATAGATGAACCCTGATCATCAGCATTTTTTTTTTCATATATGCATGCTCTCAAGCAAGTATCAGATGCTACTATCTTCTAACACATTAAGATTTCATGTACTAGTTTCACATGTCCCCACGCAAGCTCGCACACACACACACACTCGGGCTTTGCTTTGATCAGTTTTCTTTTCTGCTTCTATATCTTGGTAATTTTCCTGTCATGTTTAATAATCTTTAATTTCCCAGTCTATTTATACAACTATACTACCTTACAATACCTCTACTTATATGTTCAACACTAATAATATGAAATTCAGTTATGTTTCTGCAAACAAACCTGCTTTATTTCTAATCAGACTTTCAGATTATTATATAAATATTAAAACTGGTTTGAACACTGACTTGTATACTTATCAAGCTTAACATTTTGGTTTATTTTGCTCCATATTATCTACATTAAAAATTATGCCTAAATAGCAAAAATGTATTATTACCTGTCTTGTAAGTTCACCATTGTGAATACAGTTGTTTTCAGTTTATTTTTTTATTGGCAATTTTCATGCCAAATGATTAATTCATTTGAAGACTTGACTGATCTACAATCAAGAACTGAATTTAAAATCACATTACTTAATAATGCAGTCCCATATAGATCAGCAATAACATTAGAAATAGAAACAAACCTGTTCATTCTTGAATTCAATTGGTAATTTGTAACTAAGTATAAAGTTCCACTACACCAGGCAGTTCAGTGAAGTAGTCCCCCTCCCCCCTTTTCTATATCTAACAAAAGCTAAATTGGAAGGGATCTTTGTATTCATGCTAAATAAAATCCAGAACAGGGCAAAATGACACATCCTGTTTATGGATTTTTGGCAGCTTAATGCCTTCCAAATGATGGAAATGATGGTACAACATGACAAAATTTCATGCCGGCTGGGGCGTCGCCCGGTTAAACAAGGCCCCCGTTGTTTTCGCCAGGGAACCAGGGCGAACAGCGAAAAGTCAGCTACTGGAACAAATCTGAAAACAAACCCCAACTCAACATCACCAGAGTTAAAGATCGGTACTATCAACGTAAGAAGCCTGAATGGCAAAGAAATGGAGCTAGCTGAGGAATTAGATAAGTACCAGATCGACATAATAGGGGTGACTGAAACAAAAAAGACCAAAACTGGTGAGATCTTTCTGAGCAATAAATACAAAATGTTATATTCAGGCAATAACAATCAAGGAAAAGAAGGAGTAGCCATAGTATTCAACACAAAATACGAGGCTAATCTTCTTGAATGGCAGTCAGTCTCAAGTAGAGTAATGTGGGCAAATATGAGAATGGGGAACTGGACAATGAGACTTATTTGTGCCTATGGTCCCACAGAAGGTTCTACTAAGGTAGAAGTGGAGGAATTTTTTGAGGCTTTAGAAAAAGCAACTGACACAATGAAAAAGGAAAAGTTGGTCCTTGTTGGGGATCTAAATAGTAGAGTAGGAAATGATTGTGAGACATACAAAAATATTTTGGGAAAATTTGGAGAAAAGAGCAAAGCTAATAATAATGGCAAATATCTGTTGGATTTCTGCTCAGGACATGGACTGGTTATTACTAACACCATGTTCCAACATAAAAATGTGCACAAATTCACATGGAGAGAAGAGGCTAGGAATAAGAAAAGTCTCATTGACTATGTTATTGTTGATAGTGATGTTTTCTCCCTGGTGCAGGACACCAGAGTGTACAGAGGATTTGAAATTGGAAGTGATCACTATTTAGTCTTGAGCAGGATAAAATTGAATTTCATATTGAAAAGAATAACATGTAAGAAAGTTTTAAAGCGAATAAAAGTTGAGCAGCTCTCAGATGTAAACTGTAGACTAAAATACAGAAATATTATTGAAAAGAAAATGAAAGAGTTTGAGAACAGGAATCAAACCTTGGAGATTCAGTGGCAAACTCTGAAGGAAACATTGATTGATTCTGCCAGAGAGGCATGTGGTGAGGTTGTGTGCAAAGATAAAAAAATCAGAACTCCCTGGTGGACACAGGAAGTTAAAGAGGCAGTGAAGGAAAAGAAGAAAGCATATCAAAAGTTCCTGGCAAATAAGTCAGCTTTTACTCTTACAGAATACAGAGACAAATGTAAGAAAGCTAAACAGTGTGTAAAACTAGCTAAACAAAAGTCATGGGAGGACTTTGGCAAGAATATAGAAAATAAATATCAAGAAGGTGGCAAAATATTCTGGAGGTTGTTGAAGAAGCTTAGGAATGGAGGAAAGAGTGCTGTAAAAGGAATTAGAGATGATAAAGGTGAAATGAAAACAGGAGAAAAAGATATCCTTGAAGTATGGAGTAATTACTTTGAAAAACTGCTAAATGAAACAAGCAGTGATGACAGCACAGTGATAAAAAACACTGACCAGGCATGCAGTCAGGAATACATATCCATACTTGAAGTAGAAAAAGCCATCAAAGGCTTGAAATGTGGAAAGGCAGCAGGAGTAGATGATATTCGACCAGAAATGCTGAAGTATGGTGGTATAAGAGTCTTACAGTGGCTGCACTGCATAGTTCAGAAAGCCTGGACAGAGGGACGAATTCCCGATGATTGGAGTAGAGCTCTCATAGTACCCATATATAAAAAGGGAAATAAAACTGAATGTGAGAATTACAGAGGTATTTCCCTACTGAGTGTTCCTGGCAAGATCTATGCAAGTATACTTGAGAAACGGTTGAGAAGAATTGTGGAAGAAAAGCTTGGTGAAGAACAAGCTGGATTCAGGCCAAATAGAGGCTGTCAGGATCAGATCTTCACTTTACGACAAATAGTCGAGAAAGCATGGGAATATAACAAAGATCTGTATTTAAGTTTTGTCGATTTGGAAAAGGCATATGACAAGGTGCCAAGAGAGAAGCTATTCAATACGCTGCAGTTATATGGTGTCAATGGGGCATTATATCAAGCAATACTTAGTCTTTATTTGAGTTGTGAGTCAGCAGTTAGAATTGAAGGAAGTACAGGAAGATGGTTTAATGTTAAATCTGGTGTGAGACAAGGATGTACATTATCCCCTCTGTTATTCATTATCTATATGGATCACATTATGAAGGAATGTGGTATTAAACCTGATATCAAAATTGGAGATGTTAATGTCAGCTCTTTGCTTTATGCGGATGATGTTATACTTCTAAATAAATCCGCTACAAGTCTGCAAGATTCTCTGACTAAATTGAATAGCTGTTGTAATAGATATGGTATGAAGGTCAGCAATAAAAAGACAAAGACAATGAAAATAGGCAGAATCATTGAAAATGTCAACTGTGTTGTGAATGGAGAACCTGTGGAACAAGTAAAACATTTCAGCTACTTAGGCACAATTTTTACTGAAGATGGTAAACTAAATATAGAAATAGACAACAGAATCAGCAAAGCTGGTATCGTGGGAAGTCAATTGAATAAATTCATATGGAATAAGAAAGAAATTAGTCGGAACACTAAATTAGCTGTATACAAGACTGTGTTCAAACCAATTTTAACTTATGGATCTGAGAGCTGGGTCAGAAGTAAAACACTTGACCAAAGACTAGAGACCGCAGATATGAGAGTCCTGAGAAAGATTAGAGGCGTGAACAGATGGCATCAATGGCAATATCATGTTAAAAATGAGGATATTAGGAAAGAACTTGACATTGTTAGCATCCAGGAATGCGTTAGCAGAGCTAATCTCAGATGGTATGGTCACTTAAATAGAATGGGAGAGGAAAGATTAGCAAAACAAGTGTTCTCTGCCAGGTTGGCAGGAAAACGACCCAGAGGAAGACCAAGATATAGGTGGATTGATACGGTACAAAGTGCCTTAGACGATAGAAATATAAGATCTGATAATGTTGGAGTCTTGATAAGTAACAGACTGATTTGGAGGAAAATTGTAGATAGGAAGTTAGTAATGATGTAATTTTTTCATGTAGTACTGTCATATCCTGTACACCCCTTGAGGGTACATGACAGGAATTTGATGATGATGATGATGATGATAATGCCTTCCAAATGATGCATCTTAATAACTAGCAACCGAGGATCCAGTTCACCTTGGAAAAAGTCTCCTCTTCCCAAACCCCCCCTACACACAGTCAACAATATGGGATTGTTAAAACCCTGTACAACACATCAAAAATAATTAGCTCTGATAATAATGTCCTCACCGCTGAATTTGAATGCATTCACAGCACCTTCTTAGCCAATGGCTACAATCTGAACCAAATCCAAAGAATATTAAAACTCCCAAAATCACACTTCTCCTTCAGGAAAGAGATTATAACAAATTATTACTATCCACAACTCAACAAATTTGACTGTGTCAGACTAGGGGATCACTCTTTAGGACTTGAGACTTATCTCTGTTGTTCTGCTTCAGTCATACTTATCTTACGTAGCACCTGCATACACATATCAATTTGTTCATTGTTCCCTGGTGATGGCTATTAATTTTTTTTTCTAATTATGATATGTACATTGTTAATTTCCTTAAGCAATACCATTAAGAATAACCATCGTATATATAAACCAGAAAGCAAACTGTACAATGTTTCAGATTTTTATTGTTATATCAGTAAGTCACATTTAGGTCACGTACAGAACAGCTTTTCGGTTCATTAATATTTTAATAATTTTAAAAAGGATTAGAGAGTAATGTAAATGACTATTATATCAAACATTTTTATTTTTTTTTAAAATATCAACCCCCCCCCCCCAACACAATATCACCCATCTATATTTTTAATAAGAAAGTTCTAATATATTGTTAGAGGGTATTGGAAATGCACTTATATACATTGATGAAAATGAAACTTTTTCTGTTAGTATGGATTTTCCCAATCTCTCAATAAATTAAAAATTGACAACATCATAGAAGAAATAGCTTACAGTTATTAGGATATCATTCTTGGTAGAATTATATTCAGTTTAAAAAAAAAATGAAGTTTAATTTCTTTTGTTGTTAATATATTAATTGGCAACCTAAAAATACAGTCTAACCAAGAGTTGTAGAACGAGCTTTTGGCACATAACTTGCATTTGATCCACTCATTGATACAATAGGAATTTTTGGTGGATGTAGACTGGCTTTTGCAGCAAACTTGCAACCTCCTATTTGAATTTCAAATTTAGCATCTTTTGTGATGTATTCACTTGTTACTACTTGTGGTTCTCCTTTTTGATCATAATTATGAACAAAACCCAAACATACTACTGTATCTAATGTGAATCCGTAGCCAGAAGAAGTTGTCATGCCAACATACTGTCCATTACGATATATAGGTTCTCTTCCCCATGGCCATAAGTGTGCGTCAGCATTGTGATTTTCTAGTTGGAAGTGAATCAAGCGCCGTTTGAGTCCTTTCTCGAGTTGCTGTTGGAGAGCAAACTTTCCCAAAAAATAGTCTTTCTGTAAAGAAATGAAAAATGTTGACCATCTTTCAAAAAGTTATAAATCAGGGAGTGTGTGTTGAGTATATATATATTTATTTATTTATAAAATAAATATATCTGGAAATTAATTTGTTTGAGAATGTGGAATGGATATAACATACCTATAACACAAAACTTGTAAAATTCCTAAAAATTTAAATAAAAATATGAGCTCAAGCATGTTTCTCTACCTAATATTAATTCATCTGGTTATGAATTAATATTAGGTAGAGAAACAAGTTGTCATACATTGGAACTCTGCTACATTTCATTCTTAATTAGTATCATAAAATTAACCTTTGAAGAATTAGAAATGTATGAAGTGACTGAAAAGATCATTAACTTTTTAAATACACCAACCAATACTGAAAAATGCATTGTCTGGATTTAATAAGATGGGACAAGGAGAAATGCCATAAGATAAGTAGCAAAAAAATAAATCCATAAAAAAGATAACGACTGATAATTATAGAGAATTACTTTGCTATACATGTATATTTTTTTTTTGTTTCAAGCATCAGCAATATTATCCTTGATGAACATGACATTTTAGCAAGCTTTGATGTAGTCAATTTGTTTACCAATGTTCCTACTGATGATCTACTCTTGCACTGCTTAAAGATAAATTCTAAGGTTATGGCACTCCTCAAATACTGTTTATTTATCGTATGGCTTGTACACGTGGTTAAAAGACAATAAGGTATAATACACACATATATGATGAAAAGTCTACAGTCAGGCAATTACAAATATGAAATTTATGACAAGCATCAGACAGAAGATTAGTCATATTTTAACATTTAGGTTTTTAATCCAGTTGATCGCCTCTGGGGATAGGTCAAAGATATCCTTAAAGTCACCTGGATATGCTGTCAGCTCGCATTCCTGTACTATATGATGAATGGTTTGGATCTCGGCTCCACAAGGACAGTGGGGATTTGGTATCTACCCCACTTTGAAAGCGAGTCTCCACATACACCATGGCCTGTACAAATCCTGTTAGCCGTCATCCATATATTCCTGGGCAGGTTAAATCCAGATGGTTTTTGGAAGATGTTTATGTGATTACAAACTTCAGATGATACTGCTTGGGACCACAGTACATCCCACTTACTCACCATACTGTCATTCTGGCTAAGAAGATTACGGGCGGTTTTTATGGTAAGTCTTCTGGATTTTAGTCTATTAGATAACGCATCTGGAATAAATTCATGAATTGGGTGATTTGGTTATTTATTAATTCTTTTATATTCACGAAGCAAGGCTTCCTGTCGTTGCAGTTCCGGAGGAGTAATATGGCTCAAAGTGGAGAGCCATTGTAAGGGTGTACTCCTAATGCAGAGTGGAGTTAAGTTGAGTATCTAGTTTATTGACATGGTAACTATTGAGCCAGACAGGAGCACCATACTCTGCTGCACTGTAAACTAGACCCATTGCAGTGCACCGCAAAGTTGTGGCACTCAAATACTGTATTTCATCTGGATACTTCAAATATAAAAATACAATATACAAACAGAACTCTGGTCTAGCCATGGCCAGTCCTCTATCACCAGTTTTAGTAAATCTTTATAAGCAAGGTCCTAGAATACCATCATAAACCAGAATTATGGAAAAGGTATGTCGATGATATATATTCTTAGCGTGGAACCATAGACTACCTTCACTTCTGCTTGTCATGAGTACCTGAATCATCAACAGCATAACATAAAATTCATCTATGAATTAGAATCTAATGGTTTCATTTCTGGACTTTCTACTAACTAAGGAATTGGGTAAATTAAAAGTCTCCATATTTTGAAAGCATACACATACTGACAGATATCTACATGCTTCATCCCATCATTATAGACCTCAAAAATTGGGTATCATTTCCAAACAAGGAGCAAGAGCCCACTAACTCATCACTGACAAGGACAAACTAGCCAAAGAACTTCAACATTTAAGAAACACTTCTTACAAAATGGCTACTATAGTGAGCACACCATCTCCAGACTACTCAACTGACATGAGACCAGAGGATTCATCACACTCCCATGTATTAGCTTTGTGTCCATAAAACTAGCAAAAATTAAGGAATATAAAATCAAAGTAGTATTTACCCCATTTATCAAGATGAGATTACCACTAAGATCTGCAAAATCTCGGCATAGCCCACTTCAATATCTGGGTGTTTATCGACTATGGTGCAATTGCCAGTCATCTTACTATGTACAGACAGAAAAATCAATTGAACAATGCATTGAAGAACATGTTCACGATATTTAATACCATAGAAATGAAGCCGTATTTTGTCATTACATGTGCTCTCTTCAGCTGACCCACAAGATGCTTTGCAAATGAGACAAATTATTTTTATTACATGACACCTCCAAGGAGTCCAAACACTCGTTGAGCAAGGGCACCTACTCTACAACTCTCTGCCTCCACCAATGGCATTTTCACAGGCAATCACAAACATCCATGTCCACAGAGGGATTTGAACCCACAGCCTTTTGGCTGGAGAGTGGAGACACTAACCACTCAGCCAACCAGGCCAGCAGAAAGAAAGAAAAATATGGGTATCTTTGAAAATAACATTAGAACCTAAACATTTAAATATTAACCAAAGCATTAAGTTGTCTGAATACATCCTAGCCTTCATTAATCAAGAATGTTCGGAACAATTAGAAATAATTTTTAAAAAATAACATCAGTCTCTTTTGTATAACAGCTGTCACCTTTGTTAGTCCTTACTGTTTTGTCTACTTACACCAGAAGAAATCCTGTGCAATTGGGATGAAACGTATTACCAACTTATTCTGGTGTTCTGCCTTAAACCTTAATCAAATATTTATATTACAGTTTTATGAAAATAAAACATGCAAAGAACAAAATGGTTTTAAGTAATAATAGACAAGTATCCACAAGAAGATTTGATAATATGAAATTATCTTAAGTACAAAAGATACAGTATTTTGGATTGAATATAAAAGTTCATAAGTGATAAAACAAGCACATTTCAAAAGGAATAACTTACAAAAATGGATTTGAAGTTCATGGCAAGCTAGAGATAACATCTGATAAGTTAAGACAATGTTGTTGTTAAAATCCTTTATTTACGGTTAGAGAATTAGAATCTCCCAAACTTTAGATAAGGAGAGTTAATCATTCTGATTTAGATTGCATTCAATGTAACAAGGCCTGGAGGAGCTTTCTTTAAGTATATGTTCATCTTCTTCTTCGTCTATGATCTCTTATGCTTTTAAGCGTCGAGATTTTGCCAAAGAGATTTCCATGCCGTCCTGTCCAAGGTTTGTTGTTTTGCTTTTTTCCAACCTTTCCTGGGTCTGCCTATGTTTCTTTTTCCTATTTTCTGGCTTTCGTATACAGTTTTTGATATTCTTCCTTCTTCCATTCGATTGAGATGTCCAAACCATCTCATAGAGCTTGTGTTTATATATATATATATATATATATTAGGGTTGCCAAGTAATTTTATAAACTTGGTTATTTTACTCCTAATCCCAAGTAAGCAAACAGTTAAGTTTGCGCCTGAACGTTAGGCGCAAACTTAACGTTCTCCGAAATCATCTATTACTGTAAGTAATAGATGATTTCAGAGACTGTTATAGTCAGTCTGAAATATGTTGTATTTTAAGATTATTTCATATTATCAGTAAACTTGTGGCTTCATGTCATTTGTTATACATCTATGTCACAAGTATCCTTGAAGATTTGTAAAATGATTTTAAGATTTTGTTAGAAAAACAATAGTGAATATAATATAGAAATCCAAATGTCAGTGATTATTATCCAAGCTTTTGATAAGTGGCTGCAACAAACTTTTAAATTATTAAGGATGTAAAACTCCTCATCAATTAAAGTAATACATAACGTCTACAGTGGGAATTATTAAAAATTGTTTTCCAATTAAAACTGGAAAAGATATTTCTGACTGGAAGCCAATTAACAGATGAGAGAGACATGGCTATAACCTTTTTTAAATCTAAATTAACAAGATGATGAAGACAGCCTGATTCTATTTCCATAAAAGTAAATTAAATAGAGAATTGTTTGTATTTGAGGAAGTTATTTTTGCAATCAATGAGAAAGACCAATAGTCAACATATCATTAAAAGATATAGCTGACTCTCACTATAGAAAATTCATGGGGCTGCAGGAATAGTGGATAGCTTGCTGTGGCCTCTCTTAAGCATAACACTGTGCCATGGTTAACCTTTTACAATAATAAGATTTCTATATTATAGTTAACTCTTGCTGCAGCTTGGTATAGGGCATAAGTTTGTTAAAACACTGTTTATTATGGCAAGAGCCAACCTGTGATAGAAAATGATTTTAATATGGTAATTTCCAAAGGCAAAGCAAAAAATGGTCATTTAAGGACAAAGCTTCTTCAGAACGAAAATTTTCTCCAAGATAATCAAATGATAGAGCACATTTTAATATTTAGGATTCAACTATAATGATGAACAAGATATTTATAACAAAAGAGTTAGTTGCAGTAGAAGACCATTAGGGACAGTTAAACAGATTTGCAAGCCAGCATTTCTTCAAAATAAGAGTTCAGGTTTTTAAAGCAACAGTTCAAAAGAATAACAGTCACAGGAATGAGGTGACATTTAGAAAAAAAAAAAGATGAAAGACTTACGAGACCTACAGCATACACCCAAAGTTGAATGAGCAACTTTTAATGCATTATATATTAATATCTATAAAAGAAAAAGAATGGAATAAGAATTCCAAAGCAAATAAACTAAACAGAAGAGATCTGTTTGGGAAGACAATGTCATCTTTTACTGAAGATGGCATGAGATGACTGTAAATATGTCACTTGGCATTAATAAGAAAATATATATATATATAAATTAACTTTTATATTTTGAGATCTATAAAAAAAAAAAAAAAAGCTATTTTGGTCTCAAAAATATTAAACTACAAGCAAAATTACTTGAAATGGTTATATTAAGATAAAGAATATTTCATGCTTAACCATTTGAGCAGTAATGCCATATGTATATATGTTATCATTCTTCTGTCCCTAAAACAGAATCCATGCATACACTAAGCTGGCAAAAGTATCTGGACACCGTACATGCCATACAAATATTCAGGAAGTGTCTGTGTAAGTCTGGTAATAAAAGGTAGGATGTGCTGCGTGTTTTGTACTGTACTCTATGTCAAGATGTTACATTCAGCTGAACAAAAAGACTTCCAAAGAGGGATGGTAATTGGCTGTTGTCGTAACGACTCCTTTCTGTCGTGTTCTAAATCTATCTAGTTTCAAGTCACTTTTATGAATAATAAAACTAATTGCGAAGTGATCACCGATCCAAAAGTAGGGAAATTTATATTTAAACTGCGCTGTTAAATTGTGAATGAAACTATGTTGTGTAATTTATTTTTTTTCATTCATATTTAACATTGCTTATTATGTATTAATCATGTTTTATATAAAAAGTAATTACTATTCCTTATTTAAGAATTACTATTTAATTATTTATTCTATTCTTAACCTACTGTTAATATATTAAATAATAATATGTGTAAAATTTATGGTAACTAAATATATATGATGTAACGTAAAGTGTTATTTATAATTAATTTCATATGTAATGAAAATGTTGACTAAGTAGTTCAAATATTCTGTTTATTCTTATTTGTGAAATTATTTAACGTTATGTAATCATTCATGTAGTAGTAGAGCGTTGTATTACATTAGCGAAATGTTTGCGTTTAGTTTGTTGTCATGGAGATGCATGAGTAAACAACCATGGGGTCGAAGAGAACGTGGCATTCGAACGGGGGGGGGGGGGGGAGAGAAAAAAAAGGAGATAATTGGAGTTTTATTAGTAAGAGAGAGGGGAGAGTGAGCTTTGCGGAACCAGTAGGAAGGTAGCATACAAGCAAAGAAGTAAAAGAAGATTATAAATTCTTTAGGGCAGATATTCATGAGAATAGTGTTAGAAGGCCAAAGCGTAGTGAATCATAAAGTTTGTTATAAGTGAAATCAGCTGTCGTTGTGAAGAAAAGTTAATGCAGTAATCAGATAAACAAAATTGCTGTTTTTTTAGAATAGTGAAGCGCAGTTAACAAAAGTTCAGTTAAAGCGTAGAAGAATTTTATTATGTGTGTTCCGCTAATGTAAATAAGTTAATTCATAAGTGTACTCGCAATAACTTGATGTATTGAAGATTTTATCTGGTAAGAGTAGTTGTATATGTTTGTCTATTCTAGCATTAACTGTAATAGATCTCCGATGCTCAAAGTCCGGAATAAGCTTGCTTGGAATATTGTCTACCTAGATTAGTGCCTGCTGTAAACTTAAGCATTGAACTGACAGATTTGTAGAGACTGACTGATTGTGAAGTTTGTTATTTTAATCTGAGTTAAGAAAATATGTGTTTTTGAAGTTGCAAATTGTTTTTGAGAATTTAGAACATCGAACTGGAATGAGAGACTTAGCGAGTTGTATTGAGTTTATTGTATTGTTTCATTTAAAAGTAGAATTATTGTACTTGTTATATATCATATATTAAATGTTTTATTTTGTTAATCTAAATATTGTGTTTGCCTGAATTCCTTATTATTGCACCGTTCATAAAAAATTCGAATCTAGCGGGTGCCCCAAATAGAATAATAGTTAATTCGGCCAGAGTAAATGAGAAGACTGCTAGCTAATTAAAGATTGATCTTACTATTTATATAGACTAATCTAAGATAGGGTGGCGCAGTATAAATATAAATTTCCCTATTTTTGGATCGGTGATCAATTTGCAATTAAGTGTTATATTGATAAGAGTGACTTGAACCAAGATGGCGGATTTAGAACATAATATGAAAATAGAACGTCGCAACAAATGGCGCAGTCGACAGGATGTGATTTAAACGTTAGAAATTAAATTTAACAACTGTAAGTTAAGAAATTGAACTTAATTTTGATGATAGCAATCATAGAAATACTCCCTGTAATTTTAGAAAGTGAAATAATTAAATCACAGTGAACTGGTTATAATCTGGAGTCAGGCAAAGATAAAAGTTTATATTAAAATAGAAAGATTGTATTATTTGAATTAGTAATTTATTAGTCATTATGGCTATTGCATCAAGCTCTGAAATGAATGATAGTGAATTCTTTCGTACGGTAAACCCGCAACAGGTTTTTCCCCAATTCTCAGGTGAAGAATCAGATGATGTATTATTTTTCTTTACCTATGTTGAAAAACTTAGAGAGATAGCTGGTTGGACTGATTTTCAATTATTAGTTTTGATTAGAAGTAAACTAATAGGTAAAGCAAAAACATTTTTATATTCTTCTCCAATACTTCGGGAAACTTTTGAGTATTCTAAGTTTAAGGAAACTTTATTGTCCCAATTTTGTAAACTTAGAAGTGTAGGTCCTAATTTATGGAAGTTACAGAAAATTATTCAAAAGGATAAGGAGACTGTTACTGATTTCCACAATCGTTTATTAACATTGGCCAACAGTTTGAATGTTACTGGTGAAGATAAACCTCACTTAGATTGGGCAGTATTCCAACAATTTAGACAAGGTCTTAGGCAAGAATTGCGAGAAACAGCCTATAAGAAGAAAATTTCCACCTTAGAAGAGTGTGTCAAAACTGTCAAGGAAAGAGAACAAATATTAGGAGACCTTTATCCCTCAACCAATGTAAGTCTTGTGAATGTTGTGAATAAGACTGACACTTCCTTCAACCAATCAGAGATAGAAAAGAGAAGTAAAGTTGAAAAAGGAAAAGCAGAGAATATTGGAGAAAATTTAAGTAGTGTGAACTGCATGACTGAAAATAAAGAGCAATTGGACAAGAAACTGATGACAGAAATAAAAACTTTAATTCACCAGGAAGTGAATAAATTGAATCAGCCAATATTAAGTAGTCTTGATGAAGTTATGAAGCAATTGTCGACTATTACCTTGAAATCTCAAGAAAATCAAAACTCCACTACAAATAAAATTAATGAGATGATCAAACATGAAGTTGAAAAACAAAGCCAACCTATTTTAAATAGTCTAGATAAAGTAATCCGAGGATTAGATAATGTTAAACAACAAATGTCTGTTATTCCTCAATCCAAGAGAGACATAAAACAAAGAAATCCTGTTAAATGTTATAATTGCAACAAAGTTGGACATTATGCTAGGAACTGTTTCCATAACAAGGAAAACTACTATAACAACAGATGGAACTCAAAATTTGGATATGTGACCCACAGGAGAAATAACAGAATTCAGAATTATCAGGCCTCTAATGAAAGAATGATGAGAATTAAAGGAGATATCCTGGGCTCTGAGTGTAACATCTTATTAGATACAGGATGCAATGCCTCTACCATTAGAAAGGATTATTTCCTGACTTTAAAGAACAAACTGTGGAAGAGCACTGCCAAGCTGAGACAACCTGTAAAGATTACTTCTCTCTCAGACTCAAACTCTGTGGCATATGAGAAACTTCGAGCAAGGATATACCTACCAGAATTTGGACTGTACGTGTGGCAAGACTTACTTGTTGTCCCCACTACTTCCAATCTAAGTTCTCACATTATTCTAGGAACAAATTTCTTAGCAAAATATCAATTCTCTTGTGACTTTTCTAAGAAAGAAATATCCTTGATGAACAAAAGGAGATATACCAGGAGAAATGAAATTCTTAGTAGTGATAAGACTAAGCATCAAACAAAACAGTTTAGATTGCCATTTGAATTTGGACCATCTATTAAAGAAAAGTCAGCTGTGAATCAATCATCTAATAGAGATAGTGGTGATAACTCTCATGTACACACTCTGTCTGATACTCCACTTGTCACTGATGAACAAAAAGTAGCAGTGACAAAGCCTAAATCAGAAGCTACCACTGATAGTAAGATAACGGTTGAAGTCAATTTTGGTAAAATGACCAATCTATATAATGGAACACACCACCAAGAAGAGAGACAGTTAAAACTTAATTCTGGTAATGGAAAACGTGAATTTAATTCAGAAGAGAAAATCCCATACTACAGACATAGAAGACACTCTGAAATTGATAATGGTGATGACAGATTTAATGAGAATGTGAAAGAGAATAAATGCACTAGACATGATAAGGAACCAGGTTTCATTCAAAGTAGGTACTACTTGAGGAATCGAAGAGGAAATATGGAATCCAGTTTTTTCGTGAAGGAACCTAGTGTAAAAAAAAAAAAAATTTTTTCTTATAAAAAAATTTTTCAAAGAAAGGGTGAGCCTATGTTAAATTGTGAATGAAACTATGTTGTGTAATTTATTTTTTTTCATTCATATTTAACATTGCTTATTATGTATTAATCATGTTTTATATAAAAAGTAATTACTATTCCTTATTTAAGAATTACTATTTAATTATTTATTCTATTCTTAACCTACTGTTAATATATTAAATAATAATATGTGTAAAATTTATGGTAACTAAATATATATGATGTAACGTAAAGTGTTATTTATAATTAATTTCATATGTAATGAAAATGTTGACTAAGTAGTTCAAATATTCTGTTTATTCTTATTTGTGAAATTATTTAACGTTATGTAATCATTCATGTAGTAGTAGAGCGTTGTATTACATTAGCGAAATGTTTGCGTTTAGTTTGTTGTCATGGAGACGCATGAGTAAACAACCACGGGGTCGAAGAGAACATGGCATTCGAACGGGGGGGGGGGAGAAAAAAAAGGAGATAATTGGAGTTTTATTAGTAAGAGAGAGGGGAGAGTGAGCTTTGCGGAACCAGTAGGAAGGTAGCATACAAGCAAAGAAGTAAAAGAAGATTATAAATTCTTTAGGGCAGATATTCATGAGAATAGTGTTAGAAGGCCAAAGCGTAGTGAATCATAAAGTTTGTTATAAGTGAAATCAGCTGTCGTTGTGAAGAAAAGTTAATGCAGTAATCAGATAAACAAAATTGCTGTTTTTTTAGAATAGTGAAGCGCAGTTAACAAAAGTTCAGTTAAAGCGTAGAAGAATTTTATTATGTGTGTTCCGCTAATGTAAATAAGTTAATTCATAAGTGTACTCGCAATAACTTGATGTATTGAAGATTTTATCTGGTAAGAGTAGTTGTATATGTTTGTCTATTCTAGCATTAACTGTAATAGATCTCCGATGCTCAAAGTCCGGAATAAGCTTGCTTGGAATATTGTCTACCTAGATTAGTGCCTGCTGTAAACTTAAGCATTGAACTGACAGATTTGTAGAGACTGACTGATTGTGAAGTTTGTTATTTTAATCTGAGTTAAGAAAATATGTGTTTTTGAAGTTGCAAATTGTTTTTGAGAATTTAGAACATCGAACTGGAATGAGAGACTTAGCGAGTTGTATTGAGTTTATTGTATTGTTTCATTTAAAAGTAGAATTATTGTACTTGTTATATATTATATATTAAATGTTTTATTTTGTTAATCTAAATATTGTGTTTGCCTGAATTCCTTATTATTGCACCGTTCATAAAAAATTCGAATCTAGCGGGTGCCCCAAATAGAATAATAGTTAATTCGGCCAGAGTAAATGAGAAGACTGCTAGCTAATTAAAGATTGATCTTACTATTTATATAGACTAATCTAAGATAGGGTGGCGCAGTATAAATATAAATTTCCCTATTTTTGGATCGGTGATCAATTTGCGATTAAGTGTTATATTGATAAGAGTGACTTGAACCAAGATGGCGGATTTAGAACATAATATGAAAATAGAACGTCGCAACAGCGCCACCCTATTCTTAGATTAGTCTATATAAATAGTAGGATCAATTCTAAATTAGTTTAGCAGTCATCTCATTAGGCCGAATCATCTATTGTCATTTTTACTTGGGGTTCCCGCAAGATTCGAATATTTATGAACGGTGCAATAATAAGGAATTCAGGCAAACACAATATTTAGATCAACAAAATAAAACATTTAATATATGATATGGTCAACAAATACAAGAACTCTATTTTAAAATGGAACTATACAATTAACTTAACACATCTTCTTAGGTCACTGATGCTAATTCAATGTTCTAACTTTCATATACTATTCACAGTCTCAAAAAACACAAATCTTCTTATCTCAAGTTAATATAACAATTTCACATTTTATTCAGTCTTCACAAATCTATCAGCTCAATGTTTATATTCACAGCAGGCAATAAACTACGTAAGCTATATTCCAAGCAAATATATTCCCAGACCTTGAGCATCGGAGGTATATTACAGTTAATGCTAGAATAGAGAAACTTATACAACTACTCTTACCAGACAAATTCTTCAATACATCAAATTATTGAGAGAGCACTTATGAATTAACTTAATTAACATTAGCGGAACACACATAACAAATATTCTCCATAGTTTAAACTGTATTACTGTAAGTCGCACTTCACTATTCCAAACAACAGTAATTAGGTACTAATATCTTTTCCTGTTCACTCTTCTCCAAGTAACCAATATAACTTTTTCCTAGGGCAACATAGAATTTAATCGTAATCCAGATTAACTAGAACTAATCAGAATTTTCGCATTGACTGTCCAGTTTCCTTTTATCTGGTTACGGCATCAACCTTTCTTCATAACAACAGCAGTTTTCGCTTATAACATTAAACTTCATGTTTCACTACTTATAGGTTCACTTTCGAACACTATACTCATAAATCTCTGCCCTGAGGATTTTATAATCTTCTTTTACTTCTTTACTTGTACGTTACTTTCCTACTGGTTCCGCAAAACTCTCTCCTCCCTCGCTTAATAATAACTCCTCTCTTCCTTTCTCTTTACCCTTTTTCTCTCTATGTCTATCTATGACCTTCACTCCCACCTTACGTTCGAACGCCACGCTCTCTTCACTCGTGGTTGTTTACGCGTGCGTCTCCATGACAACAGACTAAGCGTAAACATTTCGCTAATGTAATGTATGCTCTTTTACTACTACATTTGTGATTACATAACATTAAATATTTTACAAATAAGAACAACAAAATATTTAAGCTACTTCTTCAACTTTTTGATTACGTATAGTTAAATATAAAATAACACTTTACGTTACACCATATATATTTGGTTATACAAAATTCTATACATTTTAATATTTTATAAAATAATAATAGGTCAGGTTTTGAATAAATATTCAATTAGTAATTCCTAATTAAGGAATAATAAATAATTTTATATAAGTCATGATTAATATTTAATAAGCAATGTTAAATGTGAATGAAAAAAAATAAATTACATAACATAGCTTCATTCACAATTTAACACTGTCACATCATTGGTCTTTCTTTCCGCCGTGACATTACTACCTATCTCAGTATACCAAATTCCACTGCTGCTTATGTCATTCGTAGATGTAAAGTTGATGGTGCTACCACAGCAGGAAAACACTGGGAGACCACCAACACTCAGTGACCAACATCGACATCATCAGTCCTGCGAGGTCAACTAGGGCGACCTTGTAGTCAACCTGGAAAATGCTGCAGGGATGTCTGTCAGCACTAGAACTGTCTACAGAGTTGCTGCATATAAGCCACACATTCCTCCCCTCCCCCACACACTCAATGTCAAATAACATTTGGACTGATGTCTTTCACGCTGTTCCTGGACCATAGATGATTGGAAAAAGTTTCTGTGGAGCGACGAATCATGCTTCCAAATGTTTCACTGATTGTCATGTTTGGATATGGAAATTACCCAGGGAATGGTTCTGGCAGGCTTGGTAATGGTATGAGAGTGTTTCAGCTGGATGGGGAGCTTGGTCTATTAGTGGATGTGCCTAAAACCATGACATCTGATGGCTACCTGGACCACTTCATGCTTCCGACACTGTGGAAGCATGAAGTTTTTCAGAATGTCCAGTTGAAGTGATGGACTAGCCAGCTCAGAGTCCAGACCTCAATCCCATCAAGCATCTTTGGGATGTATTATAATGCCAAATTCGCTCCAGACCACAGCAGCCATCATCAGCAATGTGGGATAGCTTTGCGCAAAGAATAGAATATTCCCATATCAGAAATTGGTTGAAAGCATGCCCCAAAGGATAGTTGCTGTCATTCAGGCCAAAGGTGGTCCCACTCAGTACTAGAAATGTAATTAAACCACTTTTTTACCACAACTAGGTGTTCAAATAACTTCTACCAACATAGTGTTCGCATGTTCTCTAACAATTAAAACAACAAGGAGGGGGGGAACAAACTTGCCTGTAAAGAAAGATATTTTTGAGAAACAATTTCATTTTGATGTAAGTAATGTGGCATGAGTAATAACTGCAGTATCAGTAAGAAGTCAAATGAGTGATTATTTCAACTTTTTTTTTTTTTTTTTTGATTATGAACTTGTAAAAAACATTGCTACTAAGACTAAGAAGTATCATTAGTTTGTCATGATAAACACCAAGGTAAAAGAGAAGTCCAGCAAATTCAGGAAAATCTCTATATTTGTTCTTTTTTTTTTTTTTTTTGATAATGTTAATGGCACATAAAAAAAACTAAATGAAAGATTATTCCTGTCAATGGCAATTTTTGTAAAATTATACAACTAGATAAATTCAACTATTTCTGAAACAACAATAAACAGCATAAGGGAGAGAAATTGTACAAGCTGAAACAGTGTGATATATCAGTTGAAGAAAAAAAAAAATTCCAGAAGTGTGTTACCCATTTAGAAATCTGTGTACTGATGAAAGTATGGTGCATGGAAGGGTACACTGAGTTTTAGGCAGTTCATTCCTTCAAAGAGAAATAATTTTGGCATAAAAGTGTTTGGCCTTAGGGACTGTGAGATAGGTTATATGTTAGACATTATTTTATACTGGTTCTGCTAAATATAACTAGTTTTGGCATATCTGGTAATTCAGTAATGACACTAAGGGAGCAATATTTAGATAAAGGGCATTATTTATTTATTGATAATTGGCATAGAAGTCCAGATATGTTCAAATATTTGGATGAAAGAAAAACAGGTGTTTGTGGACAGAACATATGACAATGAATTACAATGAATTTTTTTTTCTGTAAAACAGCATGACAAACATGATGTGTTCATGTTTGTCATGAACTTATGAAAAAGTTCATAAAATCCTTATGAAAAAGGATTTTATGGTTACAGACAACACTGACAAGGACAAAAAATTTTAAAACCAGCTTGTGTTCTGATTATAAAAGCAAACATGGGGCTTGTAGATAAGTGACATGCAAATGAGTTTCTCTGGAACTGTGAGAAAATCAAAGAAGTGGTTAGGATGTTTCTTTCATCTGATTGATATTTCTGTAATAAATGCACACAACCTGTTTCTGTTGTAAACTGGAGAAAAATCACAGTCAGTCACCTTCAGGTTGCAGGTAATTCACAAACCAATTGAAGACCAACAAACCAAGGAAGTCACTTAAAGGTGAAAGAAGATCTACAGTTCCCGAGATGTTGTGTTTGACTTCAAGACATTTTCCAGTTACTCTATCTCTAAGATAGGGAAAAGCAACTTGATGTTTTGTGTTTTGTAAAAACACTACCAAAATGAACTATTAACTCCAGGTACATGTGCAGGAAGCATGATAAAGCTTCCCTTGTTTTGAAATTTACAATAGAGTATTGAAATTTTGAAGTAATGTAACTTAAAAAATAGGTTTGTTTGGGCCTATAAATGTAGATCTACTAACTGGAATACCACTAGGTTCATTTATCACATAAAAAAAAAAGGGGGGAGGATCACATTTTGTGGAGATAAAATGTATTTTTAACTTAACGCTCAAAGCGTTAACAATTAAAATATAAACTAAAAGAAAATTGCCTAATAATATTAGTTTTACAGGAATTTTTTCACATATGCATACCTGCATTTTAACTTTGAATCCTCTGCCAACTTCAAGTGGAGTTGTATTGCTGTCTAACTCTTCTGCCCAAAATGGTATAAATTTTTCAATTCTTAAAAATCGGAGAGTATAGTAGCCAACATCCTTAATGCCAAAGTCAGTACCCACAGTAACAAGTCTGTCATAAACATGGAGGGCATACTGCAACAGAATTTGGATTCTAAACTAAATAACTAAATAAATAAACTATATCTCAAATTAAATTTGTTATTCAAAGGTATTTAAATAATCAGTTTAAATACCTGTAATTAATTTTTAAAGATAATCCTAACCACAAAAGGCCATTAACCTATATGTTAGTAGTATATAAGTATGGAATAAGGGTTAGATAATCTTCTAAGATTCCTGAGAAAAAGAGAGATACTGCTCCTAAAGAGTCTAATCGTAGTTTTTTTTTTATCCAGTTAAGGATAAAATAAGCAGAAAACAATTTATATTATAAGCTGGGAAGCACCAATGCTAAAGTTAATTATATGTCAAGGAATCACAAGTTGTTGCATTAGTATGCTAAGTAGTCATAAAAGCTGCAAGTAGATCAACAAATGTTTACACATACTTGTAGTACTATATTTATGCTATAAAACTGTTATAAAAAGCAAACTGATCTTCTTCTGTTTACGAATTTGTGAATGTTACATAAGTTAATGTGTTGGTACTAAAAAGACAAAGGCATCAGCTTGAAAACATGATTTAATCATATCTGATGCCAGATGTAGAAATAAATTACACAGGAAGTCACTTGTGTAATTTATTGTTAATTATAAAATAAATTACACAATCACTTAATTTTACATATCCCCCCCCCCCCCCCCACAAAAAAGTTTGCAAAAAAGCATACACATCAACAGTGCCGTGCTGATGTGTATGCTTCCTGTGTAAGCTGATGCTTTTGTGTATGGGCAAAGAGGTTAAAGAGAAAATAGTAATCTGTAAAATGCAAGTTATGCAACACTTGTGAAGTGTTGAATTTATCTAGAAAAGTTTTTTTCAGTTTTGCATGGAATTACTTCATAATAAAGAATGAAGAACATATTAATAAGCCATGGAACTCACTTCTACCTAACTGTGATGATTAATAGGTAAAATTTTTGGCATTGGTTTTTCAGAATATTCAAGGCATTAATCAAAGTTTCTTACACAGCAATGAGGGCACTGATATTATGTGATTTTTTTGGAATTTTTTCATAAAGCTTCATAACAGTCCAACTTCTTTTAAAATGCCAATGAGTAAACAGTTACAGTAACTGTGGAAAGCAGCATTGCATCCAGACAACAAATTGTTTACAATTAGCAGCTAAGGCCATGCGGCAAGTATATCATGCAAATGAGTGTATTCACACACGTTTGTTGTGCAGGAAGATAAATTCTACCACTTTCATTTCAGATTAGCTAATTAAGCCAAACTGAGGATTTATGTGAGGTAACTCAAGCCTTGTAGTCTCACGGCACTATGCTAAGCAAACATGCACTTACAGATTGCAAGTACTAACAAAACTTCTTTATAACTTCTTTTCAAAGCAAATGTTTTCTAATCTATGGAGTGTGTACTCCTGACTTTTCAGGAAAGATTAGAAAAACCAGCGTAAACAGCCACTAAAAGTATATATGTATAACGTATTCAAAGATGTAACAGATGAAATGCTTCCATGAAAGCATGCACGCATATGAAAGTTTTGTTTTTTTTAACATATATCAACCCCACAGAAGATGTCTCAAAACCAATAACACAAAAGTGGCATTTGTGGGCAAGTGATTAGAGAGAAGAAAGGAATCCGTTAATGTGTTTCCCAAACAGCAGGAGGTATATGCTGGGGAAAACAGGATCGGAAAGACTATTTCAATGAATAGGGCATATGGAATGAAGGAAGAGGATCAATTCAGTAAGTCAGAGCTGAGTGGTACATGGATGTTGACCAGCAGCTGCCCATGTTTGGACACAATTAGAGGAAGTGGCAGAATAGTGCAGTGGAGTCGCATCCATGGAATTACCCACAGAAAAGATGCATGGGAAAGTGATCAGACAGAGTCAGTGAGAGAATAGTCATCTATTTAGTGAATATCTCTTGTCTGGACATAATCTAGCAAGGGAGGTTACTGGCCTGCTGTCCTTCCTGGCCAAGGATGGACAAACCTGAGATTTATAAAGTGATGGAAGCTGAGTGGAAGAAAAGTAATGTTTAGAATGAAGAAGAACACCAAGCCACCTGGAGGCTGAAGAGGGAGGCTATGATGTGGTATGTTTATACCATGATAGGCAAGATGCAAAAGTCAGACTAAGAAGAGAAGACTGACCTTGGTCAGTGAGCAGAGTATTATCAGAAGTGAGGGAGAGAAAGAGGCATGGTCTTTCTTGTGACTTCCATTTTGGTTACATTAAAATGGACTAAACTATCCTCACAAGCCCAGACCAGAGAGGAAACCAGCAATCTACCAACATAGAATAGGAGGGAGACATAAGATGGCAGTTAGGAAAGTAGGCTGTGATGCCAGATTTAATCAAATGCTCTGGAAATAACTACAGCAACCACACGAAATGCTCAAAATCCCTCCATAACACCTGTCTGCAGGTGGGTAAGGTGGTAAGGAGGTCATTCATGGAGTGAGAATGGTGGAATCCATATCAGGCTTAGTCTGGCTTAGATACGTTGCTGATTTTTTCGCGATCTGGTCCCATGGCCACCAGACATTAGACACATTCCTTAGCCACCTAAACAAACAACACAAACGCATACAGTTCACAACTGAATTGAAAAACACAACACATTTCCGTTTCTAGATACGCTTGTCACACGTCTTCCCTTCACTGTTTACCGAAAACCGACACATACAGGACAATATAATACACATAAACTTCTACCACCACCCAACACAAAAACTAGGTGTCATCAACATGCTAAAAAACAGAGCTCAGACGATTTGTTCCAGTGAACAGGCACTGAAAGATGAATTTAAAATTATCAGTAATAACTTACAAAAAAACAGATACAGCCAAAACACTATAAACAAAATTCTCTACAAAACCACAATAAAAAACAAAGACAAACCAGACTACAGTAAAACTATAACCATTCCCTACATTAAAGGAATATCAGACAAAATAAACAGAGTACTACAAAAGTACAACCTCAAAGCCACCTTTAAACCTCCTGCAAAATTAAAAAGCTTACTCAACTCATCCAAAGACCCACTCCCTCCACTAGCTCACCCTGGGGTATACCGGATTTATTGTACTTGCAACATACCATATATAGGAGAAACAGGATGCACTATTCCTATTAGACAAAAAGAACATAAACGACACATAAAATATAATAATTATGGTGAAGCTGGCCTTTCTGATCATGCCCTGAATACCTTACACAGAATTGACTGGAAAACCACCAGCTGTCTACATCACACTAGAACATGATATGAACGGAAATTCAGGGAAGCCTGTGAGATTATCAGAAACCACCCCAATCTGAACAACGATGGTTTAAAAATCCCAAACATATGGAAGGTATATATTCGACCTTCCTCACCAAGAACAACTATAAACAGGACTGTAGAAAATCCAGTATTGTAAATCAAAAATAAGAATTGTAATACTAAAAATAGGACACCAATTGTTTCTGAAAGAAAACCATCTAAAAGAATGTTTATTCCTGTCATTGTAAAAATAGAATTTAGCTTGATGTAAAAATTTATTTTTTATTTTATTTTATTTATTTATTATTTTTTCCACCAGAGGTCATGCCAGTAGAATAGCATGTGATCAAATCATTGTTTCTCTAGCTTACAGTTAATGATGTAACTCAGCTTGTCCTGTATATTTATGTACGCTCCAGATGATGATCTTGATGTGAAGATCGGAATGTCGGGATAATAAAAAAAGTTTTTTTTAACACAGCTGTAAATTCCATAAAATTTTTAAAATGAATGTTGATCACCGTGTAACCCTAAAAGAAAGGACACACTAGTTTCCATAAATTAAGGAATAAAGAGAAAAATCACAATAACTCAAAAACTGCATGATGAATTTTTATGCAATTCAGTGAAAAGCAGTATGATATGAAATGTGAAAGAAACAAAATAAATTGTAAATAAATAGTTTAATTCAATGACAAATGGGTACATGAAGACAATGGTCAAAATGCCTCCATAAGGAACATGGTCACCCCCCCCCCTCACAGCAATACAGCACTCACAATGATGTACAGGAGTGCTCAGCTGGTAATAACTATTGCTCCTGCAAAGCTCTCCTAAGTTCCTACTTCAAAGTTTAGGAGATGGGATGGGGGGGGGGACAGTTGAAAACAGCAACATGTCTACCTAGAGTATTCAGACATGCTCAATAGGATTAAGGTCAGGAGACCTGGCTGGCCAGTCCATATGCATAATAATCTCTTCTTGAAAATGTTGAGCCTTGCTCAATGAGAACAAGCATTAATGTCTTGTAGGATAAATGTCTTATCTAGTGCACCTGCATATGAATGAACACAGGGTCAGGAGACCTTATCTCTATAAGTTACAGCATTCATGGTTCTGTTACGAAGCACACATGGGTCCACTCAATAAGATGCTCCCCAAACCATCACACTAATCCCACCACAAGTGTCTTTCATGAATATTAGAGATGATTCCCCTGTTTCTCTCCAAATCAGAGCATCCCTAGTATCACTTTGTAGAGCAAATCAGGACTCGTCTGTAAACAATAAGGACTCCCATGGTGTGTCACCTAGCATAGACTACCTTCATGAAGCTTTCTGTTGACAGCAGAAGCACATATCAATGTTTTTATAGCTGACATAAGGTCAGATAGTAGCTGATTTATAGCACTCCTATTTCAGTGAGCAGATAATTGGAGATATCAGTCACCCACTGCAGTTGTAGCCTGTGGCCTTCCTTCACTTTATCTCTGGGATGTTGTTTGTGACTGTTAGGATTGGTTCCACATAGTCTGTGTGAACTACAGAATGACTCGCATGCAACATCTGGTTATCTCCGCTTGACTTTTTCTAGTCTTATGATGTATCACTAAATTCATCAATTAAATGATGTCCTACAGTCATATCCAAGAATTTTGCTATCACGAAATGTCATCTTCTCACACCAAACATGAAATAGAAACTGGTCCAAAACATTCTGCCTGATTTTATTTAATGGCTCATCTGCATAAACCACTAACAGTGCTACTCATTTGTATATGGTAACAAACTCAGCATCACTTTTTACATAATGTACTGACTTGCATATTTTACCCCCCCCCACACACACACACTCTAAGTTATCATGATTTATCTGTTTCTTAATTTTATGGGAACCAGGGTATAGATAAATAAATATATATATATATATATATATATATATATATATATAATATAGAAGAAACTTGTCAACATTGAATATAAAGACCCATAGACAGACAGTATTCTTCAGGAATAACAAAGATTGGAGATAGCTTTAAAAGACAGCAACAGAATAAATAAATTAAATGAAGAAAAATCTGTTCTGTGAGTATAGAGGTGAGCTGTTAAGGAGTGCTGAATAGCTGTCTGTGCCTATATCAATACAGGAAAATGGAAGAATTATGAATACCAATTCCAATGAATGAACACGAAAATGTATCTGTAGAAAATGCAAGCAGCAGAAACTTAATCTATGTGAAGAGAGAAGTGAATTGATGAGACAAGGTGATAAATGAACTTCATTGCTATCATCTGTGCAGAGCAAAGGAGTTTTAGGGAGCTCAGAAATGGCATCCCGAATGCAAAAATAATATTCGAGAGGGATTTTGTATGGGGCTTTTTTCAATCGAGTTAGCCGATCTCATATGGAGGTAGTAGGAATTTTTCCTCCTGGAAATGGGGTTTTTCATCCCACATACAGAGAAATCAGTCTTGAGAACACATGCAATTTACAGACAAAAAAATACTAGTGATGGTGGGCGGTAGATGGCATTGGTGTAAATCAGTGGTTCTGAAACTTTTTGAAGTCGGGGCGCATTTAAAATCCTACAAATAATTGTAGGCGCACTATATACAAATTTCTGAGAAATACGTTATAATAATTAAGTCAAATATTACACAAAAAAATAATGCAATAAAAAAAAAATCAAATGAAACATACCTTAAGTTTATTCATTCTTGTGTTTATGAGAAACATGAGCCTGATGTGTCCTAGCGATTGCCTCTCATTTCCTCGTCAATACATTGAAGAGTTCCTCTCTTTTTACACTTAATTGTGGCGAGGGTAGAAAATCCTAATTCACATAAATATGATGTTGAAAATTGTAGTAAAATGTTCAAAGCTTTTTTAGATATTGACACATATTCTTCTTTTATAGAAATCCAAAAGGCTTCAAGAGACAATTCCTTATGTTTAATCATCAATCCACGATCAGTGGATATATATAGCTGCCCAGTTCTTCTTCTTCTGTTAATGTTAAACCAAAATCACTCGAAGTTTCCATAAATGGGTTTCTAATCCAATCGTATTGTTCAGTGTTAAGTGATGGAAAATAAGAACTCAATTTTTCTTCTAAACTTGTTAAATGTTCAACTATTATTGGAAGTGTTTCATTTATGCAAGTGTTACTTACCAATTGAAACATTTCCGAATTAACTTCAACAGCTTTTCTTTTCCAAATCTGTAGTTTTCTCTGAAACGCTTTCATTTTGTCAGTGGATGTGAGAATATCTTCTTCTTTCCCTTGCATGCTAGTATTCAAAATATTGAGCTGCTGAAATATATCGGCCAAATACTGTAACCTGGCAATCCAAAATTCGCACCGAAGGAGGTTACAAAAATGTAATTGTTTCATCTCTTCAAAAAACGTAAGAAGTTCTTGTCGTAGCTCATGTACATGGGTAAGTACTTTCCCCCATGACAGCCACCTCACCTCAGTGTGTAAAAGCAGCCGTCTGTGGTGTGAATCCATATCAATACAAAGCTTTTCGAATAAATGCGATTTGACAGGTCTTGTTTTAATAAAGTTTACCATCTGAACAACTTGATCTAAAACTTCTCTTAATTTTTCTCCCAATGTTTTTGCCATCAAGGCCTCCCTATGAAGAAAGCAGTGAGTTACGATAACATTCTCATTTTGTTTTTTTTACTAAAGATGTAAGGCCCTTAACACAGCTTACCATGGAAGGGGCTCCATCTGTACAAATGCCTACCACAACTTCCATGTTAACTGCCATTTATCAAGATAGCTATTCAAAATGTTAAAAATGTCCTCACCTTTTGTAGACACACTTAATTCTTTGCAAAAAAGAAACTGATTTAATATTTGATCTTACTATGAATGCTAAGAGTTGCGCCTTATTGGTAATGTCTGTTGACTCATCAACTTGCAATGCAAAATTTGAATACTGAAGTTTATTACTGCATACATTTTTCTCGATATCAGAAGACATTTCTATAATACGCCTGTGAACTGTATCGTTGGACAGATGAATCTTGCTTAATTTCATTGCTGCTTCATTTCCTAGCATTGTCATGACCATTTTTTTGCATGCAGGCAAAATAAGTGACTAGACTTGATAAGAAGCGATTTGAGCTTCATCAGAAACAGTCATTATACTTTTAAAAGAATTTGCCGCTTTTGTTTGCTGTTCAGACAATCTCTTGAAAAAACTTACAGATTTATCTTGTAAATTAGAGTGTATAGTTTTAAAATGTTTACTCAATTTACTAGGAAGCAATGATTCATTTGCCATTTTACATCCACATACTAAACATAGCAGCAAAGAATGATCTTCACTTCCAGTCCAAGTGAAACCAAAGCTTAAATAACTTTCATTATATTTGCGAGTAGGCCGCGATTTTGCTTTCTTACTTGCACTTAACTTTTGCTCACTTTCAGAATCTGATTCTTCAATATCATGCTTCTTTTTGAGAAATCTATCCATTTTATTTGGGTGTATTTATCTGAAAATAAGTAATATGCCCATAACATCCACTTCCAACACTTTTAAAAAAGTAATATACACAACAAGAATAAACCATATTCTTGTTCTCTTTGCAAGAAAAACCGCTGTTAATTAACATAATAATGATGTGTTGACAAAAAGAACGGTATATCCGTAATGAAAAGGTATAATAGAGTAACTACATTTATTTTTCTATCTCATCTCATCTTCTTTATACCCTCTTTTACCTTGCGGTGTGGAGGGTCCATTGATCATCGGACCTCAATCCGTTTACAGGATAAGGTGGTCAGCCCTATGCCCTGGTATATCCTATGGCCTGTAGTGTTAAGTTCTCAAGGCCAGTTTGCCTGCTTTGCGGGATGAAAAACCCCAGAATAAACTGGGGAAAAAACCCTGCTGTCCACGCCCAAGACTGGCTAACTTGGCTATGGCTGAGGAAGATCCTTCAGCTCCTCACATCACCGACGGGAATCGAACCTAGGACACTCCTTCCCCAGGCATATGGTTGCGAAGCACATAGCCACTAGGCTAACCGCGCGGACCTTATTTTTTATTATTATTTTTCTATCTGGACACATATTTCTCTGGAATACCACAGGGCGCACCCAGAAATCTTCTAGGGCGCACCCTTTGAGAACCACTGGTGTAAATGAAGGGTAGTGGCTATTTGCCATAGTTGGTGGATCAAGTAGTAGAGACAGAGAGTTGTAGAGTAAGTGCCCTCCCTCGATGAGCTTTTGGACTCCTTGAAGGTGTTACATAATAATAATAATATTAATTTTGGTTTGATTTGGCATTTGTATCATGTCCATAACTTTAGTTCAAAATAAAATAAAGCTTTGAATGAAAGAGAAAAACAAATTTTTTGGATGCTAAGCAGGTAATATTTATAATATGTTTATGCCAAGAAAGACTAGAGGTGAGAGTTATCCCAAGAAAAGAATCTTCTTTTTTTGCAAAAAATAAGACAGGATTGAGTTTTGCAATGAATTAACAAGGTTTTCAGAACTCCACTGAAGAATGGTTTTGAGATCAGAATTTAGGATTGTAGAAGTTGATAATATTCTGAAAGTTTTGGTGACTGTGTACTGCAAGGTTTTTTCAAGTAAGAAAGAGAGGTGCAGTAATGTCATCAGCAAATGCATGGAATAGATTTGCAGTTGGTTAAGAAGGTCATTGATATATATATATATATATATATATATATATATAAATAAAGACAAAAAACAAAACAGCAAGGCCTTGTGGAACCATACAGCATTAGTTGCAAATCCACCAACTACCAAACATAATGTGCAACTAAAACGTGAGAAAGCAGGAAAACCAGGTAGCGAAATAAGAAAAGTTCAATTATTTGGCCCAGCTTATTTAATAGTCTTTTTTTGTCAAATATGATGAAATGTCTTAAAAATGTCAAGAACAACCACTCAATATTCCCCGAACTTTTCCATGGATTTGTCTAATGATGGATGACACAAGCAAGTAGATGTCTGTGAACTGAGATTTTACCATCAATATTTAAGTAAAAAATTGACAAAGAGCATTACTGCAAAATAGTGAATATGTAAGTTGTTCAGGAGGAAGTTAATTTGATGGGCAAAAGGATTTATGTATTTCTAATGGATTATGCATGAATGAATTTGGAGATGTCTGGAGAAGTGTTCTTGACTATTTAGAGACTTAAAGAAAATTTCAGTTTCACATTCCTGTGAGAAGTAGATAAGCAATCTGATCTCTCAGCCATTATTTAGCAACATATATATATGTGTGTGTGTGTGTGTGTGAATTTCAGGCAGTTTTATTTTGATTCTTAAAATCCTTGTTATTAAAAACTAAAAAACTATACTCCCTACCCTTTCAAATTTTGCATTAATAAAATTCTATTATATATTTACATCATACCTCAGAAGGAATATAAAGTGAATAGCCTGGTTCTCCAGTATTGTTAAATCCCATCACAAGAACCTCGCTGGCAAAACCTACATTCATTTTCTGCCAAAACATAAACAGATAGATGCTGATTAAATTTAATGAAGTAGATAAATACATACATGCATGCATACATACATTTTAATATATAAAAAATAATAGTTATTAACCTCTGTGCAAAAAGGAAAAAAATACATCATAAAGATTAATTTAGTTAACAACCAACTTAGTGGTGATAATGATGGTAGCAGAAATAAGGAATTGGTGATGATGATAAAAAAATGATTGCTATCATTTTGTGTATAGTTAATTCATACACCAGACACGGTAACTTTCTATGGCCTATCCACAGAAAGTTATTATGGTCAGCTTCATATAACTTTGTATAGGTGAACCAAATATATTAATAAACCATTTTTGAAATCATGTGAAAAATCCTTTAAAATAGTGTATTGTTTATTTTTGCAGGATGTAATTTTTTTTTTCACTTCATAATTATACCTGTAATGGGATCATTATTCTGATTATATTTAAATACCACAATCTCAGAACTGCAGAACTCGTCATGATCAACATGAAGCTGCTATCACATTATGATGCTTCTGATGATAACGGTTGACATTATTTTATTATTATGCATACAGAATCTAAATATTAATCTGATATTCTTCTTCTTTTCTTCAAGGATTAGGCATTTGCCTGCTCTGGCTTCACTGGTCTTTCCATCTTGTAGCTGGTTTTCTTCTTCTCTCTCTTTCCCTTTGGTCTATATTTATCCATCTCACTCGGTAGCCAATCTCTTTTCATCCTAAACAGATGCTCTTTTAATGTCTTCATTTTTTATATGGTCTAATTTTGTGCATCCTTTAACTGCTCTTCAAAATCTCATTTCTGCAGCTTGTATTTTATTTTCACCTTTCTTTTAAACAGTCCATTTTCTGAGCCATATATAGCATAGGAGTGACTATTACTTTATAAAATTTTAGATGAGTCTCTCGTCTTGTTTATATATATATATATATTCAGTGTCCTTTTAATTGTCAACAGGATTTTCTGAAATTTCTTTATTTTTTCATTTATATCTTTATCTTTTAGATATGTTATTACGTAGCCTAAATAGTTAAACTGTCATCTGTTGTGTCATTTTATTTTCTATGACTATTTTTGATCTAACAAGATCTTGATCTTTAAATGCCACAACTTTTGTTTTATTTTGTGAAATTTTTAAATTGTATTGTTGATTTTATTTAATTCATAAACTGACCATTTTTGTTTCATAACCATTCCAAGAGAATGGTTATGAAACAAAAACCACCAAGAGAATCCTTAAAATGCCTCCAACTAACAACACAATAAAACAGGATTACAAAAACGCAATCTCGCTTCCTTATATCAAAAATGTTACAGATAAGCTAGCCAAATTAATGAACAAACACAACATAAAAGTAGTCTTCCTTCCTATGGAAAAAATCTCAAGATTCCTACATCCACCAAAACCACCTCATCATCCTCTTAAAAAAACAGGAGTCTACAAAATCCATTGCTCTTGCGGGATTTGCTATGTAGGACAGACAGGAAGATCTGGAGAAATACGCATGGCTGAACACCAAAAAGACGTACAATACAAAAGAGAACAAAAAACGGGTCTTGCTTTCCATACCACTTCCACTGGGCATGATGTACTCTGACAAAAAACGACGATGTCGTACATAGAAAACAACAGTTATATAAGAAAATTTAAAGAAGCTGCTAATATGCTGAAAAACTCAACCCAATGCAATAAAAATTAAGGTTTAATTCTCCTCAAGTGTGGTCAGCTCTAATAAAAAATCTACCTCAATCTGAGCTTGGACTGTATGAACGAGAACAAGAACACGTGACATCGTCCAGTATTGTTCAACATCAATAACGTTTTTTATCTGCATTCTGTTATTTGAGTTTATGAATAGCCAGACGGTTATGATTTGTATTTATTAATTCTCTTGTTTAAACTTTAAGTTATACTATTAACGCCTGAAGATGTAAATCCTGTGATTTACGAAACTTGTCGGGAACTATTATTTCAGTATTTTGTATAACGGAATAATAAAAAATGTGGTGTAATCACCGAAATATATCTTTTGATCCTGTTGTCTATTTCCAGTGCCTAAGTAGCTGAAATATTTTACTTGTTCAATAGGTTCTCCATTCACAATCAGTTGATATTTTCAATGCTTCTGCCTTTCATTGTCTTTGTCTTGTTATTACTGACCTTCATACCATATCTATTATAACAGAAATTCAATTTAGTTAGGGAATCTTGCAGACTTGTAGCAGATTTATTTAGAATCCAGCTTGTTCTTCACCAAGCTTCTCTTCCACAATCCTTCTCAACCGTTTCTCAAGTATACCTGCATAAATCTTACCAGGAACACTCAGTAGAGAAATACTTCTGTAATTATCATATTCAGTTTTATTTCCTTTTCTATATATGGGTACTATGAAAGCTCTACTCCGATCATCGGGAATTTGTCCATCTGTCCAAGCCTTCTGAATTATGTAGTGCAGCCACTGTAAGACTTTTATAGCACCATACTTCAATATAACATCATCAACATAAAGCAAAGAGCTGACACTAACATTTCCAATTTTGATATCAGATTTACTACCACCACTTTCCTTCATAATGTAATCCATATAGATAATGAATAACAGATGGAATAATGTACATCCTTGTCTGACACCTGATTTAAGATTGAAACATTTTCCTGTACCAATTACATATTTGGTTTAATCCTTTATCCAAGTGTAAGCAAAGTTTGCGCCTGAAATATTTTCAGGACTAAGGCAACTCGTGGTAAAGGTGGTATAAGTTCTGAAATGCAAAGCACATCTCCTTGCGGACATGTATAATGTTATGTATTATGGGAAGGGCCACTACTCAGACCGGTTTCATTCTGGGTCTAGCTCCCAATTGAGGTCTCATTATTGGGAGCTAGACCCAGAGGTGGTGATACTAAGGTGGAAGTAATGCAAAAGTCATATCAATCTTAGTTCCACGTTAGAATCACCACCTCTGGGTCTAGCTCCCACTGACGAATCTTCAATAAAGGTCGAAACCAGTCTGGGTAGTGGCCCTTCCCTTAATGCATAGCATCATACATGTCCATAAGGAGATGTGCTTTGCATTAGGGAGATACTAAGGCAAGTGATCAGAACTTATACCACCTTTACCATGAGTTTCCCCAGTCCTGAAAATATTTCAGGTGCAAACTTTGCTTACACTTGGATAAAGGATTAAACCAAATATTTAATTGGTAGCATAGCCAAGTGAAAAAATTTCCATCATCTTCCTGTACTTCCTTCAATTCTAACTGCTGACTTACAACTCAAATAAACACTAAGTATTGCTTGATATTATGCCCCACTAACACCATACAACTGTAGTGTTTTAAATAGCTTCTCTCCTGGCATCTTGTCATATGCTTTTCCCAGATCTAAAAACTTAAATATAGATATTTGTTATATTCCCATGATTTCTCAACTATCTGTTGTAAAGTGAAAATTTGATCCTGACAGCCTCTATTTCGCATGAATCCAACTTGTTCTTCACCAAGCTTCTCATTCACAATCCTTCTCAACCGTTTCTCAAGTATACTTGAATAAATCTTACCAGAAACACTCAGTAGAGAAATACTTCTGTAATTATTATATTCAGTTTTATTTCCATTTTTATATATGGGTACTATGAAAGCTCTACTCCGATCATCAGGAATTCATCCCTCTGTCCAGGCCTTCTGAATTATGCAGTGCAGCCATTGTAAGACTTTTATACCACCATACTTCAGCATTTCTGGTCGAATATCAACTACTCCTGCTGCCTTTCCAGATTTCAAGCCTTTGATGGCTTTTTCTATTCAAGTATGGATTATGTATTCCTAACTGTATGCCTGTTTAGTGTTTTTTACCACTGTGTTATCACTGCTTGTTTCATTTAGCAATTTTTCAAAGTAATTACTCCATACTTCAGAAATATCTTTTTCTCCAGTTTTCATGTCACCTTTATCATCTTTAATGCCATTTACAGCACTCTTTCTTCCATTTCTGAGCTTCTTCAACAACCTCCAGAATATCTTGCCACCTTCTTGATATTTATTTTCTATGTTCTTACCCAAGTCTTCACATGACTTTTGTTTAGCTAGTTTTACAAAGTGTTTAGCTTTCTTACATTTGTCTCTGTATTCTCTAAGAGCACAAGCAGACTTATTTGCCAGGAACTTTTGATATGCTTTCTTCTTTCCTTCACTGCTTCTTTAACTTCCTGTGTGCACCATAGAGTTCTGATTTTTCTATCCTTGCAGACAACCTCAACACATGCCTCTCTCTCTCTCTCTGAATCAATCAATGTTTTCTTCAGAGTTTGCCAATGAATCTCCATGGTTTGATTCCTGTTCTCAAAATCTTTCATTTTTTCTTGAATAATGTTTGTATATTTCAGTCTACAGTTCACATTTGAGAGCTACTCAACTTTTATTCACTTTAAAACTTTCTTACATATTCTTCTTTTCAATATGAAATTCAATTTTATCCTGCTCAAGACTAAATGGTGATCACTCCCAATTTCAAATCCTCTGTACACTCTAATGGACTTCAGATAGAAAACATCATTATCAACAATAACATAGTCAATGAGACTTTTCTTATTTCTTGCATCTTCTCTCCATATGAATTTGTGCACATTTTTATGTTGGAACACAGTGTTAGTAATAAGTAGTCCATGTCCTGAGCAGAAATCCAACAAGTATTTGTCATTAATATTAGCTTTGCTCTTTTCTCCAAATTTTCAAAAAAAAATTATGTATGTGTGACAATCATTTCCTATTCTGCTATTTAGATTTCCAACAAGGACCAACTTTTCATTTTTCATTGTATCAGTTGGTTTTTTCTAAAGCCTCATAGGCACAAATAAGTCTCATTGTCCAGTTCCCCATTCTGATATTTGCCCACATCACTCTACTTGAAATTGCCTGCATTCAAGAAGCCTCGTATTTAGTGTTGAATACTATGGCTGCTACTCCTTTTCCTTGATTGTCATTGCCTGAATATAACATTTTGTATTTATTGCTCAGAAAGATCTCACCAGTTTTTGTCTTTTTTGTTTCAGTCACCCCTATTATGTTGATCTGGTACTTATCTAATTCCTCAGCTAGCTCCATTTCTTTGCCATTCAGGCTTCTTACGTTGATAGTACTGATCTTTAACTCTGGTGATGTTGAGTTGGGGTTTGTTTTCAGATTTGTTCCAGTAGCTGACTTTTCGCTGTTCACCCTGGTTCCCTGGCGAAAACAACGGGGGCCTTGTTTAACTGGGCGACGCCCCAGCCGGCATGAAATTTTGTCATGTTGTACCATCATTTTTTATTTTGGTTTAACCAATAAGAATACAATTTGGTCGGCTAAATCCCAAATTGCCAGCCCATCCTCGTTCGTTCAGTATCAAAGTAGATACCCAACAGTGTGCACCATGAGAAGGTGAGGATTGGACATTAGGTCAGAAGTCCTGATCGGTTCTCTGCATTCCTTTAAAGGCTATGTGGAGGTCTCCTCTCAGTTAGTTATACAGCTTTGACCCTTAAGCAATTTACAAACAATGTTTAATGGAGATGGCAAGCTGAATGTGGAAATAGACAACAGAAATAGCATAATTTCCGGCCTGGTTGGCCGAATGGTCAGTGTATCCGCTCTCCAACCAAAAGGCTGCGGGTTCAAATTCCACCATGGGCATGGATGTTTGTGATTGTCTGTGAAAATACTAGTGGTGGTGATGGGAGGTAGATGCTGTTGATGTAGTTACAGTTTATTGTATATGATGAATTGATTGGTGTAGAGTAGGTGCCCTCCCCTCCATGAGTCTTTGTACTCCCTTGAGTGTTACATAATAATAAGCTGGAATAAGAGAGAAATTTGTCAAATTCCTCCTTCCATGCTTTCAATGTATCCAAAGTATTTCAACTTTCTTTCTGTCAATATCCTCAAGGAATCTTAGGAATCTTAAAGTTCTACTGAGTTCTACACCCATCCATCTGAATATATGATATCCTCAACAACCTTCTGTAATGCCACATCTCAAAAGCAGCTATCTTTTTCTTATTAGACTTCTTTAGATTCCAAGTCTCACATTCATAAGTTGTTGTTGGAAAAACGGCTGCAGCCAAAATCTTCAACTTTGTTCCCATGGTGATAGATCCATCCTCCAGATTTTAGACAAGTCTGTGACTGTTGTTTAGCCATTCCTAATCTTCCACTGACATCTTCTGAACAGCAATTCTTCACATTACTAATGTGATTACAGGTACATGAAATAGCTGACTTCCTCAATTTTTTCTCCTTTAAGGTACACTTGTTTCTCAGGAGCTTCCCTGTCTGCATTTCCTTTGAGAACCATAATCTTTGTCTTGCTAGGATTGAGATGTAGTCCTCTGTTCTTACTGATATCATTAACTTTGTCAAGGATTTGTTCTAGTTCTTCCTTGTCATTACAGAGGAGTACTGTATCATCAGCATACTTCAGATTACTGATCAATCTACTACAATTAATTCCTGTCGAGCTTGTTTAGTATCTATGCCTGAGAGGACATCATGCATGTAGCATTGGAGAGTGTAGACATTCTTGTCCAACTCCCTTTCCAACCTGAAGCCAATCAGTTAATCCAACACCTGTTCTTACCATGGCTTCTTACTCCATGTACAAGTTAGCTATCAGCCCAATAGTATGTTGAGGAAAACCCATTCTTTTCATTACTTCCCACAGTCAAAAGCTTTAGAGTTGTCTATGAAACACGTTACCATAGGAAGTCTAAATTCTTTTTACTTTTCCATGATCTGTCTAAGACAAAGGATCTAATCTATGGTACCTTTACCCTTCCTAAATCTCTGCCTCTGCTGTGACCTCAATCCTATTTAGAATGATCTTTAATAAATTTTATTGTCATTAGATATTAAACTAATAGTTTTTGCAATCGTTTCATATCTCCCTTCTTATGTAGTGGTATGAAAACCGACTTTCATGGTAAATTTAATTTAATTACAATAAAAGGACACATTCAGTTAACAAGAAATAAACCTTTTGCATTGTTTTATTTGGGTCATATACTGCTCTTATACACTCTATTTGACTAGAAGAGGCAAAGATACATTTGGACTGTACAATATCACACACTGACAAAATAAGCAAGTAAAATCTTCAGTGTTTTTTTCTTTTTAAGAGTGTTACGTTTTTTCTTAACTGTAATAACAAGTTGCTAGTTTCAATACATTCATGGTTAGTCTATAGTGAGTAGCACTGCTAGAATTAGTTATTCTGTCAGAAAAGAATATGTAAATGCCCAAGATCTGTCAAAAGCAACAGAAAAGAAATTCAGTTCTTGGAGAGAAAATATTGTTTCATCAATGGAAACCAATATTGCACATATACCTGACAGACAAACACTGAACAAGAGAGGAAAATATGTTAAACAAAGTGAATAACTTTAATGCACACAGCACAAATATTTCTTATTGAAATTAATAGTAAATAGCTTGTTTGTTCCATATCAATACGTGAAACAAGCAAGCAATTCAAAGAGACAAGAATATGAGGTAAATACAACAATCAGTTAACCACTGAAATGGTTGCCACAGGTTTGAAGGATTATTTTATATATATGTGTGTGTGTGTGTGTGTGAGTGTGTCGTGACGTTCTATTTTCATGTTATGTTCTAAATCCGCCATCTTGGTTCGAGTCACTCTTATAAATAAAACAACTAATTGCAAATTGATCACCGATCCAAAAGTAGGGAAATTTATAATTATACTGCGCCACCCTATTTCCAGATTAGTCTATATAAAATAGTAGGATCAATTCTTAATTAAGTTAGCAGTCTCCTCATTTATTTAGGCCGAATTATTTACTATTCTACTTGGGGTTCCTGCAAGATTTGAATATTTATGAACGGTGCAATAAAAAGGAATTCAGGCAAACACAATATTTAGATTAACAAAATAAAACATTTAATATATGATATATATAACAAATACAAGAATTCTGCTTTAAAATGAAACAATACAATCAACTTAATACATCTTGCTAAGTCACTCATGCCAATTCAATGTTCTAAACTTTCACATACAATTCACAGTTTCAAAATCACAAGCTTTCTTAACTCAAGTTAATAAAACGAAACTTCTTATTTAATCAGTCTCCACATATCTATCAGCTGTACTTAATGTTTAAATTCACAGGAAGCACTAATCAAGGTAGACAATATTCCAAACAATCTTATTTCGGACTTTGAACTTCGAAGATATGTTAATGTTAGAACAAACAAGTATGACTACTCTTACCAGATACAATCTTCAGTACATCAATTAATTGTGAGCACACTTATGAATTAACTTATTTACGTTAGCGGAACACATTAATAAAAATTCTCCAACGATCTAACTGAACTACTGTTAATCGCGCTTCACTACTCTAGAAAAAACACATCAACAAGGCACTGATATCCTTCCTTGTTTACTTTTCTCGAACTAGTTAATCTCAATATGATTCTTCTCAGGGCAACATAGAATTAAGACGTAATCCTAGACTAACTGGAACTAATCAGAATTTTGCATTGAATGTCCAGTTCTTTATCCGGTTACAGCATTAATCTTCCTTTTACAACACAGCTGACTTCACTTGCAGCTAAGTATATGATTCACTATGTTTTGGCTCACTTCTAAACACTATTCTCATGAATTTCTGCCCTAGAGAACTTATAATTTTCTTCCACTTCCTTTGCTTGTATCCTACCTTCCTTCCCGCTCCGCAAAAACTTCCTCTTTCCTTTCTAATTAAAAATCTTATTGCCTCCCTTTCTCCTTTCTGGTTCCAAGGTCACCACTCTTCGACTCGTGCTTGTTTATTTCATGCGTCTCCATGACAACGCATGAACGTAAACATTTCGCTAAAGTAATACAACGCTCTACTCTTACATAACTGATTACATAACATTAAAATTTCACAAATAAGAATAAACAGAATATTTGACCTACATAATCAGCTCTTTCATTACGTATACAATTATTTATAATAATACTTTTCGTTACATCATATGCATATTTCAGTTATTATAAATTCTACACATATTATTGCCTAATAAATTAATAGTAGGTTAAGTTTAGAATAAATAATAAAATAGTAATACTTAATTAAGGAATAATAAATAATTTTTATACAAATCATGATTAATATATAATAAGCAATGTTAAATGTGAATGAAAAAAAATAAATTACACAACATAGTTTCATTCACAATTTAACACGTGTGATATGATATGATATTATATCATCATCATCATCAAATTCCTGCCATGTACCCTCAAGGGGTGTACAGGATATGACAGTACTACATGAAAAAATTACATCATTACTAACTTCCTATCTACAATTTTCCTCCAAATCAGTCTGTTACTTGTAAAGACTCCAACATTATCAGATCTTATATTTCTATCATCTAAGGCACTTTGTACCGTATCAATCCACCTATATCTTGGTCTTCCTCTGGGTCATTTTCCTGCCAACCTGGCAGAGAACACTTGTTTTGCTAATCTTTCCTCTCCCATTCTATTTAAGTGACCATACCACCCGAGATTAGCTCTACAAACGCATTCCTGGATGCTGACAATGTCAAGTTCTTTCCTAATATCCTCGTTTTTAATATGATATTGCCATTGATGCCATCTGTTCACGCCTATAATCTTTCTCAGGACTCTCATATCTGCAGTCTCTAGTCTTTGGTCAAGTTTTTTACTTCTGACCCAGCTCTCAGATCCATAAGTTAAAACAGGTTTGAACACTGTCTTGTATACAGCTAATTTAGTGTTCCGACTAATTTCTCTCTTATTCCATATGAATTTATTCAATTGACTTCCCAACATACCAGCTTTGCTGATTCTGTTGTCTATTTCTATATTTAATTTACCATCTTCAGTAAAAATCGTGACTAAGTAGCTGAAATGTTTTACTTGTTCCACATGTTCCCCATTCACAACACAGTTGACATTTTCAATGATTCTGCCTATTTTCATTATCTTTGTCTTTTTATTGCTGACCTTCATACCATATCTATTATAACAGCTATTCAATTTAGTCAGAGAATCTTGCAGACTTGTAGCAGAATTATTTAGAAGTATAACATCATCCGCATAAAGCAAAGAGCTGACATTAACATCTCCAATTTTGATATCAGGTTTAATACCACTTTCCTTCATAATGTGATTCATATAGATAATGAATAACAGAAGGGATAATGTACATCCTTGTCTCACACCAGATTTAACATTAAACCATCTTCCTGTACTTCCTTCAATTCTAACTGCTGACTTACAACTCAAATAAAGACTAAGTATTGCTTGATATAATGCCCCATTGATACCATATAACTGCAGCGTATTGAATAGCTTCTCTCTTGGCACCTTGTCATATGCCTTTTCCAAATCGACAAAACTTAAATTCAGATCTTTGTTATATTCCCATGCTTTCTCAACTATTTGTCGTAAAGTGAAGATCTGATCCTGACAGCCTCTATTTGGCCTGAATCCAGCTTGTTCTTCACCAAGCTTTTCTTCCACAATTCTTCTCAACCATTTCTCAAGTATACTTGCATAGATCTTGCCAGGAACACTCAGTAGGGAAATACCTCTGTAATTCTCACTTTCAGTTTTATTTCCCTTTTTATATATTGGTACTATTAGAGCTCTACTCCAATCATCGGGGATTCGTCCCTCTGTCCAGGCTTTCTGAACAATGCAGTGCAGCCACTGTAACACTTTTATACCACCATACTTCAGCATTTCTGGTCGAATATCATCTACTCCTGCTGCCTTTCCACATTTCAAGCCTTTGATGGCTTTTTCTACTTCAAGTATGAATACATATCCATACTTGAAGTATGGATATCCATACATATCCATACTTCAAGTATGGATATGTATTCCTGACTGCATGCCTAGTCAGTGTTTTTTATCACTGTGCTGTCATCGCTGCTTGTTTCATTTAGCAGTTTTTCAAAGTAATTACTCCATACTTCAAGGATATCTTTTTCTCCTGTTTTCATGTCACCTTTATCATCTCCTTTTACTGCACTCTTTCCTCCATTCCTATGCTTCTTCAACAACTTCCAGAATATTTTCCCACCTTCTTGATATTTATTTTCTATATTCTTGCCAAAGTCCTCCCATGACTTTTGTTTAGCTAGTTTTACACACTGTTTAGCTTTCTTACATTTGTCTCTGTATTCTGTAAGAGTAAAAGTTGACTTATTTGCCAGGAACTGTTGATATGCTTTCCTCTTTTCCTTCACTGCCTCTTTAACTTCCTGTGTCCACCAGGGAGTTCTGATTTTTTTTATCCTTGCGCACCACCTCACCACATGCCTCTCTGGCAGAATCAATCAATGTTTTCTTCAAAGTTTGCCACTGAATCTCCAAGGTTTGATTCCTGTTCTCAAACTCTTTCATTTTCTTTTCAATAATCTTTCTGTATTTTAGTCTACAGTTCACATCTGAGAGCTGCTCAACTTTTATTCGCTTTAAAACTTTCTTACATGTTATTCTTTTCAATATGAAATTCAATTTTATCCTGCTCAAGACTAAATAGTGATCACTTCCAATTTCAAATCCTCTGTACACTCTGGTGTCCTGCACCAGGGAGAAAACATCACTATCAACAATAACATAGTCAATGAGACTTTCCTTATTCCTAGCCTCTTCTCTCCATGTGAATTTGTGCACATTTTTATGGAACATGGTGTTAGTAATAAGTAGTCCATGTCCTGAGCAGAAATCCAACAGATATTTGCCATTATTATTAGCTTTGCTCTTTTCTCCAAATTTTCCCAAAATATTTTTGTATGACTCACAATCATTTCCTACTCTGCTATTTAGATCCCCAACAAGGACCAACTTTTCCTTTTTCATTGTGTCAGTTGCTTTTTCTAAAGCCTCAAAAAATTCCTCCACTTCTACCTTAGTAGAACCTTCTTTGGGACCATAGGCACAAATAAGTCTCATTGTCCAGTTCCCCATTCTCATATTTGCCCACATTACTCTACTTGAGACTGACTGCCATTCAAGAAGATTAGCCTCGTATTTTGTGTTGAATACTATGGCTACTCCTTCTTTTCCTTGATTGTCATTGCCTGAATATAACATTTTGTATTTATTGCTCAGAAAGATCTCACCAGTTTTTGTCTTTTTTGTTTCAGTCACCCCTATTATGTTGATCTGGTACTTATCTAATTCCTCAGCTAGCTCCATTTCTTTGCCATTCAGCCTTCTTACGTTGATAGTACTGATCTTTAACTCTGGTGATGTTGAGTTGGGGTTTGTTTTCAGATTTGTTCCAGTAGCTGACTTTTCGCTGTTCACCCTGGTTCCCTGGCGAAAACAATGGGGGCCTTGTTTAACTGGGCGACGCCCCAGCCGGCATGAAATTTTGTCATGTTGTACCATCATTTTTTATTTTGGTTTAACCAATAAGAATACAATTTGGTCGGCTAAATCCCAAATTGCCAGCCCATCCTCGTTCGTTCAGTATCAAAGTAGATACCCAACAGGGTGCACCACGAGAAGGTGAGGATTGGACATTAGGTCAGAAGCCCTGGTCAGTTCTCCGCATTCCTTTAAAGGCTATGTGGAGGTCTCCTCTCAGTTATACAGCTTTGACCCTTAAGCAGCCCATGATATTATATTATATTACATTATATAAATATGTGATACTTGTTTGAATATATCCTAGCTCCTGTTCATCAAGAACATTCATGTGAATGCATAGACAAAACAGTAAGAACAAACAAAAGTGACATGCTATGCAGTTATATAAAAGAGACTGATGTTATTTTTTAAAAATTATTTCTAAATGTTCCAAATGTTCTGCATGTTAATGCATTCACATTAATGTTCTTGATGAACAGGAGCTAGGATATATTCAAACAAGTTAATACTTAGGTTAATATTTAAGTGATTAGAATCTAATGCTATTTCCAAAGATTTCCATATTTTTCCTTCTGTTATAGCAATGGCGTAATAGTTCTGATTTATCCCATAAAACTTGATGTCTCATTTGCAAAGCATCTTGTGGGGCAGCTGAAGACACCATGTTTGAAGACAAAGCTGAGACTTCATTTCTATGGTATTCAATATCTCAAACATGTTCTTCAATGTGTTGTTCAATTGATTTTTTCTGTTCTGTCCATAGTAAGATGACTGGCAATCGCCCCATAACCAATAAACACCCAGATATTGAAGTGGACTATGTCGAGGTTTTGCAGATCTTAGCAGTGATCTCATCTTGATAAAGGGATAAATACTACTCTGATGTTATATTCCTTAAGTATTTTTGCTAGTTTTATGGAAACAGAGCTAATGTATGGGAGTGTGATGAGTCCTCTGTTTGCTTCTTCATTAGAAATTTCTCTAGTCTCATGTTGAGTAGTCTGGAGATAGTGCGCTCACTATAGCCATTTTGAAGGAAAGTGTTTCTTGAATGTTGAAATTCTTTGGCTAGTTCGTCCTTGTCATTGATGAGTTGGCAGGCTATTACTCCTAGTGTGGAAATGATACCCAATTTTTGCATAGTGTTCAGTATGTGTGGGCTTTCGAAATATAGAGACTTTTAATTTACCCGATTCCTTAGTAGAAGATCCAAAAATGGGAGTGAATCATTAGATTCTAATTTATAGGTGATTTTATGTTAGGGTGTTGATGATTCATGCACTCATGAAAAAGCGGAAGTGAAGGAAGTCTGGTCCATGGGTCCAGACTATCATTGATACCTTTCCATAATTTTGGTTTATGATGGGCTTTTCTAGGACCTTGTTTTCAAATGTTTCCATATAAGATTTACCTAAAACTGGCAAAAGAGGACTGCCCATGGCTAGACCAGATTTCTGTTTATATATTGTATTTTTATCAAGAAGACATGTCAGAGAATCTATCCCTTCTACTACACACACACACACACACACACACACACACACTACTTGAAAAGAAGTCAATGGACACCCCCATAGACAAGATGCATAGTAGCATGTAATGAGTTGTGTTTGTAGCTGGTATAAACTGGAGGAATATGACACTCCTTAGTTAGTGCAACTGTGTCTGAGTGAAATGGCTGGGAGAAAGGAACTGACAGAGTTTGAAAGAGACGTTCTAATAGGATGCTGTGTTGAAGGCCTCTCTGTTCAGCAAACTGTTGACAAATTAGGCCATCCCAGGTCATAGAATCAGTGATACCATATTGAGATGGAAGTGCAGAAAGTCAACCAACTGCATGTGCTACCTGCAGTGGACAACCCACCACACTTACTGAACATGACCATAGGATTTCATGAAGGTAAATATGTTAAAACTGCTATTTGTTGGCCAACACGTTGAATGTGGAGTTCTAGGTATCAACTGGAACATGAATCTGCACAAAAAACCAAAATATTCATACCCAAGGCTCAGAACATGAGTTTTCATGGTAGGACCGCAATATGCAAGTCCCATATTACCCTGAACTAACATGCAGCATTGTTTCCAATGGTGCAAAGAGCATGTGCTTGATCCCTTGATCCCAATGCTCCAGTTTATTCCACAGATGTTCAGTAAGGTTGAGATCATGGCTCTGTAAAGCCCTGTTCTCAACCCTCCTGTAGATGAATGGGTGTGGTGGATGCCCAGTGACCATCTCTTTCCAGAGTGCATAACCCCAACTATGAAATCCAGAGGCGGCAGAGTGATTTTCCTGGTTTGGCCTTGGACCTCTGTGGTGCCACGAACAATGAACTGAGAGGTATCTGAACATTCTGGACAATGCGATGCTTCCTACTTTGCGGCATTTCTACAGAAATGACCATTGTCTCTTTCAGCAAGACCACTGACTCTTTCACCATGTCATAAGGCTGCTGTCCTCAAGGTTGAGTCCTGTTCTCAACCCTGCTGAACATCTGTGGAATGAACTGTAGTGTTGGGATCAAGGGAATGTCCTCCCCCACCCCAACAGTCCAGGACCTCATTACATGCCTACAGGTAGAATGGTCTCTCCTTTTCCATGGTGAACTGATGAACATAGGCTATTGATTCAATATAGGAAGGTAGTTAGTTCATTTTCAGAATAAAGCTAGATTGCAAAAATATCATCTTCATGGCAAACCCAGAAACAGGGTTGAAGGTATCATCTAGATGGTTTAAATAAGAGTTTGCCAAAGGTAAAAGGGGATAGAGCAATCCATGTGGCTGAACTTCAATCAGTTTACAGATCTTATATTTCCAGCTGAAATATCCTGATTGTATAACAAATTCAAATATCTTCACAACATCCTGAGAGAAATCATCATACAGAAGAGAAAGCAGAACATACAAAGGAATGTTGGTAAACAGAGAAACAATGTCAAAAGCTTGTAATGAAGCAATCTTGATTTTTAAAAGAACATGATGGGGAATTTTTAATAAATGATCATTATCCAATACAGGCACTTAAATAGATGGGAAAGGAACTTTGTCATTATATGTGGAAGAATCTGGCTTCTTTATGGATTGTTATATTAAGTGAATGTTATATGAAAGTGATCCGAAAAGTTCTCGGTCTAACAATGAAAAAACGAATTTATAATTTCAAAATCATTTTTATTTTCAACATAATCTCCCTTAAGACTTTTATTCCAGCGATGCTCCAGCGCCATTATCCCGTCCCTGTAGTGATTCTCAGTAAGATCCACAAAATACTCCTCCAGCTGCAATCACCTCTTGATTCGAAGAAAAATGCTGACCAGCGAAGAAGAGTTTTAGTTTTGGGAAGAGACAGAAGTCAGAGGGAGCCAAATCTGGGGAATAAGGTGGATGTTCCAACAATTCATAGTGCAGATCCCTTAATTTTCCCATTGCCAAAACACCTTTGTGGGCAGGTGCATTGTCCTGATGAAAGAGGGTCTTTTCTCACGAATTTTTTCGTCTAGACTGGTTAGAAGATCGGAATAATATTCCCCAGTTATTGCTTTACCCTTTTCAAGATAATTAATAAACAAAATGCCTTTAGCATCCAAAAACACTGATGCCATGACCTTTCCTGCTGATGGAACCGACTTTGTCTTCTTTGGCACTGAACAACCAGATTCTGTCCACTGTTTGGATTCTAGTGTGTAATGGTGAATCCAAGTCTCATCCATAGTAATAAATCAACGTACAAAATCAGTTTTATTCTTGTTAAAACACTCCAAGCACTGTTCAGAGATTTTCATGTGAGTGCATTTTTGATCTGCTGTGAACAAGCATGGCACCCATCTTGTACAAAGCTTTTTCATTTGCAATTCTTCATGCAAAATATATCCTACATGTTCTTTTGAAATGCCTATAGTCTCAGCAATTTCACGCACTTTGACTTGGCAGTCATCCAATACCATATCATGCACTTGATCATTGATTTCAGGTGTTGTTACACTTTTTGGACGTCCTTCATATGGATCATCTTCAAGGCTGGTACAACCATGTTTAAACTCGGCAGCCCATTTCTTAATTGTCGAAAACAAAGGAGGAGAGTGCCCATAAACCTTTATGAACTTTGGAATGACTTGCAATTTTACATAGATGTTTATGACAGATGTACCAACTTAGAAAAAAAATCTTGCTGATAGTGTTGCCATCTATAGTCAAGGCCGAGAACTTTTCGGACCACCCTCGTATAAAGTGTGTGTGCGGCATATGTGTGTGTGTTTATATTAAGTATACTTATATACATGAACTAAAAATAGTTTAACAGAAAAGCCAGAAAGATGATACACTGATATGCTATATATATATTACTTCCGCAGAGAACATCAACAACAAAAAACATTAACTATGCACACACTTATGGAAGAAAAATAAACAATCTGCATATTTTTACAGAAAATGACAGTAGTTACTAATTTCAGCTTAAATTTTAAGCAATTATGAAAGATGTTATCTTGTTATTCATCAAAAATAAATAACAACCAACAGTACTTTTTTTTTTTTTTTTTTTTACTGGTAATTATTAAAAATACCCCAATATGACAAAATACAAATATTCTTCATTAACACATACCTTACAAGTAAAGCCAGGAAGATTCATATCTGTTCTTGTAAGTTCTGTCATTAATTGTTTTGACTTTGGACCGACAACATTTAGCACAGTATACATAGAAGTAACATCAGTCACCGACACAGACCCATCTGATGGCATGTGATGTCTCATCCATTCCCTAATACGAGTCTGTTGTGCTGTTGGAGACATCATAAAATAGCTGCAAATAAATAAATCAATGTTTAAGTAAAGGGATATTACATCTCATATAGTTTCTTAGCTGAACAAGAAACTCAAAAAAGAGTTTCATGCCGAATATAGTGAAAACTATACAAAGTTCGGCGATTCCAAGCATAAGCAAATACCCGGATACTGCAGCAACTGACCCTTAAGGTAGTGCAAGCTGAGGCAACTCATGCCAAAGGTGGAGCAAGCTCCGATCACTATTCTTGATATTTACCCATAATGTGAGCTTAGCTCCTAGGAGCTGTATTACTGTTCTACATTATGAGAGAAGGTCACTACCCAGACCAGTTTCAACCTTTATTGAGGTCTCATCAGTGAGTAGGTAGACCTAGTTAATATCAACAGAACTTACAACCCTTCTATGAGTATTGCCGAGAGGTTTCCTAATAAATTATTAGATATATGAAGAGTCCAAAGGCTTCAATTTGGCGACATAAGACTTGTTTAAGTTAAGGGATATTACATCCCATATAGTTTCTTAGCCGAATAAGAAACTCAAAGAGTTTCTTATTCTGCTAAGAAACTATATAACATAAACAAGTCTTATGTCGCCAAATTGAACTATATTCGGCATGAAACTCTTAGAGTTTCTTATTCGGCTAAGAAACTATATGGGATGTAATATCCCTTAACTTAAACAAGTCTTATGTCGCCAAATTGAAGCCTTTGGGCTCTTCATATATCTAATAATTTATTAGGAAACCTCTCGGCAATACTCATAGAAGGGTTGTAAGTTCTGTTTGCTATAAACTTGATATTAACTAGGTCTACCTACTCACTGATGAGACCTCAATAAAGGTTGAAACCGGTCTGGGTAGTGACCTTCTCTCATAATGTAGAACAGTAATACAGCTCCTAGGAGCTAAGTTCACATTATGGGTAAATATCAAGAATAGTGATCGGAGCTTGCTCCACCTTTGACATGAGTTGCCTCAGCTTGCACTACCTTAAGGGTCAGTTGCTGCAGTATCCAGGTATTTGCTTACGCTTGGAATTGCCGAATTTTATATAGTTTCCACTATATTCGGCTAAGAAACTATATGGGATGTAATATCCCTTAACTTAAACAAGTCTTATGTAGCCGAATTGAAGCCTTTGGGCTGTTCATATTATCTAATAAATAAATCAATAATTGTAAATTTAAAAATTATGTATGGAAAGCATTAAAAATTATATTCTAAAGAACCAGTCTTGAAGGACTTCAATCTGGAGGTGCAGTATTAATTGAATAATGATAACATATTTATATTATTATTATAATATGGGTATCTCCATGGAGTCCGTAGACTCATCAAGGGAGGCCTTAAACAAAAATGCCAAGCATTATTCGATATTCACGCAGTGTCTATCATACTTTGCTTTGAACTCATTCACAGTAATGGTGCCCACAAAAGACTCTGGAAACCTATTCCATTCATTCACCATTCTCCAAGCAAAAAAATCTAGTTCACACAATCTTGCTAAGCTCATTTTCCAAGGATGGCTCCTAGTTCTTCCACCACTAGACTTATTCCAAAAAATTTCCTCCCTCTGTATTAATCCTGTAAAAATCCTTCAGTAATTTGTATGTCTCAATTACATCACAACTTATCCTCATACGGTGCATCCAATAGACCTGCCACCATTTTGGTCACTCGGCTCCAAAAAATCCAAGTCACAAGATCTGTACAGAGTAGTTAAGATGGGGGGGGGGTCTTACCAAGGCTCTATGAAGAGGTATAATAACCTGCTTATCAAGGTGTTCTTCAATAACATATAATCTGATGAGCTGTTTCAGCCACTTTTGCAATATGCTCTCTAAATTTCAACTCTCTATCCACTAACATCCCCAAATCTCTGGCTTCAATTTCCTGGAATAGAGGTCCATCAATATTGTTGGTAATCTTTTCACTCCAAAATGCATAAACTTTGACACATTATATGCCTTGACACATTAAACTAATATCCATTCTCCTTTGCCTACACCGCCAGTATATTTAGATCATCCTGCAAAATTTTATCATCATCTTTATTGTCTAGTGCTCTACCCAATTTTAGCATCATTAGTAAACAACTGAATAGTTCCTCTGAGATAATTTCCTACATCATTAATGTGCAAATTAAATAGTAGTTGTCCAAGAACAGAGCACTGTGGCATGCCATCAAAGCCTTCTACTGGACTCTACTCCTCAATAAACTGTCTGGTATCTATCCATCAACCATCCCTTTATCCACTTCGCTAACTTTATATCAATCCCATAACCTGCAATCTACTGATTAGAATTTCATGTTCGTATCCTGCCAAAAGTCTTTGCAAAGTCCAGCAGTACCATTTTAACCCCATTACCTTTATCCAACTCAGCTATCATTATATTATAAAAGGTAAGTTATTGAAGCATGATCTACCCTTTACAAAAACCATGTTGCCCTCCATAGAGTATCCTGTTCCTGTCTACCTATTCCTGTATTTTGCTCTTTTCCAAATCATATCAGAATTCACAGTACCTTAACTATGACTCCTGATATGTTGATGGGTTGGTAATTTGCTCGGTCTTGGAGCCTCCTTTATGCAATGGAACTGTTTTCCCCCCTTTTTCCATCTACTTGAGTCCAACCCAGAACTCAGATTAAACCAATGTGGTAAAAAGCACTGCAATTTCCTAGCACCTTCTCGTACAACTCGAGCTGATATACTATCTAATCCCATAGCTGTATTGACATTGAGGTTCTGTAATATCCTATGCATCTCCAGTTCATCTACCTCTATTTCCATATAAACTCTTGCCTCTCTTGTTACTAATATCTCCATCTGGATGATACTAAGTGACCACTTTGCAAGAGTGTAATTCAACTATTTCATCTGCTTCAGTTACCTTCCTACCATCAATCAGCATTCATTAAAATTATTCTCTCACAATCATTTTTACAACCAAAAGAACTTTTCAGGATTACCTTTGGCCTGTACTGCTAATTTCCCCTCATACACATTTTGCCTTTCTTACCAGAATATGGTTATTCTTCTGGCCTGTACTTTGTACTGCTCGTCATGCTTCTCTATGAATTTACAAATAGACTTAATGAGTGAAGGACAGGTAATTATTATGGGGGATTTCAACTATGGTAACATTGATTGGAAGGAGGAGAGGACACATGAGAGGAAGGAAATGGATTTCATGCAGTTAATAAGGGATAACTACCTGAGAAAGCATGTAATGGAATATACTAAGGGGTTCGAGAACGCTCAACCTAGTAACTGCATCTGAGAATTTGACTGTAATGAATATGACCACATTGCCACCAATTGGTGAAAGTGATCATAACGTCTTGACTTGGGAGGTGGCTAAATGTCTGGAATTTTCAATTAAGACAGGGTACATGTGGAATTACCAGGCTGGTAAGTATGACAAGCTTAGGAGGATTGCTTGGATCAGTGCCATGGCATGTAAAACTGCAAGGGCTGGATATTGATAGTGCATGGGAAGTGATAAAGGAGCGTTTTGAAGGAGGTAATGGCTGACTGCATACCTTGAGTCTGGAGAGTAAATCAAGTGGGAGTTAAATGGATGAATAACACCATTAAGCTTGAGCTGCAAAACACAAATGATTGTAGAGGGAATTTAAAGAGAAAGGTGACCTGCAGGCACGTGAACAGTACAAAGCACAGGCCAGAAGGGTAACTAGTGTGGTAAGAAAAGCAAAAGCAGATTATGAAAGGAAATTAGCAATGCAAGGCTAAAGAGAATCTCAAATAGGTCTTTTGAGTGCTGCAAGTAAAAGAAAAAATGTATATGGCAGAATGTTTTTAAGGAATGCTGATGGTAGGGAGGTAACTGAATCAGTTGAAATAGTAGAATTACTAAGCGAACACTTTGCAAATAAGAGTATATCATCCAGGCAGTGATATTGCAGGAATGAGGGAACCAATAGCTTATACAGAAATTAAGGTGAATGAAATGGAGAAGAATAGTATATTACAGAACCCTTAATGTGAATACATCTGTGGGATTGGATGGTATACCAACTCGAGTCTTATGTGAAGTGGCAAAGGAATTGTCAATGCCCTTGACCATATTGTTTATTTTAAGTCTCAGCTCTGAGTTAGTCTCAAGGGAATGGAAAGAAGGGAAAATAGTTCCATTGCATCAAGGAGGCTCCAAGAACGCTGTTGCAAATTATCGACTGATCAGCATATGAGGAGTCGTTTTCAAGGTTTTGGAAAACGTAGTCAAGAGCAAAATATAGGAATGGATAGATGAAATGGGATACTGTATGGTGGCAGCATGGGTTTGCTAAGGGTAGATCATGCCTCAGTAACTTGCTCACGTTTTATAATACAGTGAACTGGATAAGGGTAATGGGTTTACAGTGATACTGCTGGACTTTGCTAAGGCCTTTGACAGGATACCACATGGAATTCTAATCAGTAAACTGCAACACATGGGGATGGATATAGAGTTGGTGAGATGGATATGAGGGTGGTTGATGGAGAGATATCAGAGAGTAGTTTATTCAGGAGTAGAGTCCAAAAGAAGGCCTGTGACTAGTAGTGTGCCGGAGGGTTCTGTTCTTGGACCACTGCTATTTATTTTGTTCATTAACGATATAGGAAAGGATCTGAGAGGAACTGTTCATTTATTTGCTGATGATGCAAAGTTGGGTAGAGCAATAGTGAATGCAGATGATGTCAAAATTCTGCAGGATGATTTGGACAGATTGGAAAACTGGACTAAGAAGAATGGATGTCTAATGTAGCAAAGTGTAAGGTTATGCATTTTGGGGTGGAAAGATTAGCAGCAGTATACCACATTGGTGAAACTGTACTCCAGGAAATTGATGAAGCCAGAGACCTGGGAGTGTTAGTCGATAGGGAGTAAAGTTTAGGGAGGACACATAGCAAAAGTAGCAAAATCAGCTCATCAGATCACTTTGGTTACTGAAAAATGCATTGATGAGCAGAGACAAGCAGGTTATTGTTCCTCTTTATCAAAACTCGATAAGACCCATTTTGACTATTGCATGTAGATCTGAGTGTCAGGATTTCTTGGTGATGAAGAGGTGGTGGAGAGGATACAGTGGTGAGTGACCAAGATGGTCACTCACCACAAGATGGTCTGTGGAATGAACCTTACAAGAACATGGTGAAGATCTGTGCAGAAATTGGTTGACAGGCTGAAAAGGGGTGATATGATTGAGACATTCAAATTACTGAAGGGTTTTTACAAGATTAATTCAGAGGAAATTTTTCAGAACAGGTCTGGTGGTGGGAGAACTAGAGGCCATCCATGGAAACTGAGCAAGAGTGTAGTTAGCAAGGGTGTTAGAACTAGGTTTTTTACTTAGAGAGTGATGAATGAATGGAATAAGCTGCCAGAGTTTGTTGTAGGT